>NC_140131.1:19974559-20474299 GCF_964035555.1 Netta rufina | reverse complement strand
GTTTTTAAATAGCTTTTCTGAGAGGCAAACTTAAAAAGCTGTAAAAGCAACTTATTATGGAAGTCTCAGCATAATTTTTCATCAGTATGGAAGAAGGTTAAGCTGTCCCCTGCCTTAAGCTGCTTTCTGTTCGGAAGTCGAAGCAGGGTGTAGGAGAGGTATGGCACAGAGGCAGGTCCACAGAAAGGCTAACTGAAACAGCACTCACCCTGCAGCTGCTTTTAGCCCCCCAACTCACAGTGTGGGTGTCAATGTTTGGAAAACCAAAAATGTAACTGCTCTGATTATTCGTTTCCATTATGTGTACAATAAATCCCTGTCAAATAAAGATGACCTTATAAAAAGATTTTTAAAGCCATCATAGGCACCCCTTACACCCTTCACTTGGAGCTCTTCTCAGACCAGTGGTTGGAGACTTCCACAACGTGTCCAGATCATCCACCTGCTCCTGAGAGCTGGCGAATTCTTAATGTGAAAATCAAAGGAAGAAACATGAATCCTCCTCTCCCTGTCTTATCATCCACTCGTTAGATCTGCACTAATCCACAAAGTTAGCAGGGTATTTTATTTCAGGAGTTCTGGTTTGAGCTCATCTGTATGCTTAGGCGATCTGACTTTAATTGCAACTTGCTCTTTTAAACAGATCAGAAGTTGGCCTGTTTTAAAAAACGGTGATCTCAGCCCCCACCTGCACCACAACCTGCTCAGGAGTACCGGGACTATTCAGAACAAAACCTCCAAAGCCAGAAGCCTCGTCCCTGTGAGGAAGACAGGAGGGTGCATTATGCTCCTGGGTATACAGGTGGCCGGACAGACAAAGCAGCATAATACCAGCTACACGTGGCACAAATAGCTTCTAGTTTTCTGCTGGTTTATGCCCAAGAAAGGCAGCCATGTACTGCTTCCTGAGCCTCTTTGCCAGAGTCCTAAAAAAGCCCAATAAACTGCCAGGGGAAATGAGGACCATTCTGCAAGGTTCTTGTTTTGAAAGGGGGAAGGAGCTAAGAAGTACTGCAGAACTATTAGAGAAGAATTAGAGAAATGTTAAAACATTACCTAAAGATGGGATCGACAACAACAACGTCCAAAAAAGGGGAACAAAAAAAACAACAAAAGAGATAAAGTAAACAGTACTGATAGTAAACAAGCACTTCTGATAGGTAGCTTACAGTTGTTAGGTGCAGGCTACCACCACAACACATGTGTAGATGTACAGCCTAGGACAATTACTTATAGATGAAGACAAAGAAAACAGAGAATTTCTTGTAAATGAAGGTGAGAACAGCTAGGACTTATGAAGCCTCTCCGAGTTCAGAAATCCTCCTGGCATCATATGGACCATATGGGTTCAGAATAAAAATCTCAGAGCTTGGCATAACAGCATATTCTTGTGGTAGCTTCACATCTAACTAGACTGAAACCCTTTTTTTCCCCACAAAGCACTGCCCAGAAAACAGATCACTGAAGTGATGGAAGGCAGGAGCACAGAACAGCCGAGGTAGGAAGGCACCTCTGGAGGTCATCTAGTCAAATCCCCTTCTCAAAGCAGTGCCAAGTAGAGCACGGTGCTTAGGGCCGCATCCAGCTGGGGTTCGAATACATCTTCGAGGATGGAGACTCTGCAACCTCTCTAGACAACCTGTTACAGTGTTTAATCACCCTCACACTAAAAGAGTTTTTTTCTTACATTCAAATGGAATTTCTTGCATTTCAATTTGCAACTATTACCTCTTCTTCAAAGAGAGCCCAGCTCCATCTTCTTTACTCCCTTCTATCATGCATTTATACACGTTGCTAAGATTTCCCCCAAAGCTCTCTCTCTTCAAGGCTAAGCAATATATTCTATTTTAACTGCTTTTTCAGTTATTTTTCTAACTGGATTAAAATAGTATCAATTGATACTATCATAATTGATAATTAGCTACTGATACTAGAGGCTTGAAGTACGATCTGACAAAAAAACCTCTACAAAAGAAGTAATTCTTCACAATGAGAACAGCCAAACATCGGAGCAGGTTGTCCAGCAAGACTGTGCAACTGCTCCCCTGAAGGTTTTCAAAACCTGCCCAGAGAACACCCTCAGCAGTCTGATAGAAGTTGGTCCAGCTTAGAAGAGGGGTTGGATCATAGACTTCCAGAGGTCTCTTCCAATCTATATTATTCTATGACTAAAAAGGAACCAAGGATGGATAGTCAGTATATTCACCCCTGAATGACGGAACTTAGGAAGCAACCAGGTTGCAAAATAGCTCCTTGCTCTATTCCACTTCTCAATTCCATTAAATCCTGAGTTTACAGGTCGTTTTAGACATCATATATTCTATATATACTCTGACCAGCTTTAACCCTTTTATAATTTAAATAGCTCTTATCAAATCCTTAGCTGTTTCTTTTTAAATTCTTATTTTTAGAGATGACACAGTGTACAATTTAATCAGAAAACAACTTTTACATGCATTTGGATCCAAAGTGAGCTAAGGAATGTGTTTAAAATGGATGAATGTTATCTAAAGCAAGGGAAGAACATATACACTGAGGTACAGAAACGGTATCCATGTCCACACATAATTTAAGAAGAGACAACATTCTCTAGATAACTCTTCCTCCCCTCCAGACTTTAAATGAGACAGATTTCTAGCAAAAAAAAAAAAAAAGAAAGAAAAAAGAAAAAAAAAGGGGGGGGGGTATGAAACGATATGCAATATTCAAGTAAGATATCTTAAACCATGAATGACTATTGTCAAAAGATGATAAAACGGAGCATCTCATTTTAACTTGAAGCATTTGCCCTCAGTCTAATAATAGAAAAGCCTTTGTGTTCTTGGATAAACTGACCGAAGACTGACACGGGCAAGAAAATCCACATTCTAGCTGAAAACATCTGATGCAGACTCACAGCCAGCTGAACTCACAGCAAAAGCTGAAGAGATAAAGAGCAATTAACACACCTGCAGAGATTTCACCAGCTTCTGAGTAAACCATAAATACATTTCAATTTGCTATGTAGTTCGTTGACTTGAGGGAAAAATAGCATGCTATCACCAACATAAAGGAAGTTTTTGCCTAGTCAAAAATTGAATATGTAATGCAATCCCTGGCGGCGACTTCAAAAGTATTTATATAGGTCGCTGCCCATATTTGAACTGATGTTTCATTATTTGCAACTTCAGATCAATCCAATGAAAATAAGCAAGCTACAGATCTACCAGAAATTTCATCTATAATACATGACGGTTGATACCAATACTTCTTGGTCAACTGGAAATATTAAGTAAATACTCATTTTTTTCCAGAGCCCTGTTGATATTTTTTATCTCCTCCTCTTATTCCATTAGAAAAAAAAAATCCTCCTTTGCAGAAAAGGCACACTTACTGGTACTTTGAAAGGAGAAGTGTTTGCAGCATCCATGGAGTTGGTTTTCTCAGATGTGCTGGTCCCGGAGATGCTCCGTCTGCGAGGAGATCTCTCTGCTGGGACCTCTGAGGAAGAAAAGAAAAAGAGGGTGAATGGGTGCAGGGGGGTGGGGAATTTTATGCTGTACAGGACAGACTCCTCAGCAAAGTTTCCAGTGCACACTAAACTGCTGAATTACACTCACCTTTTTTTTTTTTTTTTGTCTTACTTGCTCCCTAAATTACAGGAGCATTTCCACTGACAGATTCAAGGCTGCGAATCTGACTTGATTGGAGGCAATAGGCATGAAAAGTGCTGGTAAAGATCAACACCCAAACATATATTGCCGTTTGTGAGATAATATTCAGAGAACTTTAAATTATTTTTTACATAAGCAACACAGCAATTAACTGGTAACTAAAATGAAGCCACAGAGAAATTCAATTCTAGTCACAGCTGAACACAATTTGACAGAGGTCAAAGTTCGGTCTTATGTGACCACGCAACTTGCTCAAACCCTACAACCACCAGAAGCCTTGTAGCAACCCGGGTAATATGACATACATATCTGTGCAGTTAAAAAAAAAAAAAAAATAGGTCAACTTATCATTCTGGCAATATGACCTTACTAAGACACGACTTTGGCATCTTAAATCCACGCAGGCTGATCTGATGAGCACAAATATTCATAAAAGATATGCTTCTATCTGATTCTATTGACTTACAAAGTATACACAGTATGTTTTTAAAAATCTGGCATACAGGCACACGTATACTACACATACATGCTCTTTTATGCCTAGCTAGATACACACACACACGCACATACACACAGACACAGATACCTTTATCGCAACTGCTGCCCATCTCCGGCTCAATTGCCAGCCTTAAAGGAATCCAGCTTCACAAAACATCCTAACACGGGGAGGGAAAAAAATCACTTCCTAGCAGAAAGTCTATTGTTATCTTCTGAATCCTACAGAAAAGGAATAAACGGCGACTCCAGCCAGTGACATTCTGACTCCTGCCGTGTTCCTTTCAAAGACAGATGCAGCTTAAACTTCCATTCCTGGCCTCCCGGCCCTGGGGATCCGTGCTACTTCCACTTAGGAGAAAGCTGGGTCTCTGCTCCCCTCCCTTCCCACAGCTTGCGGAGAGCAAGCGAGCGAGCAAGTGAAAAAGAAACACACAGGACTGCAGCTATTCAATCAATCGCTCCGACTGCACATCCTCATTAGTTACTTTCAGGCTATTAACAGACGCCCAACTGCCGGCTTCCCTCCGTGACAGCAAATTTCACTGTATATCCTGATTCACAGCAGCAAAAAGGGTTTACAGAGATATACAGCCAGCTGGTGCCACGAGAGCAGCGCTTTTCTCAAAATAACTGACGAAAAACCGAGAAAAGCCTTCTTCAGGGCTTGTGATGGCTTTGCATTCCGGATTTTCATGTCACCAGAGTTATAACACGGATCTCCCATGGATGCTTGAAGAACGACAAAATGGAGCATACTGAACGAGAGGCTAAGAAACCCGGACCCTGCAGTATTAGTGTCTCACGCTGTAGATATTTATCTTTTGAAAAACCCGACCACTAACACTCAGCCTCTCGATCTGCTCGTAACCATCGATGGGGAGAGGACTGCAAGCGGGGAGAAGAGCCTCCTAACCCGGGCTCCGGAGCGAAGTGTAAGGCTCACTGCAGCTACCCCTGGGAAATGGGCAGGGCAGACGGCTCGCTGCCGACCGCGAGGATGATGCACGAGCCCCGCTCGCCCCGACCAAGTAAATCACACGCTGCCAGAGCTGCCGGTAACAGCAACAGAGAGATGCTGCTTTCGGGGAGCCCTCTCCTCTGGCTGACAAGCAGCATCGGGCACTGCCCCACACAGCTCAGGAGGCATCGCCTGCCCGGTGCTGGAGGGTAAGTCCCTGTCAGGGCACCTTTAGAGAACCAAATGCCGGTGCTAAATCAGGGTTTCTGTGTAATGGTCAGCCCTGCTCCCTCAGCAGCCTCTGCAGAGGCGGCTGGTTTCATCCAAAAATGTGCTCTCCTACACCGCTACGAGCATCCCCCTTCCCCTCAGAAGAAAAACTTATTTCCTGCAGCTCCTGTAAGCGCAGCTCTCCCAAAGAGAGCCGTATTACGTCGGATTTAAATGATGGCT
Organism: Netta rufina; assembly: GCF_964035555.1. Classification (NCBI taxonomy): domain Eukaryota; kingdom Metazoa; phylum Chordata; class Aves; order Anseriformes; family Anatidae; genus Netta; species Netta rufina. The sequence goes on along the minus strand of NC_140131.1, from coordinate 20,468,737 downwards.
TTTGTTGTTCTCCTTGTAAATGTAATGAAAGCAAACGGGAGCGATATATTCACTTGGAACCGGGGAGTAAAGCGAGCACCTTTTATTTTAGATTGAATAGTAATGAGTAATGTAATAGGTTTGGCTTTCTCCACTTCTCACACACAGGAAATCACATCAAAGCTGCTTCAGTAATTTAACACAGTCTGTTAACTTTGCTGAGTCATAAATGAAAACAGGAGCCCGAATTCCCCGCGATTTTCAACAATAGGTGGTCGCTCTGCGAGGCAGGGAGATCAGGAGAAGTTTCTGAATAAAGCAAAGGGAGCTGAAGTTGCACCGAGGAACGTGGCCGGCTCTCCTCGCCTTCCCCCCTCCCACCACGTCTGTCCAGGAACAACTCAGGTTCTCAGCAAATAAACCACTGAGGCTCCATCAGCGCAATGAGTTTCTCCTGTTCTCAGCCCACCATGGAAGCATATCGAATGGGGAAGGCAAAATGAAATATTCACGAGGTGCCTGTAACAACCTAAAAATAAAACTACCTTCTCTTCCCCTTCCAAAAAGCAAGAGCTAGCAGACAGCATGCTCAGTCCCCAGGAAACTGAAGGCCCTAGATAGAGCACAATTGTCAGGAGACGTTAACTCAAACTCAGAAACTAACGGCACTGCCATGACATCCGTAGAACTGAATTTTTGCTGAGTTGTGTAAAAAAAAAATCTATACTGTCATCACTGAGCAAAAAATTAGACAGTTCCCTCTCCGGCTCCACAAGCAATGCTAGAGGCTACTCTTGCATAATCTTCACCTGCTGTAAAAATCAATGCACCTCTCATAGGCTCAGTATTAAATTACAATTGCTCTCCGCATTGCTCACTCTCAGGGACCAGGGCTACAAATAAATCCCATTGTTCCTATGGAGAAACAGTCTGAAACCCTCCTCATCCCCTCTCAATCTCTGGGGGAGAAAAAAAAAAAAAAAAAAAAAAAAGAGAGACAGATCTTCCCCTTTTCAACCTTAAAAAAATCCATCAAAGAGATGAGTTGTGAGCATCCCTATGGGGCACCTTTAATCTATCCCCTCACATACTGATGATATGCAGTAATATTTATGTAAATAAATAAATATTTATGCAGATCCATATTTACACACTACATGGTAACATACACCAATTAGCTGAGGCAATTACTCCGCCATGGCAGATGCCTCTGAAGAGGGACGTGCCCAGGGATGCAAGGCAGGGAGCTCTCTCAACCTCTTCTCGTTGCCCCACTCCCTCTCCACTGCAGCACTCAGGCTCGTTTTGTTGGCCAGAAGGCAGCTCTGTGCCAGGGGAGGTTCACGTTGGAAATTAGAGAATTTCTCCTCAGAAGAGCAGTCAGGCACTGGGACGGGTTGCCCAGGGAGGTGGTGGAGTCACCGTCCCTGGGGATGTTAAAGAAGAGGTTGGACGTGGTGCTGGGGGACACGGTTTAGTGGGTGACACTGGTGATAGGGGGTGGTTGGAGCAGATGATCTTGGAGGGCTTTTCCAACCCCAAAGATTCTGTGATAAGCAGCTGCAGGGGCTGACCTGCTTTGAAGGCGACCGTCTGGGCTGCAGCCTCAGTGCCCTCCAGTCGGGATGTGGCTCTCAGACTCCTGGATTTCCTACAGCTTGGTGCTCCGGCCACTTGAAATCCAAAACCTCGCTGCTGCAGGAATTTGTATTCTGCTGTGAAGAGCTTTTTCTCAGAATGACAGGAGGAAAGATGAAACAAACCTCCCAGCTTTGCAGGACAGCCCTTGCTACTCTATCTCCATTTTTGTGAATTAGAAACGGATTGGAGAAGGGCGGGAGAAACAATCAGGAACAAAGAAACATCCTCAGGGGTTACAGTGAAAAGAATGAAGCTACTGAACTTGTAAATAAGGTCACAGAAACAAAGATTGCAGGGCTCTCCCTGACTCTGCGAAGGGCACGGCACTGGAACAAACGCACGGCCGCAGTGGGACGCCCTGCCACGCGTCCGGACCGTGCTCGTGTCCTCCCAGCACTTGCGAGAGCACCTCCAGGTCTGAGAGCTCCTGCTAACAGAGTCCACAAGGGTGACTTCGAAGCAGTCCCAAGGACCTACCTAGGAATGCAGAAAAAGGGAAAATGCATCAGCAAGCAGAGCTTACGCCTGTCGTTACTCACAGGGGCTGGTGCTGGCCTCTGTGGCAGCAGCCACCAGTTAACAGCGCATGGCTTAGTGCTGACGGATCCCCTGCTACGACTTCCTCAGCTCCAATGATCACAAAATATTCGGATTTGTGAAAGGCTACCCTGAACAGTCAAAGACAGACTATCAACAAATTTCTATTTCTTTCCCAAGACAAAGATAGTGCTGAGCAAAAATCCCATCCTCATTCTCCAAATAATCTTTGAAATCTTTGTGCTGTCTTTATTGGGAAGGGGGCAGGCTGCTGGTTCTCTCTCATCTCCTTGATAGGAGGATAAAAGAAAGATTCAGTAGGATTTCAGAGACTGGGACCTCCATTTTTTTTTCATCTGTGCACATCCTGATACGGTACCTTGGTCTGTGACTAGAGCGGATAGAGAATATGATTCATAAAAAGAATCAATGCATCCTGCCTCTGAAGTCTAGCTTAATTACAGGTCTAATTACAGGTCTCTGATAAACACAAAACCAATTCAATACTACCAGTTACACACCCATAGCCAACCATTCCCAGACTGCCTCTCAGGTGCAACTGTATTCAAATGTCCCTGCTTGACACAAACCAAAACAGCACCCGACCCAAATATTCACCCCATTTTTGATAGCCGCCTTGGCACTCCCTGGGAGAAAAAGGTTATTTTTTGGTATATAAACAATCCTGCAATTAGCCTTTTTATGTAAGCAAGGTCCAATGAGCTACACACACACACTGCCTTGTTTTTTTCTAAAGCAAGGTTTATTGTTGTTGCTTTAAATCTTGTACCATTCACTCAGCAGCACTTACCCCAGTGGGCAAACCACCTAATTATTTACCTATCAGCCATGCCATTTTCTAAATTAATCTGCATGGACAGCTTATTACACGTTTCAAATACAGTAATGCCTAGAGGTCTATTACCAGGCTGCAGCCTGGCTGGCCTAACTACTAAATAGACACCATTTCTGCCCCAAAGAGTCTACAGCCTTCTTAATTTGAAACAAAGCATTATTAGAGTGTGATAAGCCTTACAAGGCAGGAGGGAAGAAGTGCATTAAGAAAATAAGGCATGCAAATTAAGTAAGTTATCCTTGATGGGCCTCTGGGTGATTATTTATTTGGAAATTAAACTTATACTGAAGTAATTATCCTCAGATAAAATAATCAAATCCTAGGGGATGAAAACAAAAGAGTATCTTGAGAAAGGTTGTGAAAAAGCACCTTTGTCGTTTAAGATTTGTAAGAAGGGTCTAGAGAAGTGCTTCTCACAAAGAGGGCAGACAGAAGAGACCCTACTGCAGACATGGCAATGGATTACAACGCACTACGGGATTTCAAGGCCATCCTCAGCACTATTTTCTCCTCTGTCAAAAGGCCAATTAGTCTTACAGATTAGCTACAAGAGAAACACACAAAAAACAGCAACACTTGACTTTTTGTGACTTAGCATTTCTTTTACAAACACACTTCAAGAAATAACAGGCTTAAATCTAAGCTTGGAAGAGTTGGAGCACTTACGGGTTTGCCACTGGAGCTGGTTTTTGAAGATGTTATTCATTAATGTAACCACCAGTTGAGTGGTTTACTACAGCGACAAACACACTGACATTCACTGTTTCACAATCAGCAACTACAGAGGTTGTTCCTTACTTTACAAAGACAGCACACTACAACTTCTGGCTTGTAGGGCAGAAAAACTGCAAAGCCAAGTACAGACACTGCCTTTCTGCTCTACGTTTTTGTTAACTATTTCCCTTGTGAGCTGCTGATCACCTACTGCAGTCTGTAAGCAGTGAGGGTGCCTGTTCAGTCCTGATGGTTTGGTTTCTTCATGTACCTCTGTCTGTCTACGTATCAATGTGCATGTGCACACACACAGCGCCTACAGCATATTAACATTATGGCATTCACAACTTCATCAGGACAGAAGAGGTTATTTTTGTCTCATTGAAACAACCCTAAAGTGCCCAAGTGACAGCTCTAACGAGAAAGAGATCTTGGGTGCAGTCAGTATTTACTCACTGTTTCTTCTACATCGGTGAAAATACCCACACCAGCTGACAAAATTACAGAGAGTAATAAAAAGCAGGAAGAAGGCAAGTGTTAGGAGATATATAAGAAGGAATGAGAAAAAAAAAAGGTACATCTAAACCTCATCTGAAGGATGCTTATTACCTAATGAAATAGGAAGCCTCATATAAAAATAAATAAAACTGTTAACGTTTTATCTTGGAGCATTTTTCTCTATCATTTTACTCACTTGGGGAAAATTCAGACTTTGGTGCAATTCACAGGCTGTTATAAAAATTAATTAAATGCCTGTGTAAAAAGCCTAGACTAATAGCAAACTCAAAAAATATGATCTGTACTAAATCCTGAAATCTAAACTTGTGTTCCAAATACATTATGCAAATTTTACCTGGTGTAACTTAAAGGAGAAAATTGAAATTTGCACTGAGAGCTCTTCCACATTTATCTAGGTAACTAGACAGGAGGAAAAAAGCCAGAAGAAGATAAGTCTGAGAGAACACAACAGTCACAGTCACAGCACACTACACTGCACAAAAGCTCCCAAGTCTAGAAAGGAAAACACAAAGGAAGCCCCGCAAAGCTATAGAACTCTATCATCAAACAACTACTAGATCCCAGTTATGATCAAAACCTCTCTCAGTCCATTAGCAGGGATTTTAAAAGAAAACCCTGTGCTTTACGGAGGACTGAGTCAATCAGACAAGTCTTGCAAGATGATCCAGGTGAATAGCAATGATTTTAATTTGCATACAGGTAATTCTGTTGGTTAGACACTTGCATTGTGTTGGCATCTAAAAAAATGTGACTGAATTAGTGCCCAATTCAGAAAGTGCATAGCGAGCAACCTACAGTTGAAGTCACTTAAAAGACATTAAACTCATCGATTCTTGAGGAGTTCAGTCTGAAAGACAAGACCTAACAAGCAAAGCAGATGAATGCACAGATGAGGCTGGAAGAAAGGGCAAGAATATCATAGAAGATTAAAAAAAAAAAAGATTGGCTTTCAAGTACTGACTATCACAGTCCCTTTACGCAGAATGTTCTGAAGAAACTGAACGTGGCATTTAGTGAGTACATCATCAGCTGTTATCAGACTGATGCATTCACTCTGAGGCAGTGGAAAGAATTCTCCAGCTCTGCAAATACAAGTCAGGAATGAAGCATATGTGCATCCCTGGCTGTTCAGTATCTCCTCTGTATGTCAAGTCCAGCCACATGAAATTTGGAATACTTGCCCTTTTTTACCCTCCTCATGCATCAGCCTTGAAAATCTCCTGAGCGGTTTGACTCCAGGCACAGCAGTATATATTGCCAGCCAACATAGAAACAGAGACGAGGAGCTACCACCACACTTGACCTGGAGATGCTGATGTCCTCGTTAGTTCCTAATGATCTTGGACTGCCCCTGCTAATTCAAATTACCTTGTGTTTGCTGCAGAGAGATTGCACACAGACAATTAACACGGATGAGCTGATGAATGGAAACTTGTTCTCACAGTGTCATTTGTTGAGAGGCTTATGACTTAGACGCACAGTATTATGATATCAGTATTTATTATCCTCATTATTAAACAACAGCCTCAAGCCACAACTTTCAGAAATCATCTCTTTTACTCTCTGCAAAAAGCCTGTGAATCGGGGCATTCTCTAAAAAGCCATGCTTTGCTCTGGTTATTGGGATGTCCTCACTTGTCACTGGCTCTTGGGGAATGGAAGCTCCGCAGCTCTCCCCTGTGCCTCTTGGTGGGCCAGCAGCCTGCTCTGAGCTACACTACCTCTTGCTCACTCTGGCAGGATCTTGCCCTTGGGCAATAAAATCTATCGCTATGGACACGCAAGAAGAAAAGTCTCAATGTACAGCAGATACCTGATAGATGCCATCAAACCTTCAGTGTGGGTCTGGATAATTTTAATTAACACGTGCTTGGAGGCAAAAAATATCTCAGTTTTTTTACACCCTCCAGACTCCATACTGAATAAACACTCCCTGGCATTTATGGGGTGAGGTTCTGAAGACATCTTGAGGACCTCTTGGTGTGGAACAAAACATGAATGCAGGCCTACATGTAAGGGTGGAAACAGCAATCTTTGGAAGAACAGCACTGGAGCACAGTCCACACATCCTCTTGTCCCTGCTCACATTCGACATGGTATTCCCAAAGAAGTCCATGGCACATAGTGATGAAGTAATTAGCAAATACTAACAGACCTGGGAGCACTTCCTTTCCTCCCACACTCCGTACTTTTCTGGACCTGCTAAACAAGAGAACTGCTTCCCATGGAGTGAACACTGTAAATGTTGTCTACTGGAAAAATTACAGCAACACCAGGAGCTGCCCTGGGCTCTGGATGGAGAACCGAATCAGGCAAAATGCACTAGATTGGCTGCTGCCTACTTGACTGACAAAGTTCCACACTGCTGACTACTGTATCTTGGCAAAAATAAAAAAGTGTTACAGCAAACAAGTTACTTTAAATAGTCCATCAAGAGGAAAGGGGGATACGTTTCAGGCTTCCTGTCTGAGCAACTTGGAACCTGGAAATTATCAGAAGAGAATGAAAGCATCCTGTGAACAACAAAATGTGAAAGAGTAAGACGGAATGATTTATGGAGCTGACACTGAAATAAAAACAAATAACAACAGCTTGACATAGCAACAGCTGAAAGGGAAAGACAAAACAATAATCAGCTTCTTTGTGCGAATGCTGTTTAAAACATTTTTCAGGCTTTTACTGGTATTTATGCTGGACTATAAATAAAAGAGTAGTTTCAATTTTCTACTTGAATACAGTTAAATTGATGTGTAAGTACGCAGAAACAGAGCACAGGATTGTTTGATTGTGCTTCCTAGATTTAATTTCTGGACTAGAGAAGTATCTGATCCCTTGGCTGAAATTTTTATTCCAAACACATCCAGACATTTCTCTGGAGAAGCAAAACTTTCAGCAAAGTCTCCTCTTTGATTTATCTTACTAGCATCACACGGCTGTGAAATAAAGTTGTAGACATGCTGACAGCAACGAGTAGAAGTAGAGTGGGGGTTCTCCCTCTGACACAGCGATCAGCTGGTCAAATGGCACAGAGGAGGAGAAAAACAGGCTAGTAAGAAACACTTTTTAGTCCAGAAACAATCTACTGCCATATTAAGATGGCACATGCCCATTTCTAACTTGACCTTTGCACTTGCAGCTATTTTAAGCAGATTCTAACCAGGTTTAATTAATAACTACTTATCATTCACACACTTTAAAAGACATAACATCAAGTAACTGAAGGACTGAAGAAATTAAGTGCAGTGAAAGTAGTAAAGGCTTGCTAGTAAAATGCAAACAACAACAACAAAAAAAACATCAACAAAAAACAACAATTAGCACCGTACCGTACCAAGAAATGAGAGAAGGCTTTTCTCTTCTTCTGTGCTGCTATCCAGCCATTCGGCCACATCGCCAGGAGAAAGAAGACTCATTCTCCAGCCAGAAAACTTTTCCATACAGAACTCAGTAAGTGAACGAAGCAGGGTAGGAAGGGTGGGGAGGAGCGGATGGTCTTGGGATTCCAGTACTCCAGTTGTTGGCTACACTGACAACACGAGAGCGTGATCCTGCCCTGCTCTCTCAGCCCTACATCTGACAGCCCATCCTGACACAGCAGGCATGGGTGGGAGCACAAAGTGAGATCTGTACTTCTTGTCCCTTTGTGTCAGGTTTCAGTCCAAGCAGGAACAGAAAGAAGGCAAAAAAGGGGAGCAGGGGAAACCAAGGTCTGAAAATCCAAAAGAGGTTGCAGGTTATGATGGAAACAGTTTAAATAAAAAGAAGAAACAGATCTCAGAGCTCAAGAAGCTCAAACAAGTAAGTGAAATAGCTCATCAGCTAAGTGTAATATATCCCTACCATCCCTTAAGAGTGTTGGCTTTGTTTGTAGGCTCAGGCTTTATGCTTTATGCCAAAAGAAAAAACAAAGCTCAGAGGCAATTTAAATACCCTCCTCACTCCCAAAGAGCCTGCATTCCCCTGTTTGCAACCCCCTTCGTGCTCCAGCTATTATAACAGCATCCCAGCCTTTCTTACAATGAATTTGTTCATGCAATGGCAGGTTGATCAATCTGTGAATAGGAAGCTCCCACCCCTCCCTCTCCCCTCCTCCTGCATGGCGGCGGCATTGATCGGCAATAATGGAATCTGCCTCCGCCTGCCAGCAGCAGCATTACAGGGACCCGCTCCTCTTCCTCAGCAGCAGGCAGCCCCGCGGCGCTTCAGCCTCGGCTGCAACAGAGCAAAATAAGGAAGAGGTAAGGGAGAGCAGCGCTCACGGGGGCTCGAAGAAGTCATCAGTGCTAATGGTCGATTTGTTTTTTTTTGAGCGAGAGAGAAATGGAAAATAATTCTGCTCTGTCTAGACAGCGGGCTTGCTCTGCACGGCTCTGCAACGAGGACTTGTCATTGTGACTTTCTGAAGGGTCACATTTAATTGTACAGGATTTATAGCACTTTATTTATTCTACACAAAAGAGCATTTTACAGGTTTACACATGCAGGAGCAGAGACGGATCGTGTAAGTGAGGGACTCCCGGGCCCCACAAATCAAAATTGCCTTTGTCCTCAGGGGATGGAGCTGATGCTCCGATCAAACTGCACTCTTTAAAGAGACAGCCGCCTTTTGTTCACCATTTTCTGAACCTGTCCTGATTTTAAATAATTTATACACATGCCAATCCCTATTACAAACTAGGACGCTTGCTGACCACTGACTAAAAGCCAAGGCAAAACAACAACAAAAAGCCATTAGATCAGCAAAGCGGAGAATTAGATCCCAACCAACAAACCAGGGGAAAAAAAGACAGCTATCAAGTCCCAGCAGGGAAGAAAATTCCAATTACTTAAGACAAACTGTAGCAAAGTACTGTTTGTGCAGGAGGGATATTTTCATAAAACACCTGCCAAGCAGGGCTGATGCTCTACAGAATTCACAATTAACGAGGGAACATGGGACAGGGCAGCTGAGGAGGGAGATACCCAGCAGCACACAGGACTCAGCTGAGCAGTCCTCCCCCTGTTCCCACTGATGAAGTACATACCCCACCCTATGAACAGATGAATTAAAAAAATAAAATATTGTCTGCATAATCTAAAAGACAGAAAGACATCAGATATGCTTTTCCATCTATGCAAACACCAGCTTTTTCTTTTTCTTTTTTTTTTTTTTTTTTTTTGACAAGATGAGCTTTTCCAACAAATTTTCGCCGCGTGCAGAGGAGGATTACATTTTGTCCAACTTCTACAAGTAGGATCTTCTTTGCATTAAGAATAGGCAAACTGATGACGTAAATCTACTTGCAGTAAGAATGGAATTAAATACAACTTTTCGAGAAAGGATTAGGTAGCTATTTTTCGCTATCCAGCTGGTCAATACGAAACAAAAATATTTATCTCCTTCCTTTTAGTTTTCTGTGAAACAGATATGGTGCTCCAGAATACCTGACGACCCTTCTATTAAAACCAGCTTAATTCACAATATTATCTACCAATTTCATAAATAACAGGTTCTAGGGAAACCAAAGTTAAGAGTATTGATTTCCCATGAACGCTTCTCATCCCCATGAATTTTCTGTCCTTTCTAGGAGTACAGATTGTGTACAAATTCTGCTTTCCTCCACAGCTGTCTCACCTTTTGTATCATGATTCAGCTTTATGAAATCCTTTCAATATATTATAGAGGTCATGTTAACAGGGGAAGTATATTAAATGCTGTAAGAAAATGGAGGCGTAAGATTTCAGACAGTAGCATTACCTGGGAACTGAGATGGCATCTAAGTTTTCCACATGCAGAACCCTTGCTCTCCTGTGGCATTCACCTTCCTGGGGCAACACATGGGGATAAAGTCATGATTACAGTCATCTAACCTGACTGGCTTGAAACGCCTCTAGAACATCGCCCAGTGACTCTCCTCCATGTGCTGCATTATTTCTAGTTGAGCAAAGGCACATCTTCCAGGAAAAAGGACATCTGATTTTAACAGACACTGCAGAGAGGTAACAAGGCAGTCCGTTCCCCTTCCCTACGCTGTTCCAATGGTTAACTGCACTTGTGGTTAGCAATTTGCTCCCTGTTTCCAAGAAGGAATTTATCTAGCCTCATCTCCTAACCACTGGGCATTGGCTGACATTTGTATGCTTCGGTACTCTCCATTATCAAATTCTGGTATCAGAAATCTCCTCCCTGTTTGCATCCTTTGTGAATGTCTGGTTTCAGACAATCACTTCAAAAATATCTTCAAACTCCTTTGTAGCATTGATTTTCATTTTGAACACTTCTAGGGAAAAAAACAAGCAACCAACCAAACAAAAAAACTACCACAATCAAAAAGAAGACCAAACTTGCTCCAGGCCTGGAGGAGGGAAATAGTACTGGTCTCCTATTAAAACTTGCCACAGGCAGAAGAAACACTGTGAATTGCTTCTTAAATTGCTCTTTCTCCACCTTAAAGCTGGTCTTGTGCTCTAGAGCTTACCAAAAGCTTTCAGAAAAGTCCCGCTTGAATTTTTCAGGGCAGCCAGGTTTTTAGGTAAGCTGCAAATAAGCAGGAGAGGAATATTCAAAATGTATCTAATATTTTCATGCTGTGAGACCTATCCACTTGCTGAACCACTGCAAACACAGATAGAAACTGTCCTATCAACCAGAGCAGAAGTGCCCAAAATGTACAACTATCCTTTGCAGATGACTGAAGCTACAGAAAGATGGGAGAGATCAGCGAAGTAATGCTAAACAAACAGAACAAAACGGGGATGAGCAGCAGCTGCCTTGAGAGACTGCTGTTTTCCAAAATTAGCACTGGTAGCTGTACGGAACAGCAGGTTCTGTCATGAAAAAACTCCTTCAAAGTGTTGGGGTTCACCTCCCTCACCCCTGAGGGTCTTAAGGCAGACGAGCCCACAAGGACAAGAATTAAAGCAACCCTTTATGTTTTCCAATGTCTTATATAAATAAATAATTTAAATCTTGTGCACATCCCCAACTAGTAATTCTTTACATTACCGCCAGCCAACAAGCTTCCGCTCCTTTCTGCACTTGTCAGAAATGTCAGCCTCCTACAGACATGACTTTGAAACCTATGAAACTAAGCAGCTTTGCCATCCCGTGGATTTAAAAATTAGCATTCTTGATAAGTAAAACTACACAGAAGCATGAGAACTCTTTTTTTTTCTACATGAATTTTAGAAAATGATAACTCATAATCTATGCAAATAATAGAGCACAGTTGCCTTCTGATGTGGATGCTTTGTAAGCACAAAGTAGCGGCACTATTATAAATCATAATGTATTAATGGTCTCTGCATGAGGCACTTACAAGAAAAGGAAAAATGGATCTTACTTGCACCAGGGATGGACTGACGGGCTGATTGATGGATATTGCTACAGTCAGTAGGTGATTTCTTCACAGCAATATACATTAGACATTGTACACCCAAGTCATTCCTAATAAAACGCTTTACCGTTAGCTTAGGAGCAAAGGAAGACAGGATATTTACGGACCTGAAAAATGAAATCCTCCCTTCAGAGCAGGGGCACAACTGACAGGGAGAGGGCAATTTTTTCCCACAAAAAGCAGGCAGGCAAGGATGTATAAAATAGCTTGCCTGCGGTTGCAGCACTTGTTAATCCACAAGACACGATACACACCTGCTCTTCCATTTCCTGGATCAATGTCATATATACCAGACAACACTATTCACCTCTACACTTGTCCGTTAGGAAATGGGAAAAGTTATTTCAGTCATTTCCCCCAGAAAAATGCCAAGCAGCTATAACTTTTCTATCCTATTCGATGCCATGGAGCAGAACAAGAAAGCTAGCTTTAAAATAAGTTTCCTAGATATCTAAAAATGTCAGTTCTAGATGCAAAAATGTGCTGTTTCCTGCGTTAAATCATTTTAAGTGCCCATATATAATGAATATCGTATTGTTTTGAGAAGCAGTATTACAATTTAACAGCCTTCTAACCACACGATAATCTAGTTTAAGAGCATCCGGATGGACAAGGCCGAGTCATTCATTTTGCGTTACGGAATCATGGCGAAAGGATTCACAACTATTTGGTGACACAGATAACTTTTTGGCTTCAACCCCATAAACTACACCAGCCTGTAATAGCATGACACAAGCTGGAGGCAGCTGAGCAGACTCACTCTGTTGCAAAGTAAATCAATAGCAGATTTACGTCAGGCACAAGACGATGTGGACAGCCCTGTTGGAGCACAGCAAAGCACACAGGAAGCCCTTTTTATCAGAACTGATGGACGCTCAGGTCTCCTTAAACCAGTCCATTCTGCTCTGGAAAGTGAAACCACACTGTTGAACTGCTAGCCCACATGTACACAGTATCATCTAGTATAATATCTTTTGAGATTGCTTAATGAAGTGGTTTTAGTACGGTCAGGGATCGGTAGCACTCGCTCTCAGCAGCTTTCATCCAGCTGAAGGTGACAACCTCTTTGTGCCACACCTCATTGTACCAGGGTGGTAGCCCCTCTTATTTGCAGAGCAAACATCACTAGCCTTCCAAACCCAGCTGAGGTCACAGACATGAACCTAGTGGCTGTCCAGGAGGGAAGTGAAGCACAACATTTCCTAAATAATAACTGCTGGAGCAGCAAGGCAGTGAGGGCAGCGAGAGCCGTGCCTGCTGACAGCCTGTAAAGATAAATAGGAACAGGAAGGCTCAAAATGAAGGTGAACAACACAACAAACCTTGAAGTTCTCTAGTATATAATAACACAGTCAAGAGCTCTCTTGTGTAAGTGACATTTTAAGTAATGTCAGGAAGCTATTTCCACACTTAATTTTGACAAGGGGTTGGAGGCAAACAGGTCAGCAATTGAAATGAGAATTTAAACCGTGAGGGCCTCGCTTTTATAAAGCTCTTCCATGCCCATTTAGCCTTCCAGCAAAATCATCTCCTCTTGGCTGGCTGCTTGTACCACACCTCGTAGAAACTGAGTGGCAAGCCCCTACCACAACGACACAGCAAACAGCCGGGTACCTAAATCTAACCAGGGACCCTTCCCAGCCACTTCAGGCAGGTCACTTGGACACAAAGGACGGCAGCTGCCAGCATGGAAGTTGGCTTGGACTTCCCCTGCAACATAAAGATCTGTTTGTCTGCCTGCATGAACCTAACAATGCTACAGAATCTTTTCTGTGATTGCGAGCTATGTTTTAAGGGATTTCCATTTCATTGTTTCACTGGTGTACAGAAACTACGTTGAGTACACACAATAGCTTAGCATCACAGACATGCTTTTCATGTTAAAGAAACAAAGCTGTCAGAAGTCTATGAAGCCACCTGCTAGGGAACTGAATTTCAACCTACTTTTAAAACACCTCTTAAAGGGATGCTTGAGAACAGCAGAAGACTGGAGTGAAGCCATCAGCTGAAGCCCAACGCAGAGCGAGTGAGATACGTACCTGCACCTGCGTCACAGAGGGTGCCCAGCACTGTGGAAGAAAAGAAATGTGGCTCTATCTAGAGGCCAAGCAGGCAGGCGTAGAAGGAACCACCATGCTGTTCACGCATAGCAAGACAAGGATAAAGCCTTAAATGATCTTAAAATAAAAAAATTGGAGTAATTGAAGACTAAGCAAATTACTGTGATTTTGGTTGTTGGGCATGTTAACCCTAAACAAGCCAGTTCCCGAAGTCAGAGCTTGCTAGCACTAGGACAGTTTTACCACGCCAGGGTGAACCATCCTTTTCTTGTTCTCTACTTTCCATGGAAAAATATTTTTCCTGTGTTACAAAACAGTGACCAAGCAGAAGCAATCAACAGCTCCGACACAAGTATCTGCCAGGGAGACTGTTGCATTTTCAGAACTTCACTGACAAAGCAACCGCAGTTTTTCGTGGCTTTATTCCCCCCTTCCCTTTCTACACTAACTTAATTACCTTTTTGTACTCCATCCAACTTCAGGTATCTTCAGGATAGCCAAGGATTCGGCTAAGTTACGCTGCTAGCAGTATGGTACTTTGTAAGCATCTATTAATGACTACTCTAAAAACATTAAGCTAATTTCATTCCAAATTAGGGCGAAGACATTATTTACAGAGTCATCCACTCCACAGCGCTTTTCCAAACTGTGAGCCATATGCCTTATGTAAACAGACATCTTGTATTCAAGCCTGAATACATCCAGCTATGTATTTAACAAGCTGTACGTAAAGACTACTTAATATCTGATGCTGGTCTTCATGCGATGACCTTTTCCCCCAAGAATGTGTTTATGAAGAACGCCACCTATATTCTTTCCCTCCCATCAAAAACACTGGGTGTTCAAAAGGAGGAACAGACTCAAAATGTTCTGGAAACACAGAGCTCTGTCTTGGGGGAGTGAGGTGGGTGGAAATACCACAAAGCAAACCAAAGCGAACCCCACCAACACATGCACTTCTCCAGAATTGCTGGTAAGTGGATGCTGTGAAAGCAACAGCTTGAAATGGATCAAGTCTCAAGCACTTTAAAAGGGGATTTCTGAGCTAGCATTGTTGCTAGAAATGATATTCAGCACTTTAACACTAAGGCTATAAGAAAAATTAAGAAGAAAAGAACCTGAGTGATGTCAAACCTTCAAAAATGGATGAACAAGAAGAAAAAGATCAATATTCAGGGTGTGATTCCCGCCACCCACTGAGACCAGTCGTATCTCCTGCCTCACAAATCTGAAGATCCAGCCCAAGTACAAGAGATCTTCCATCTTTTAAAGCAGTATAAGAGAAAAATAGGTAGTGATTTTTGAACTTTCATACTGGGAGGACTGAAATCCCTACTGTCTCCTGTGGTATCAGCATTACAGCACTTTTGTGAACAACTATTTCCAAGAAGTCCCATCTTCAAAGACAAGCACAGCTTAAACATGATCAAGATGAAAGTTAACAAGGATGAACACGATTTCTGCAGAGCTACTGGAAGAAAAATGGTGTTTTGGAAAAAGCTAAAAACAATACATGCTGACAAAACAAACAGAACACCAGCAACACAGCTTCCTTCCTCTCTTATGTCCCTCAGACTTGCATCTCTCAGGTTGTCTACAAAAAATGCACCTTTCTAGGCAATGAAGAGCCAGATGCAGCTCTGCAGGCTGTAATTTCAAGTCTGCCAAGTATTACGAAGAAGGAGGAGGAAATAAAAAAATATTGGGCTTAAACCGTTCAGGTACAGCACCACTGCTATTTTACAGATGATAAAGATTCTTCAGGTTTTATCCATTCTAAATCATTTTAAAGTAGCTGTATCAGAAATACAGATAAGGAGAAGCATCTATAATATGACTGATTTATCAAAAAATATATTGAAATACCATGGGAAAAGTACCTTTCAAATAACTTCTAGTGCTTGTAACGTAATTGGCAGGGACAAGTACGCTATACAGGGTGAGCGATCTGACAAGTTATTACTATCCTCACAGGCACCTACTTTGTCCTTTGCACTTCAGGAGGCTGACTTCCAATGAACTGTCAAAAGGAGAAAACAAGGAGGAGTTTTTTTGAGGAAAAGGACGCCTTGTATTAAACTGTCCTCTGAGTTGCTGTTTGGACAGCAAAGTACTTCCCCATGAATGCAACAGTCAAGGATGGAAAATGAAAACACTTTTTCCTACTCATTGTGCAGGCCAAATACTTTGCACAACTTGCATCTTCAAGTGTTGAATTTTGCCCAAACTCAAAAAGAAAAGCAGATGAAAATAATCAAGACAGTTTTGTTGGACTACTACCTTAATGCTGGTCTGTATATTACTTTCTGACCTACTGCTTATCCTTGGCCATATCCTACTGCTTATACCTTCAAACACAGCAGGGAAGCAGCCAGGAGCCATTTTTCCTATTAATACTATAAATTGCTTGGACATCTACAACAACAACAGAACAGATGAAAAAACAACACAGTGAGGGTTGAGTCTGGGTGCATGTGTTGCTGCTGGGATGCGTGTGTGTGTTACATGACGAGATATGATCAGATAGGTAGAGAACTAGAATTTTGAGAAAAATAAGTGATTTCAGGTGAAAGAGAGCTAAATATGTCTTACCAGTCTGCAAGAGTTTGATGCCAGATGATTTCAAAGTCTTTTGAGAAGCAATTCAACACAATCAACATAGGATACCCCGCCTATCTTACAACTTTTTTTAATTTCTGCTCAGATCATGTAGGAATTGCCACACCATCCCACCAGCGTACAGATTGCTTCCTTTCTTCCTGCAAGCTTTAGTACAAGGCAACATCAGTTTTATGTAGCACTCCCACAACAAGTCCAACTTGCTTGTTTTCAGAACAAACTAAATACCAGCGATTCTTGCAAAGCCGGGTTGAGGGTGCTGTGCCAATAGGGAACTTTACTCCACCCTGAGGTCACCACTTGTGCCTTTTGTATGGCAAGAAACCACAGCTTTGCCAACATCATCAGGTGGGAGGTGAACTCTGCTTGATTGGCACAGACAAATTCATAACAACCTGTGGCTCTAACACCAGGTCATGAGACAGAAAGCCAACAGCCAAGAGCTTTAAGCCTCTAGCAGCCTGAAAGCACGCAGCTTGCACTTACCAGGTATGTAGCAGGGAAGGAGCATTCTGAAAATGAGAGGTTATGGCCAGCAATATGATTTCCTACCCTGCCTATGAATCACGTGGTCTCCCTCCCTTTTACTACTCGGTTCCACCTGTGTTTATAGGAATACCGTGTTAATCTCTATGCAAGCATCAAAATAGGGCAACTGCCAAAGCCTAAAGTCTTTCCAAACACCAAAGATAAGTAGAAGAAAGGCAGTAAACAGAGTTTGTTTGTATTTTCTTAATCTGCTTCCAAATCAGGGACCAAATTTAGTGGTGAAAGAAGGGAACACAGCACAGGCAAGAAACTCTGGTCTAGGTAACTTTTGTGAGGACATACCAAGTCCTCCATCTTGTGGACAGAGGCTTAATTTCCAGCTGACAGTACCTTAAAAGATTCTTCTTGGACACTGGCACGAGTTCCACTGAAGAATATATCTGGCATTTTAGACTGACCTCATGACTTACCAGGACATGGCTTTAAGAAAATTAATGCTGTAAAAGCTGGCATGGGAATCATGCTGTATTTTACAGCATCTGGCACTTTTCCTGTAGCCATTATTCCTGGAATCAAGCAAACACAGAGACAATTGCAGCCTCTATTCTAGAAAAAGGACCTGGCCTTCCTGGTTAGAGTGCAACTGAGCTTGAAAACCTGACCGAAGGCTACTCCCAGAAGCATCAAAATGAACAGGAAAATGAGTACCAAAAAAAAAAAAAAACAAACCAAACCAAAACAACAACAACAAAAAACAACCACAACCAACCCAACCTTCATTCTCCTCTCTTCTAAGTCAGACTTGCAATTTTGAATGCTTGTGGCTGGTGACACTCAAAGGTTGCCCAGAGGCCTACTGCGAGCAAACACATCAGCGGAGCTGTCTCACGTCTCTGGCAGGCGCCCACGTCCCGCCATCGCCCTGCTAAAATCCCTGCTGAGCTTGCTGCAGGTGCAAGAGAAGAAAAATGCCATGTTGTGTATCATAACAATAGATCCACTGCGTAAGGAGCAGCACCGTTCAGCTGTGTAAGGAAACTCTATGTACACTTGCCATAGCTACTTGTAGATGCCATCATCTGCTCAGATAATCAGCTATTATAGAAGTCCACAACCCAGTTTTTGCAGTCAGGTTTACCATGACAATTCCAGCACCATTCCCCATTAAATCCACAGAGTATACACATATATAGGAAGGCTGCTGACCATTTAACATTTAGAGCCAGTTCTGCTGAAACCGTATGCAGTGACTGTAGTTGCATCATTTGCTTGCTGAGTTCTTGTGCAGATCTCCCTCTCTCTCCCTTACTAATAGCAGTCACACAAATATGTAGAAAATTAAGTGGAATGGGATCATTAGTCTCCCTTCTGCCATTGGCCCAGTTTCAAAACTCACCATTATTAGCTCTTGTAAAAAACATTTGTGCTGTCTGATGCCAATTAGCCAACAAATCTAGATAAAAGGAAGTATTCCCTTTGTGGAGAATTAAAGCTTTGAAAAGGTACGTACCTCCACAGGCTAGAGAATGAATCCGTCTCTTGATGCCAGCAAGCCATTTACAAACGCCGTCCATACGCTGTATGTTGCTACATCACATAATTCCCTGACTTTCCTGTTACAGAGTTGATGCGACACTTTCTCCCAGCTATCAGAAAATAGCAATGAGCTGGTCAAGCCTCGGTGTACCAGAACGCCCCTTCCTCCTGCTTATATACAAATGAAGCCAGTTTGTTCCCATGAGCTTTAAATAGCCATGACCGATCTTTCTGACAGAAGTCACTTCAAGTATTCATCAGAATTATGCAGGTTTCCCCTCCCTCTAGATTTCTGGAGACAGAAAGAGCAAGAGCACCCACAGAGTATCAGATAAAGTTAGGCACGAGATGAAGAATTTGCAGGAAGGTAAGCTGCTGCTCACATCTGCCTTCCAGAAATCCCCAGTACTGTATTTTTGATTCTGCGTCGCATTAACATGTAAATTGTATGAAGAAGCCCGCCCAGAAAGGTGGGAAATTCTAAAGGGTACGTCCTGGCAACCACCCCAAAATCATCTAAATGAAACTTGGAAGGGATCAGGACTGTGCTGCCACGAGTTCAACTAATCAGTTTGCTGAAAGTTTGCTTGTTTTGGGAAGAAACATGTTTGCCCAAAAAAGGCTAAGGCAGAAGGTTTTCATTTTCTGATCATGTAATTCAAAAGCAGCTGCAGAACAACCTCATTGGTTCAGGCTAACAAAAACAGTCTCTCCAAGTTTGCAAATTAGTATTCTCCCTGGTCTACAGAAGAGGAGGAAAATGACTGAGAAAGACTTCATAATCAGTACCTATTAAAGGCTGGTTCTGAGGTAGAAAAAACTTAACTCAGTAGTTTCCATTCTGGTTTCCTTAGGTAACAATCACTGCTTGTGTAGCCACTGAAGAATGTCTCAACAATCTCAAAAGGCACAAAATTTAAATGCTCTCCAGCTTGCTACTACTTATCATCTTAAGACAAAAGCTGCTGCAAAAGTACATTCCATTACTAACGCAATGTGCTTTGTACTGGAAACAAATCCTCTTGTTTTTATGAGCAACCTGTAGTATTCCCTGAACTGCTTTGATTTACCATCGCTTGCTGGAGGACAGGAAGCAAGGTTGGCAATATCACATGCTGAAAACATCACACAGTGCCAGCCGCAAGTAAACAGTGAAAAATATTCCCACAGTGTGCCCTTGAAGAATGATGCCTGGCCTAGCCCAGAAATTCAATGGTATATAAAAATGTACACATACTGACTTATGTTAGGCAAGAGAAGGCTTTCACCGAGAGGGCGAGAAAGTAAACCTAATGATCTAAGTAGCAATAAACTACATGCTAAACTTGGAAAGCCATTACAAAAACTTCTCTCTCATCTTTGCATCTCAATGAGGTTTGAATACAAACACATCTGAATTCTGTGCTAGCAAGCAGAAAAGTACCAATAATTCACTTTTCCAATGAACAAATTAAATACATGTAAACATGACTTTAAAAAACACTGTACATAAACCTGAACTAATGAAGAAAAAGGTGTACATTCATGTGCAGCAAGGAAAAGCTCAAAAAAAAAAAAAAGCCTTTAACTTTCTCATTACTTTATACCTAGTCACTTTAAATTTCCAGCAAAACACCTAGGTGCCTCCTACCCAATCCCGCCTCCCCGGAGTATTGCAGCAATACCGTCCCCTATTTGCATGGACAATGTCATGAGGGATCTCACCTGTGAACTGCATTCTGCGGTAATCCCAATGCCTCTACCATGGTCCTGCCACCACGCCAACCAGAAAGTCAGCGCAGCCTCTGCATGCTCCTCTCCGCGCTGTTTTCCCCGCCGCAGACGGTTTGGAATGCAGAAAAGCCAGAGCTGAAGCCCGTCAAGCGCAAGCCTCTCTATTCAGCTCCTTGGCTCCAGTTGAACAATAGCTGCCCTTGGGTTGCTCGCCTCCCTTGCCAGCGCATGGGATGCACGCCGCTCTCCTTGCGAACAGCGACATAATCTCCCCGGGACGGGCAGACACTTCATTTTTCCTGTCCCAAGGGAGGGTGGGGGAGCTGAGCGCCAGCGCAAGCACTCAGGGTGGGGTGGGAGGGGGGGTGTGTGGGCAGGAGGAGACTCCTGTTAAGCAGAAACACGCCCGATGCTGAGAAAAGTCAGGGATTCTGAGCAGCTGACTCAAAGTCTAAAAGCAGCAGCAGGGAAACTTAAGAGGCTGATATCACTGCATAAACTGTCCGGGCTGCAAGAAAGCAGTCAAGATGAAAACGTGGTTTTGTCAGCTGAACAAGGAACTGTGTCTCTGAATGTGCCTGGCAAAATTCCACTTTATTTGCAGATGTAACCCCACTTCTGCCCCTTAAACAGATTAGGAAATACGCAGTACTAAAAAATACCCTGCAGATTCACTTAAAAGAAAACAATGATTTTTTTTCTCTTTGTTTTGTCGTCTCCTTTTTGTTGTTGATGGTGCTGTATTTTGTTTTTGTTTTTTCTTTTTTTTTTCCTTTTTTTTTTTCAATTCATAATGTGATTTATGGCTTTGAAAATGAAACGGTTAAGTCTGATACTGAAAGCCTTTTTCCTGAGCTCTTGTTTATTTTAGAAGTGCCAAGAGCTGAACTTCTAGGTGTAACATTGCTTCAAATGAAAAGGCAAAAGCTGCTCTTCAAGACACAGAAGCAGAAACCTGCACATTTTGGTTACTGCTGCCATCATAATGTCTCATACATTATAATGCCCCTGCTGCAAATAGTGTGTCAAGTTGGATCAGTTTAAAAGTCCACGGCTTGATTCCCAACAGATCCCACCTGCCAGTCAGGGACTGGAGCAGACAAGCACACACACAGGAGGAATGCAAAGTTGTTGAGCCTGTTGCTAAACAGGCTAGCATTGCTCCTAAGAGAGCTAAGAGGCTGCACGCTTGCCCCTACCTTCTGCAGTTGTAGGTGTGCTGGAGGCAGGGGGCAGAGTGATCTGAACTGTTTCACTCCAACTTTGCCACTTGTTTACAACATGGTATTTTCCTCCGGTTCAGTCCTTTTCTTCCTCTAATGCCACCCACCTCATTACTCGAGATGAACTTCTGTACTTCTCTTGGGAAACAGCCTCCCACACCCTCACAGTCTTTCCCCTGGAAGAAACAGCAACTTTGGTCACCCTACCCCCTGCCAAAGCTCACGTGAGATATCTGTGTGAAGAGCACAGCACAGGCCTTGGGAAAGAAACTTGCTGAATGTGTGCTTAAACAATACTGACTGCAAAATAAATAATACAAAACTGTAATTGCTCCCTCGCCCTCTAAAGCTAATCACGTAACTACACCCAGGGATCTTGCACAAAGTGCTGGAACAGAACAGCAGCTCAAAATCAGGAGAGAAGAAAAAAAAAAAAAAAAAAAGGAAAAAAAAAGATCAACACCAAACCCCCCAAACCTGTCACTGACAGCAGTATAACAAAATAAACAGTCCCTCTAAAGACAAATTAGTTTGACCTGCTGCTTAGAAACATCCAATTACCAGAAACGGTAGGGCAAAACGGTCTCATGATCTCAGCTGATCAAGATTCTGCAAAAAAGCAGTAACCGCTTGTGAACGATTGCCATCTCTTCTCCCTTGCCAGCCCCGCTCCACAAAACAAAGAAATACTACAGTAATTATATAGAACATTTCATTCCAGAGCACTTTACCAACTACATTCACAGCACCACAGAAAAGCATCTCTCTTGAGGGTGGAGCAACATCAGACAATTCATTTATACCACACAGAATGATAGAAGAGATGGAAAAATTAAGGACTGGTATGCTGAAGTTAGCCTGTATATCTCTTCAAAGAGTTCTAACACTTCTATGGGTAAACATTTTTCTTCTCTCTCTCTTTTTTTTTTTTTTTTTTTAATAACAATAATAAACTCTTTTTTTTTTAAGAAGTTTTTCTGATTACATTTCCAGTTTTTGTTTCTACGTTTTGCTTTTTCATTTCACATCATTCAGGAATTCCCTGTTTTTAAATCAGGTTCAAACACAAGGGTTGAATTTTGGATCCAGCTCCAAAATAAGGCCATAATCTGCCCGCTGGCAAGTAGTTTATAAATAAGCCACTTTTAGTGACTTGGGTAGGTCCTTTGTATTTATTTTTTCTCAACCTTAACATGTCTTGTAGCAGCCTCAAAGAAAAGATTTCTGAAATGCTGAAGGAGCTACCCAACTCAAGCAAATACATCTTCTGAAGACATAGGAAGAGACAGCATATTAGGAAGATTATTAGAAAAAAAAAACCACTAAATTGCACAAGTACTTTGAAGTATTCTAGAAATCTACACAGTTTCAGATATTTGAAATATAATTTATGAAGCCTAGGAATAAAAGTTATTTCCAGAAGACTGCAACACCGGTTAAAGATTATCAGAAAAGACAGCAATAACATTACCCATGCATTGCCATGTGACTTTTGCTCAAATCACCAAATCTTCTGACAAGTGTAGGCTTCTACTTCTCACAAAAACAGAACAAAACAAAACAAAACAACAAAAAAAACCTGTTGAATCAGAAGAAGGGAGGTTGCCACCCAATATCTGAAGAAAAACAGCAATTCAAGGAATTAACTCGTTCCTGGCCAGCTTGCTGCTGCTGTTCAAACCTCGTGGGAAGGCAGTGAGGGAACCACACACATTTAAAACTTCTGTCTCCAGAGGCTGCAGCTGAAGAAATGCATTAGCAATGACTGAGCAGAAGCAGTAGAGCAGAAGAGATAAAAGAAAATAACTGAGAATCGGACTTTTTTTTAATTAACTTTTAAATGTAAATCAATTTCTTTTAATATAAATCATTTGCAATTAAATGCAAGATGTTGCCTTACGGTCTATCTCCCTGTGATCTATCCGAACTACTTAAATTAGAAACATGTATGGGAACACTCAGCAGAAGATTTTTTAAAATACTGTGTAACATGGGAAGAGATGGGTCAATTTTTCTTAAAAAAACAGTTGTCTGCACTTAGCAAAGTTTCCAATACTTAATTGGTATTTGCACGAAGAACTGAAATTAATTTAAAAATTGAGAAACATTATTAAGTTTTCTAACATGTTAGAGCCCTGCTAATCTGAATAAATGTGCATTATTGTAGTAGATGCTGATGATAGTTTCTTCATCATCAACAAGTAGTGAATTCACCTCACGTCACTGGGCCCACCTATCGAACATGTTACCTTCAAAAAGCCTGAGAGAGATGTAACACAACATGGCAACGGCACTTCAGTGCAGATCCCCTTCCTCCCACAAACATCCCAAATGGCAGCAGCAGGGGGAAAAGCCGCATTTTCCCCACACATGTTCAGAAATAGCACGCGGAACCCTGGCTCCCTCCCACGCGAACACGTTGGGCAGCGGTTGTGAGGCGCAGGCAGTGGGGCCCCGGTCCTGTGAGGAGAGGCCGGGGTGCCCTGCACCGGTCGTAGCCGGTTCTGGCTGGTCGCAGCTGGTTCCAACCAGTTCCATCCAGTCATGGCTGCTTCTGGATGGTCCTGGCCAGTCACGGCTGGTTCCAGTCTGCTCGTTGCAGCTGGTTCTGACAGTCCCTCTGAGGAGAAGGGTTTGGGTGGGCTGCCGGCCATGTTCAACCCACCACAGCCTGCTTTACCAATGCCAGGAATAAAACACTTCTTCCAAAACTCACAGTCTCTAAAACCCAACAAAAAACATTCCTACAATCCTTCCCATCTGCTCTCTCCTGGACAGAACTGTTAACACCTCACCCTGGTCACCTCACCATGGTCAAAGGGAGACCGGAGCGCTAACCCAATGGTGGCCATGACAGAGCAGCCACCTGATGCTTCCTTAGGGTTTAGACCCTAAGGAAGACCAGCAATTAGACCAGCAATCCTCACTGTTTAGCGCATGTAAAGTCCTCCCGAGCATCTCCTACAGATGAGGAGTAATAAAAAAAATAAATAAAAAGGTAGCTGGAAAAGCAAAGCACTCATTATTTGCACGGCGCTGATACCTTGGGGTCAGCAAGGTTGGTGACCACTGCTGTAGACTTTCCTGCTGTTCTCTTAGCCCAAGCATA
Source organism: Netta rufina (assembly GCF_964035555.1). NCBI lineage: Eukaryota > Metazoa > Chordata > Aves > Anseriformes > Anatidae > Netta > Netta rufina. The sequence continues at coordinate 20,444,366 of NC_140131.1, read as the reverse complement.
CCACGTAACAGTGGGGAAAGTCTGTCTGTGAGGAAAAACCTAAATGACTTGAATTTTTAATGGTCTCACTGGTCAGACCTGCACCAAAACTACATGCAACTCTCTGGAAAAAAGAGGTTGCTAGTCAAGCAAATGTTGGCAGTTGAAATGGAAAAAAAAATCGCTGGATAACACACAAGATAAAGCAGTCTCAACTGTGCATCGGGAATTATTAGCTTGTAGCCAAAAGCACTTTACTGGACACCGAGCTGAATCTTAATGGGCACTAATCACCAGTAGAACTTACAGTCCTCTCCATCTCCAGGGCTTCTCCGGGGAATCAGGGATTTGCTTGCGACATGGAGGTGCCTGCTAGAAGAGTTTATGATGAACTCCAGTGGAGTTCAATAGCCCACTTTTCCTCTGTGGCTTTATTATTTTTCTTTTAAGTAAATTATCTCTCTGCTGTGCTGCTGAGACATCTTTGGTTTAAAGATAAAATCATAGTTATAATTCTTTCCTCCCCTTGTGCTATGAAAGGGCAATCAGTTACAACAGGGTTAGCAGGTTAGCAAAATATGCAGCACACACCTGAATAAGTCTAATTTAATACATAAGCCACCTCATATATTATGCACTTTTTTATTTGTGCAGCTATAAAAGTAGTTTGCCCACAGGAGGTATGTCACTGCCCCAGTGAAGTGTAAACATCACAAGATGGCACAGGAAACACCATAAAATTTGCTTCTTTTATTTATTTTTTAAAAAACTCTACTTGCTTGCTTCCCAGAGGCATTGTGCAGATTAATTAGCTCATCTTCATAGACCATTTTGCAGATGTAAAGTGCTATGTAAGTAAGTACTATTGCTGCCTGATGGAAAAGAAATCTCTTGAGGTCTTGCATGGAAAAACCCAATATATAACTGACAACGGATTTCTTGCCCCATTGTAGCCTTCTTAGCAAGCTCTGCCATCTTCACCCAGAACTAATTATAAGGAAGAAAATCCCCCCAAACTTTGCATTCTGGGGCAGCAATACAAACTTCTTCAGCACCGTTTCTGCAGACGTACGAACACATTTCAATACCTGCAGGGACACTTCAGCATGGGCAGCTCAGATGTGCAGATGGAGACGTGCCAAAAGCCACAACAGCAACCCTTAATGCCAAAATAAAAATACACGGATTCACAGTTTCCAGTGCTCTAAAAAGAAGATACAGGACAGCTCACTTATTATTACGGTACATTACCAACCAACACTGCCTGTCCATATATGTTTGTTACGAGCAACTCTGATGTAGAGTTACATGAAGAGAGTACATTGGGAAGAGAGGAAGGTAGGAGAAAAGACAGGTTCAGGCCCCCCAGAAACAACACATGAAATAAAAGCAAGGGAAATAGAAGTGGCAGTTCCATTTTTTAAGCTCCATTAATGTAAAAATGTGATGGTTTTACTAGTCTGACTAGTGCACTTACTAAAACTGATCTCTTTCTTTAAGTTCGCTGGAAGAATGACTAGAGTAGCCCTCCATAACAACTCCACATTTTCCCCATCTTTTGTACAGGCTTGTGCATCACAGATTTTGTGTTTTGCTTGCTTCAAAGTTTGGACTATAAGAAGATTACAGACACATGAACGCTACAGAAATGGATGAACTTGTAACAATGTGTGCATAGCCAGAGAAAGATAGGGAACTTAAGGCTGTGCCTAGGACAGAAAAATGTGCAACCCTAATGAAATAGTTGTCACAAGCAAGGCATGAGTGTGCTGTAACTACAAGCCCTAACTGCAATGCATGAAGACATACCAGAAGTAGTTCAAGTAACAGCAGCTGTACGAACGTGAGAGCACAGCACTCAGCAGTGGCAGAAGTGGGCTTCACTGTGTGAAGTCAAACTGATTCTCCTGGAGGGCAGATAAGACAGAACCAGCACCAAAAAGGGCGGTAAAGCAGCGATACAGAAGTGTACACACCCCCTGTTCTGTGAAGAGAACTTAGTATATTTAATTTCATACAAACTTAAAGCTAGGTGCATATAATCCGAGTTCATAAATATTTGCATTGACAAGTATTGCCATCAGCGCATGCTAAAGCAGTAAACTGATTAGCAACTAGTACTGTAAATAGAAGTCCGAACCAGATTTAATTACACCAGTGTTTTTTTTTTAATTACTTTAACAGTTCAAATTAACTGTAGAGAAGACTTCAGATAAGGAAATTCAGGTTGTAGGAAGATAGGTTAATTTTCCATTAAGTGTTAAGTTGGTTGTTACTGAAGGAAAAAGGAATGTATACATGGTTGGGTGAAACGTAATTACTTTTTGCCACAAGATCAAACAACTATAAAAGAGAACCTACAAAATTTAACAATGCACAGTAAGTTCATGCATGACTTAAGGTAGATTTCTCTACGGAATTTCATAAATATTTTTCTTACAAAAGCTAAGGAAAATGATAGCTTCCTTTATAACGAACTGAGGTTTGATTAGAACACACTCAACAAACGTGCCAAATGGTCCAAGAGCTACCATTTCGTAGCAATTAATACATTGCACAACATGCTGTATTTATAAAGTGCTCTTTGTGCTCACACAACAAAACTTTAAAATCTTCTAAAGCAATTTCTTGTGTGTGCTGGAAGTAGCGGGCAGGAACATAAGGGATTTCCAAGAAAAAAAAAAAACTTAATGGATTGTGTGTCAATACTAGAGAGTTAAGATTATTTGTTCATACCCCTATTAATTTCTGCTCTAAAAAGGTTTAAGAACTGAACAGATAAAACTTGCTTCATGACAAAACTTGGCTTTCAGCACAGATGATCTGTGTCCAAGGGAATAAAGTTTCAGCAGCACTCAGAACAAAACAAAATCCTCTGGCTTCTCTTGGGTTTGACAAGAAGAAAAAGACAGCAGCTTGGCAATTTTCTGTATACAAATAACTCCAATTGCCCAGGGGGAATGTCACTGAGATTTAGGCATCCTGTTTGTTATATCTAGCCTCCCTGGAGTTGGTTTTAATTTCAAGCAGAGTTGTCTAAATTCTTCATCCTTCCGAGGTAGGCAAATTGCACTGTACATAGCCCAAATTTCAGATTACTTCAGGGCTTTTCCCAAAGTTTCCTAACCTCTTTTTGTGGATGCTGAAGATAGCAGGCCACTTTCCACATACCGCGTGCTTCCTCGTGTCACTCACTGGTTGTTTAACAATGCCCAAAAGCAGCTGTATTTTACAGGAGGCTTTTTAAAACGCAACTTGTAGTTTGCATGTATTTGAATTTTGGGATATAACATGGTGGGTAAACAATGTTTTCTGAAGAGGGATGAAATTTTAGAATTTCAATTGATATCAGCATAGATCAGTCCCTGTTAAACTTACCCAGTAGTGACAGCACTAGCAAATTGATCCAATACACCAGAAAGTAAACCAGGCGAAGGATTAAGGCTTTAGCAAACCTTGCTTGTGCTATTCCATGAAGTGAGGGCTGCAGATCTCACAAAAAACTCACACGGGAGTTCTGGCAATGCTCTTGGGCTAGGACTGAGGTGCCATGCAACAACAGGGCCGTGTGGCTAAATGTGCACGGTACCCACCTGTGGCATAGGGAAACACAGGCAGCTCTTCGGCCACCAGGGAGCCGTGTCAAGCCACGCAAGTGCAGAATGGTGCTCACTGCCCTGCTCTCAGTCACCTTTCAGCTGTTAGGAACCTTTCAAGGTAGATTTTTGACACAAATGGCTTAAAGTTCAAAAAATGAAGAAGATTTTTACATTTAAATTAGCACGGGGTGCTAATTTAAATGTAAAAGCAGACAGTGATAAGTCTGATCCTTTAGGCTCCTGGATCTGTATACAGGAAGATGCGGATCTCTCTCATACGTTTATTTGTGTGTGTATATACAAACATGTTCATGCAAGCACAAATCAGGCAAATGCAAAGAGTTGCAAACAAGTCAGCACAGCCGAATCTATCTTCCCGCCAGGAATAGTGCTGCGGGTGTGCACACAACACGCACATCCTTCCCCTCAGCCTGAGAGCTAAACCCAAAGCCCCTATTCTGCATCCCAGCCATACAAGACAGTTGGCAGGAGATGGTTATTTTGCACATAGTATCACAGTGAAAAAGCAGACAGTGCTATTGGGGAAATTCTTTCATCAAGACACAACACAAAACTGTAAGCCTGTGATACTGGAAGCTAGTAAACTGCATTTCTTCAACCTCACTTTCTAACAGATAGGCTTTATAGGCAGAGTTGGGTTAGGGAAGGTGAAGGGAAAGCCCTCTTTCCAACACACAGTTTTGCTAGAAGTTAGTGTAAATCTGTTATTCCAAAACCCCACGTACTTCTTAAGTAAATCTTTACTGAACATGTAGGGATTGGTGCATTGCAGATTTTTTCATTGACCAGGTCACAAATAATCTCTGTTCTTCCAAAACAGACCGTCTCCCCCCTTTCCCTCCCAAGCAGTAAACCTTTTCAGGTCTTTATCCCACACCTCAGCACACCAGGACTGCACTTATGCAGTGTTCACAAAGTAAGTCTATTTATTCTTTCATCAGAAAGTATTTGTTCCAGCTGGAACATACAGAAAGCAAGGCTCAGCTCTGATTGCTTTAGTTGCAAAGAACCTTGTGTCTTAGAAGCAACAGTTACTGAAATAACCCTGGAAATCTTTTCAGCTAATGTCTGTTCTCTCCTGCCAAGTTTTTACCTGAAGGAAGAGCACGGATTGTGTATTTCCTTGGTGCAATGATCCCCACGTAGGAGGGCTCAGCAGTGGCTTGCAGAGCTATTTACTGTAAAGAGGTGCACGCCAGGCAGCAAGGGAACTAGAAGACACTTAACTGATCTTCTGTTGCTCGCTCCATTTCCAAGTCTCTGGACAGAACCTTTTAAAACAGCACTGAGGCAGATTTCTGCACATCTTTCAGGTCACCTGATAGCTATGCAGCATGGATCTGGCACCCAAACAGACTAGTGCTTCATTTTCATCACTTCTGCCCTTTTTTGCCTGATCAGAGCTTTCTCTAAGTTCAGTGGAATTTTTTTACTGAAAAAATACGCTTGAGCAAGTGGAAAGGGGGTGATTATTGAGATAAAATCTATCAACTGTGCAACTAAACCAGAGGATCAAGAAGTTAAGTGTAATTTTTGAAGCTCAAAATTTCCTCTTCACTAAATTTCAGAATTGTACATGTAGCAGTGATAGTATACTAGGAAGGTTGTGATCAATATAATTTCCTTACATGTGTAAATATTTCTGTATTTTTTATATACATACAATATTTCTGTACATAGAAGACATCTCTGAGACATCAGGAAAGTCAGGATGCCTAGTTTCCTAGATATTTGCCCTGACCTCCCAAATGAAGCATACATTGAAATACATCGGAAGCAGCCCAGTCTCCTTCCCTGTATTTTTAAGAATTGCTGGACCACCTCCAAGTTCTCAACATCCTTCTCCTACTGGTGGGCCTGAAACTGGACCCACTATTCCTGGCACACCAACTGTGCCGAGTACAGGAGATCACACAAGTGATCTGTTGCCATGTTATTGATTGTAACAAGCACTGAAGGCCTGTTGGCTCCCTGATGAAGAGATGGTGACTCCAGCCCAAAAGTGTGGAAGATGAGCCACAGAGCTATGCAAGGACAAGCAGACCCTGGATATACTGAGCTGACTGAACAGAAGCTCGTAAAAGGCATAAGGCTTGCTAACCCAGACTGCCCTCAGTCTTGGTGACTATTCTCTTGCCTACCAGCAAAGAAACTCAAATGTATTTCCAGGGAAAAAAAAATAAAAAAATAAAAACAGAAACGTGCAGTTCTAGAAACCTGTCAGCAACAAAGCTAGTTGAAGGAGTCCCTGCCTCCTCTCCTCTCACCTTTGGCTGCATGTCTCTATTGCAGAACCATTCCCCCAGTTGTGCTGACACAGCTGTCCACAAGGCAGTGCAATGAAGTAGCTTGAAGAATAACTGCAGAAATAAATGATCGCACAGTGCAAGGAGAAAAACATACTCACTGGCATGGTGGAAGGGAGGTGGAAAAAGCCTAAATGAGTGTTACTGCCAAGGGAAGTTTCAGTCAGACCAGTGCTCTATGCCAGAGCTCCTGATCTACACTCCAAATTAATATTGTTTACAGCAATTACATCAATGAAGGCAAGAACCAGCACACTAGCATTCATTGTGCATTGAGGGTACAAATGAAATTTTCCAATTTTTCAGACCAAGTGACTGGACAGAAAACAACATTTCTCAATGCTAGTGACTCAAGGTGAGGACAGAACAAAGATTTGCCTTTGACCTGCTTTCAGCAAGCGCTTGCAGTCTTTTCTCAAGAGCCCTTGTGTTCAAGCAGTCAGAGATGTGACTGAGAAAACACAGGGTTAACTCGTTTCAACAAGTCAAAGTCTTCCTTTTCTTCTCAGATGACTTCGCCTCCAAATATAAAAAGAAAATCCATTTGCATCAACATTAGTCCTCTGAATCATTAGCCCTTTGCAATCCATTTGCATAAACATTAGCATCAGAGAATCTCAAAAAACTCTCTCCCTGATGACACATTTTCCTAATAATTTAAAAACAATTAAAAAAAATCAATTTCCCCACTCCCAATCTCTCCTGGTATTTTCACATATGCAGGCAAAAAATCTCTTACTAATGCCACAAAGATGCACCCAGATGCCAGAATCAAAACTTTCCCTATGTATTCTCCTTAACAAGTCTCATTTAGCGTGAGCAGGTGGTGAGAAGGAAGCAGAGTAAGAGAGAAGAGGATTATTTTAGGAAAGGAAGCAATAACTGTGTTACTAGTCTGTCGAATAGTATGAATGGTGGAAATCTGAATCACGCTTTTACTGTATGAATGGTTAATTCCAATATGCTATTATCAACAAAGATCCTCTACAAAGGATGCAATCTCCCTAACAAAAACCCATACACCTGTTAAAGAAGAGGAGGTTCTGCACCAGAAATGTTGGCAAGCACAACGGAAGGACTCGCTTGAGTGAGGTACCGGTCTCTAAGGCCCATATCACACCTCCACACTTCATTTAAAAATTAGCCCATTGAAAGTAATGCTTGAAAGAAGAAGGAAAGAGGCTGTCAAACCGGAGTTAGGGATAAATTACAGCTACATTTTTAGCTTCCCCGAAAGGAAGCACTTTTGACAAAAAGTGCTGCCAAGACAAAACCCTAGCAAGCAAATGAGATATTTAAGAATGCACCTACTCACGCTCAGTAAGTATTACTACAGTGATGGAGATTACGTACCAAGGAAATTTCATGGCATACATTTAACAGAGAACTGGATTACACAACAGTATGTACAATGTCCCTTCCAGACAGGAATTAAGAATTTCAGCACTAGAAGCAGTCTCTCTACTGCCCGCAAGCAGAGGGCGAGCACCTAAGCTAGTAGATGGAGAGTGTCCTCTGGAGTATTTTATTTTTTCTTTTAGATGATCTTACTAGTTCTCCCTATTTAAACAAATCGCTTTCTATCTTGTGCTTTATCTGTTTGTCCACCCCTCTGGCTCTCATGGAGGGGTGACTGCAGTGGTTTCTGCCTGCACAGAAGGGATGGCTCAGCTGCTTCTCTGGCAGCTGCTGACCCATCACAAATTACAGCTTACTGTACTGAAGTATGTGGAAATTGGTGCCTATCTTAGTACACAGGACTGTAAACCATGGTGGTTCAGCAGCTGCCATACAAACAGCTGAGCCAACCCTGCAGCAAGGGTAGAAATGAAAGAGATGGCAAGAATGACTGCAACAGCCCTTGAGTAAAGCACACTTGACTTAATGTTGACCTCTGGTGAGTTACACGTCTCTTGCTTCAACTGCTCTGCTGTAACATGGGTAGTTTCACTCCCACACACTTCCTAGGAATGGTGCTACAAGGATATGTGCCCAGTGCTATAAAGAATGCCACAATTATTTGCAGAATGGGTACTGTTGTTAATTAAGCAGAGCCCCAGAAGTACATGCACTGTTCGAATTGCTCCATTAAAAAAAAAAGATTGATCTGATACGATACTCTTGAGGTTTTACAGAAGATGTAACTAGTGCTAGAGATGAAAAGAAATTCCATCACCTTATTTTTATTTTTAAAGCACAAGAGGTATGGCAACCTTACTTGGAAAAAAGCCTCAACAAATCATCCTAAGACGCACTGTCTGCCATTGCCATGTCATGCACATGCTTCCCAAGGACAAGCTCGATATTCTTATCAGCTCTGCATGGCAATTTATCTACTAGATATTTCATCAGCCTCTGCTGTGCAGAGCTCTCTTGTTTTTCAGCTTTGGTGCCCATTCCAAAGTTATTTCAGTCTCCTTGTTATCTGTACTGCTGGTGATAGGCCCTGGCTGCTACCATCCACTTGTTTCTCTTCATAAAGATGCTCAGCAGTTTCCTGCACCGGTTTGTCCTCTGGTTCAACATTTTGACACAAAGCTACTCCCACTGCTCTATCAACCCACCTTCTTCCACTAGCAGGGATTCTGTAATCATGATAGGAGACATTTCTAACCAGGATGTGAAGACAAGGGAACGTTACCGAGGGTGCTGCAATCAGGTTACACACAGCCAGCCCTCCCACTTACTCTCATCACTCCTCACAGTACGGGCATTGCTCCATTTCTCTGCAGCTCCATCCTTCCTCCCCACCCACTGCATGCCCCTTTCCTTCAGCTACAAACTTCGTTGACGTCTGTATGTGCTCCTGTTGCAGATCTCACATGGAGAAGACCGTGTGGATATGGGTTTCCCTTGTACTTTTAATAGATTCCTGTCAGACATACATCAAGCAGCACACCGCACCGATCTAAAATTGCAGCAAAATACACAGCAATGCGCATACCCAAAGAGCACAGTCATCTATTCCCTGTGGCAATTTAAGAAAAATGAAGAAGGTTACAAGGTCACATTTTAAAAATCTAACACTTAGATTTCCAGCTATTCAGATGCTCACTGAAGTCTATAAATTCTTCCCCACATTTTTTTGCACATGGTATAGAAAAGGAAGGCGCTTGAATCCCCTGGATTGTAAAGGTCTTTCTAGCTTGCAAAGTTGCAAATCACATCCATTGCTGAGCGCAGACTGGCTGCAACGTGATTCCCCACTCATCTCACTAGCCTTGCACCTGGGAGTAGGTGTTTTGCCTTTAACACAACATAAATGTGTTACATGATGGTTTTATTTCCAAAAAAAGAATTAATATTTGTTTGTATGGCAAAACAAGATGATCGTTTAGAGTTGCATTTGAAATGCCACAAACAAATACAGTAAGAGCTATGTTTACATCTTTCATCCTCAAGTATTTTGCAATTTTCCTCCCTAAATCACTGACCTGCCCCCTTTCTTCTCAGACTCCTAATCCATGAGTCAAACAAAAACAAAAAACACAACCCTATCCGCCTCCCCAAATAGGGAAGAGTTAAGTAGTGATATTGGCAAGTATAACAAGTAAGTGCTACCCCCTTGCATCTGTTAATCAACTATCTAGAAGAGTGGGATTTTCTACGTTTAGCCTCACAGAACTTTCTCTTTAAATGACTTGGGTGCAATATACTTACAGAATAACATTATTTGGCATAAAATGCAGATGAGCCTGTGAAATGAAAAATACCTCACCTGCTCTTCACCTCTGATAACAATGTTATCACGGCTGTTTTACTGTTCAGAGATGCATAATTGTTTTTTTGTCATAGCTCCCTCTCTCCCAAGATTAATATTCTACAGCTAAATTAAAGAAGAATTGCTCCTAGACTCTATCAGTAGCTCACAGCCTATGCCTAGGCAAGTTTCCTGCATGAGGTGGGAATGGAAAGAACTCCCTCGTGCATGGCTGCTGCCTCCCCTCACTCCTCCTTGCTTCTGCCAAGAGCTGGAAATATGCACTTTTTTATGCAGCCACAGGTAGGGTGGAAAAAAGAGGGGAGAAAAACCCTAGAGAATGGGGTCAAAACTAGACTTGGGAAACCACTTCAAGAGAGCTTTTGTCTGTCATTTTAGTACCTGCCCTTTCTTTTTGCTTTCCTTAGATTTCAACGTGTATAATTATAGCCAGCAGCAGCAGGCAGTTGATGGTTCTTTTAGGAACTGCGCCCTGAACAGGCATGAGGTATGTCGGAGAAAAACCTGTTATCTAGTACTTGATACTAAAATATGAAGCAAAGGAAATTCCAGAGACACTCAAAAGTGAGGTAAACCATAACAACATAACAGTTCTAAAACAAACTGTGGAGCCACCTTAAAACCACCAGTAAATGTTGCATTCCTATTGACCTGCGTTCAGCAGCTCTCAGCCACACACCTCGGGGCTGTGCAGTGAATCCTTCACTCACAATCACAAACCTCCACACGTGCTGCAGCAGCCCAGCTCCTCTGACACCCCCTAACAATCTCAGTGACGTCGGGACAAATCCTGCTGCCTAAGTCCCTTTGAAGGCAGGCATTTACAAACTCCTCCGTGACCTCCACCGACACCAGGCTGCAGCGCGACAGACCTCAGCAGGCTCCTTTGCAAGGACGCTGCCTGGGAAGCGGCGCTGTGCGATAAGGCGTGCGGCTAGAAATCAAAATCAATCTGTTGCGGTTGAGATTTCCACTTACCCAGCTTGGCGGCCCCATCTGGCGGGTACTCGGGGAATTGGCCCTCGGAGGGCACGCTCACCGTCCGGCGCAGGCAGCGCCCTTTGGTGGCATCCTGCGGCTCCTGCGCCCCGTCCATCGGCACCTGCGTGAAAAGGATGCCGACAGCTGTTAACGTGCCATCTCGTCGAGAAGTTAACTTTCTGCTGATCTGGTAATAACGTTCAGGCTAAGCTCGGCGTGGCTGGCCTTATCAAACAATCCCTGAGAAGAGGTGGACTTATGGGCGAGCACCGGAGCATTGAGCAGTGCTGGTGCACAGCCCGCACAGGACTGCACGCAGGTGTGCAGCACCCTGCAACGCACAGGGATCAAGTAACAACAAACCAACCCATCTGAATAACAGGGCAGTGCTGCTTTGCAAAATCTGTTTCCCCGTGCCGGACCCATTGCTACCCTGTCTTGCCCACTAAAACACGGGGAACTCCGAGCCAAGGCTCCTGGTTGCACGTGAAACTCAGGTTACAAAAGCAATTTTTCCAGTCTCTGCACAGCCATACTCACTGATCAGCTGCAGCATGCCGGAGAACGGGCATTCAGCTGGTGACATTGGCCACATCAAGAAAGGGAGCACCTTCTAAAATTAAGTCAGTCTTCCTAAACACAGGACCTCACAGAAGGGTCTACAAAAGGCTGGGGGTCCCAGCTGCAGAGAGCTCTCAGCACACAAAGTTCTGTATGCAAATTCTCTTCAAAAGTAGTGAATGTCTAAAAATCTTGTTTCTCATCTGAAATGTTGGCAGCACTTGACCCCTCAGGGTTTGCTCCCCCCTTCCCCTCTGCTTTTAAACACCTGCCTGGCTGATGACGTCTGTCTAGAGAGGTGCTTATGCTGCAAAAACGGAGAGAAATTGAGCTACCTACCACTACAGCTGCAGGGCATTCAGACAACAACCAACAGCTCTAAGAGAGCCCAAGCAATGCAGCCTCCTTGTTAAACAGAAACAGAGCCTGACCTACTCCTACCCCAAACAGGAAAATGTAAAAAAGGGATTTGAGGGGTAAGGAAGAGAACCCAACTGCTTTGCAAATTTATACGCACAGCTTTGTGCATCCTGATTTTGTTTATGTGATCAATTGGAGCAGCGGTCACTTTGCATACAGGAACACGGACAGACAAAAACTGCAGAGAGCTGCCTGCTCGCTACAGCATGAACCACACAAGCCACTGGAAAACTTCTATCCTTTGCTTTACCCTTCAGAAGAACATACAGATTATTCCAAAAGACAACAAAGGTTATCCAAGTTGGTGAAAGAGAGGACAATGAAGACAGAGACTACACGGAAAAAGGGTGTTTCCAGAAGGGAGCAGAAAAGCTCTTGGCCCATGGTGACCATCCTTGCCTCTGCTGGGTCACTGGCAAGGCCAGCGCTGTGCAGGACACCTCTGTGTGCCCCAGGACACCCAAGAGGGTGTCTCCAAGAGGGACCAGAGCTGAGATGTGCTGGCTGACAGCAAGTCCAGATGGTGCTTCCACAATGCGGCACCAGGAGAGGACACTGAGCGGGGAACTGGGAACTTCTGAGCCTGCCAGTTACTCCCAGTCAGCCATGCCCTGCTTCCTGCTGGCCTGCCTGCTCACTGTGGTTATGCCCGGGGCTGTGGAGGTCTCTGCACACTCACAAATTACTGTTAGCCCCGTGCTGGTGGATTACTGGACCTGCTGTTGCTCTGCTCTGGCTAACCGGATGACTGCACTTCTCCTAACAACACAGCTAATAGTGCTCCTGATCTGTATTTGTCACAGCACTGTTATTTTGAGATGACTTGTCTAACCCTAAAGCTGTCTGCCCGGGGTCTTACCACCTCCCATAACAGCCCGTACCCTGGTGGGGCTGCCCTGTGAGCCCAGACATCACCTGCGGGAAAAAGCCCAGGGGGTGAGGGAGAGGTGCAGCAGCCAGGGGCTGGAGGCAGGCACAACCCCTCGGTCCCAGCACGCTTCTAGTGAGGACATCGGCTCTGACGTTCCAGCCGTGATGCATGTCATGCTGCAATTCTTTTCAGACAGCTCTGGAAAAAACACAACTTGCAGCCTGAGGAATAGAAGCCCCTGTCATATTTCCTGTGCTGCTTATCCTTTCATATCTCCAAGCATCTCTGAAAACAGAGTATTAATAGCAAACAAAAAGATATTATTCATTTGTACAGAAGGTTGCAGAAGATGTATACGATACTGTACTATTTTAGAAACAGGCTGCACTACACTGGCTCTCACAAACTACTTCTGGCATTTCCTGACTTTCAAGCACTTAGCATTCTCATAAGGTCATTTTTAATGCTATTTGTTACTATGCCAGTCTATTTGTCTCCTTCCAGCAATGCTCATTTTTTAAAACAAGTTTCCCAAATCCCTGGTGGTTACTCTGTGAAGGCTACTTTCTTCACCGGTAGATTTTTACAGCAGGTCCTTTGCTGAATGATAGCCGGGTGAAGCCCATTAGGAAGTTAAGCAGAGACTAATTTAGTTAGTTTATGCTACACTCATTCAATCAAGATCACAGATTAGATTTTCAGTTTTCATCTGGAGACGCCACTTAGTCTTATTCCCTTCTACATGCTGTTCTGCTGACTGCCTGGTCTGTCTCTCCCGATTTCCTCCAGAGCACTTTTTTGGGGGATGCTGCAAGCCATATCTCCGGAACAACTACGAGCAGGCACTTCAGTACCTCTGGGACCTTGCTGACACAGGACAGAAGCATTCTTTTAATCCAAAGACAAGAAAAAGCTGCTAGCACCACGCTGCTACGGTGTGTATAGGGATGGTGACAACAGCCAGAACACTACAAAGGCAGTTTTTTGCTGCTGGGGCGAGGAGGAGGATGGTGGCTGGGGCTGCACTGTCCTTTGTGCCCTTGGGAAAAGCAAACAGGCAGACGGTGTCAAAAACAAACCTACTTCTGCATACCAGAGATAGGATTTATCTTCAAAGAGGACTTAGCCATTAGCAGGAAGAGTGTCCGAGGGCTCCAGTCCTAGCTCTGAGTCACGCTGCCTTTTGTACTTACCATTTGCCCAGACTGGGAAAATGCAGTTGGGCTGCACCCTAAAGTAGGTTCGTTGGTGTAGCAACGTTCACCTGGTGCGACACAGCAAAAGATTGCATTTGTTGGTGTGTTCACAAGGGCTTGAGAAACACCTACTACTGTGTATTTGATTGAAGAATTGTGTAAACTGCACGAGGAAGAACAACACTTTCGTGCCACATGGCTCAATCTACGCCTGCACACGTACAAACAGCCCACGATTCCATCGGTGAGATTAAAGTAGCAAAGGAGCCACAAAACTTAAGTCTGACTTAACACTGCAATGTTATTTAAAATAACACACCTCCAAAAACATAGTCTCAGCCTGCACTGACCATAAAAACACGTAATCCCAAGCCTGCCTTGCTGCTGTTCGTTGCTCAGTGCAAGACCAGCCAGCTCTGAAAAATCCAGCTCCACAAATGTGGAGAGCGAGCCTGGCCAGCAGCGCTGCACCTCTGCGGACTGGGTGCGTTTCTAAGCCTGTAAATAAACCACCCTGGGGTACGTCAAAGGGATTCACAGATCGGATGGCACTCAAAGGCAAGTGCACAACCAGACGCTGATGTATCGCTGTTTGCACAGCATCTGCCCGCCCTCCTCCAGCCCCTGCCTCCCCAGCAGGCATCTCAGCCGTGGAGCAGAGGACAACAAAGTATTGCAAAGACAGGACTGAACTGCAATTTAGGCTCCCACCTATTTTCTCTGTACAGCTTTGTTACCTTGGGTTTTTGTTCTTTGGCCTGCCAAGACTTCACCGACCTGGGAGTTGCCCAGCCCTGAGCTGATCTGTTGCCAATTTGGACAATCTTCACAATTTTGATCACTGGCCATGTTCCTTTGGTTCTTCGGATTTTCAAATTTTAATGAGGGCAGGTTCACAGCTCGGATTCTCACCTCTTGAACAGCATCACAGCTGACCTGCCACTGAACGTGCTTTTTAAGTATAAACGCTGTATTTGGGATCTTGAGCTTGATGATGAAGAGATTTCAGAAGAAACTGAGTAACATCTCCACGAGCATTTAATGCCACTTAAAGGCAGAGTAAACCGGTCTCTTTAAAAAAAATAAGTAGGCAGAAAGAAGTTTCTTCATTGCAGATAGATTTTTTCAGACTGGAAAGACTGATTTATGACAAAAAACCACAAACGCTTGAGAACTTGCAGCCTCTTCTGAAATGATAATCAATAAGTTGGGAATCGCATCAACAAACAGATAATGGAAAGCTCTTCACTTCAATTCTTACCTTCCTTGGGGACTTTGGAAAACAAACAAACAAACTCATTTGGGAATTGAAGCAAATCTTTTCTTATGACTGAGTTCAGCTTTGACAAACTCGCACTTACACGCCAGCCAGACGTGCTGTAAATGCCAATGTGACAAGTTTTGCGGATGGCATGGGGCGCTTCTGGAAACCTCCCCTGGGGCACCACTCACCACTGTCTGCTCTTGCTACGAGCTCTCGGGAGCATCGCTGTCACTCCACGACCGGTGTCAGTCGCAGGAGATGGACGAGTGCAGAAAACCCACCGGAGATGTCCCGCTGCTGGCCTCTGCCTCCAGCACCAGTAAGAAGCCAACCTTGTCATGGAGAATGGTGACTGCAGATCTTAGCTGTACTTTGCCCTCGATTAAAAATGCCTCTCGATCCGATAGAAAAATGAGGGAAGTGTGGGAAGGAAAATAAGAGTCTAACACAGCGAAAAGTGATTTTCATCTCCGTTTGCAGCTGAACACAAAATTAAAAGATTCTGCAGGACAGCAGCCAAGTTACAGACAATGACTAACTAAAAGGCAGCCCCAAACCAGATGCAGCCATTTGTCACATCCCTCGTGAAAGTGCTGTGCAATGGATTATCTATCTGAAACCACTGATCAGAGCCACTGACTCATTCCCTTTTCCTGTTTAAATGCTGCTGTTTTTTGCAGCCACGTTTTCCTGTGTCCTCTTTGAAAGTATGTCCTCACCGCTCTTCCCTATGGAACACGTTTCAGCAGCGATGAAAACATCGACACCTTCCTGACAGTGAGAAATTTCCTCATAGGAAAAAAAAAAAAAAAAGGCAAAAAAAAAGCTGATTTGTAAGTGAATCAGCCCAGACCTGTTCTCCTGGTCTTAGAAGGTGTTGCTAGATATTGCCACACCATGAGATGTTCTAGTAATTGCACTGCTCCTGTCACTCGAGACTCCTTATGTGCCAAGTCGTCCCTCATGTCACTACAGGGGTTCATTTTCTTTCTACTTAATTTTTGGGCCTCCATCTCTTCCCTTTATTAATAATCTCCACATTCCAGTCTCACCTATTTTCATTGTATGACAAGGTGTCAAGAAATTAGTATTTATCTACGCTGCACAAGTTGATACTCTCAGGCTATTTTTGTCTAAGCAATTACAGATATTTTTGGATCACGTTGTACCTTGAAATTTCTCTGAATTCCAACCTACAGTTGGGCTTGCACAGTGCAAAATCTGTCTGCACACAGTCCATCCAAACTGCCCTGTAAATAAAGCTGTACAGAGAGGGAGAGGGAGGGTGTTAGAAAAAAAAAGTTTCCTTACTACTTGGCTTCCTTCTGTTCTGTTCCCTTCATCTTAAAATAAAACTGTGTGATTCATAATGCAGTATTTTAACTGAAAGAAACCCATGCTAGTATTTACCTGAAACAACCGAGACACCTTTCATTTACCTGTTTGCATTTTGTATGTTTTCCTACTTTTGGGCTTTGACATTCATACTTGCATAATAATTCTACAAAGATCATATACATCAAACACTTCTGTTCCTTTTCAACTTCACACAGTCTAAGCTTCTTGGATTTTTGCTCTGTGAAGTAACAATGCAGATGCATAGAAAATAAAACAAGGTGCATCAGACTTGCAGTGCTCAAATTACACCAGCCTTTAGATGATGCAGGCGCTCCCTGTCGGCTGAAAGGGCGCTCTGCTGTTAGCATCTCTTCCTCCTTCCCTCACACCCACCCCTTAATGATGCATATCATTCCGTGCCTCACATTCTTCCTCAGATCCTCATCAACAGTGCAAAGAAAATCCGACCTACCGACTCCATTGGCAATTTTCACATTCAGAGCAGGAACCTCTCCCTCTTCGGCTTCCTGTTGCCCATCTCACCTCACTTCAGGTTAAAAAGACTTCCTCCAGGGTCACCTTTCCAATAATTTTACTCTAGACATAATTTTCTGTTTTCCTCTTTTAGTAATCTTCCTTTTCCTTACGCATTTAACTCTGTCCTTTGTTTAGGATGCAGGTGCCTGTGGTCCCACCAGGGCCCTTTTCCATTCTCCTCCTACATACCTGTTCTCCTCCTACATACCTTTCCATCATTACGCTCCTCGAGCATCTCCCCCAGTGCTGCCTTAGGCCTTTGTTTGCTGCTACCTGGAGATCACATTTCATGGAGCCTTTCACCTCTGAATGACTCGCACCAGGTCGCCTCCCCTTCCCTTTCCCATGAAAGCTACAAGGGACGCTTCTGTTTTGGGGACATCAGAGGAGCAAATCCGAAGCATCAGCTCAGCGTCTCTTGCCGAGCAGTTCTACCAGTGCATCTGTTCTGCGTTTCTTTTGTGTTTCTTTAGGAGATTGTAACTATGCTGCCATGCGTACAGACACAGAAGTAGATTAAAACAACCTTTTATTTTCCTATAAAGTACTTATGACTCTGCAAAGTATTTTCCTATAAAGTACTTATGACTCTGCAAGGAGTTCCCTTTTTCCTTTCACTTACAGCAAGCCCAATTACTTGAAAATCAGAATGGCAAATACGACTCCAGCTACTTGCTTCTGAAGCAAATCCCATTATCAGCATGTGGAGCCACACCTGCACCAGAGCATGTCTGCCTGGTTCATCTGCATGCAGCATTTTCCAAAACAAGTTATTTCTCATCGTGATAGTGCTGGCAGCACTCCTTTGAGAGCACAGCGCAAAGATTTCCTTTACTATACTTAAAGCCCATGCTGTGCACACCCAGCAATGAATTTCTCCACCTTCTGGCAGAAAACAGGCAAAACCAGAGTGTATTTAAATGTCATATATGAGGACTTTACATCAGTGATGCATTAGACTCCTCATATTTACTCCTCAGGATCTAAGCAAGAGGCTTATCTGACTCCTGGCAAAATGTTTTTAACTGTATGCGGTAAGAGAAATTAACAAGCCATACGAGCATGGTTACCACCTTCAGATAATTATTACTGATATGAGCCAGTGTTTTTTTTCCCAATTACATTTCTTTAATGAGATGCATCCTTTTAGCCCAGCTGTGCTGGTACAGTACAGCTTTAGGATTAATTCTCATGTCCTTAAGTTTCTTCAGGTTATACTTTAATTCCCTAGGTGACATTCCTGCCAGACTAGAAAAAGAATGATGTAGTAAACAAACATTATGATATGGGTCTTCCATTTTCCCTGCATTTGATCACCTCTCCTATAAATTAGCATTGATGTTGTTCCCTTCTAATAACTAAAGTCCTTCTCTAAACCTTTTCCTCCCACTCTCCCTATGAAGGGAAATATTTCAACCTTTGTAGACACACCTGATCACAGCTCAAGACGGATAACATTCAGTGCTATGCCAGCAACAGGTATAATAAGCTCAGGCTGTGCCCAGCCATATACAGAAGATTGCAAAGAATAAAGAAAAAAGCAGAAATTTAGGTTATGTTCAATAGGTAGGAAGCTACGGGATTAGAGTCAAACTCATGGACATTTATATAAAATAAAATCTGCTTCAGTGATTTGAAATCATTCCTGCTTTATCTTGAAATATTTAAACAGGGTAAATCTATAGCAGAGTAATTGAGCAAACAAACCCAGAAATATTATCAACTTCTAACGCCAACGTATGTGTGAGAGTCCACAGACATCAAATATAACAAGAAAAAACATATTGAGGTGTAACCTACGAGAGGGAACTTATCAGCATTTATTTGTTCAAAACGTTTCAATCAACTGAAATGTGCCTATTCTTTAACCACACGGACATTACCTTCATACCACGGCACAACGCCCGGTCCTACATGCTATATATACACACACACACAGTAATTTTATAATTAAGGCAAAGATGGTTGCAATAGCTTTGCGTATTCCATGCCAAGGGCCACCCAATCCTGTTTGCTACATTTAGCTAGAGAGAGGGCAAACCTTTGCCTCAAACAATTTGCCTTCTGACTGCAGGAAGGATGACTGTACAGTGCTGGACGCTGCAGCTCGGCGCTTTAACACAGCCACCACCGACGTCCCATTTCCCAAGCTCATGTCCGCACTGATGCGAGGAGATAGGTTTACAAAGCCACGGTGGCTTTACTTACCATTAAAAGCAGCAATAATGCAGAAAGATGGAGTGGCAGAGGTAAATGCAGGGCAAAGAACTCCAGCAAGGAGTGGCAGATGCACACAGTTTGCTGTCACCTCTTCCATGCAACCGGCATCTGGGCCAGCTAGATTATGACTGTGAGTGCTACTGCTATCCCTACACGCAGAATAGGTTAGCTCCCTCCTTTCACGCTCATCACTAACAACAACAAAAAGGAGGAGATGAAGAAATGGCCTTCCCATTTCACCAACCAAGGCCAACAGGCATGGGCTGTGTGGCCTACGTGCGTTCCTCTCACCTCTTTCTCCCTGTTGAGCAGCACCAGCTGGCTGTCGGTCAGGATGCAGTATTTCCTCTCCCATGTTGTCGTATCGGTGTAGGGGGACTGGCCGCAGGACAGCCTGTGCGTAGGTGGTCCTTTCACATCTGCGAACAGAAAACCGGGATCCCGGAGTCATTAGCGTGTGTCATTACCCGCCCTCCTTCGCTTCTGTGGTTCTGCAGCAAGCTGCACACCAGAGCTGCAATCTGTACTCAGCAGCGCCTGGCTCAGCGTATTAAAAGACAAACTGCTAATCCTGGGAGGCACCCGTGGGGAACGCAACGTGAGGTACACCGGGAGTACTTAGTTATCTAGAGCATGACTTACGAAAATGGCAATGCCCGAGAAGAATATAAATGCTGTTGCTTAAGACTGAAATATAACCAAGAGCAGACCAAGAGCCTCATGCAAGCTCCATCTTTCCTCTGTTCCCTTCACAAAAGTATGGGCCCTGAGCGTACCCAAACTCTTAACAAACCGGATTATTGAGACTTAGGGCAGAGAGGCACAGGAAGAGAGACTGGGAGCAAGGCAGGCAGGCTTGAAGAAGGGAGGGAAAGTCCAAAGGGACGGGCATTTCACTGGGAAGGGCTTAGTAGCACTCCTATGGCAGGAAGCTGTTTGGTAAAGCTGTGGCAGATGGGAGTCTTCCAGCATTTCCATTCAGTCACAGCCACCACAGCGACAAAAATAAATAAATAAATAAAAAGTCGATTTGCTTTAGGTCTTTCAGGCTGGAGCGCCACACCTCGTTGTGCAAGGCACCCTGTCAGTGCTCCAAGCAGGCTGGTTACAAAGAAGGCAGCCCGAGGAATTCAACTGAGCAGGCAACTCACTGAAAAAAACTCTTTACAGGAGACCGAAACGCCACAGGAGTAATACAAAGGGGATGTATGCAACAGAGCCATTGGTAGCACGACGTATACAACTTCAGAAAACAGTTTGAAGTCAATCTCTGAAGTTCCACGTTCCACATGATCTGTAACATCGAGCCTCACTTTTATCCTGCACTCAAGTTTTACACCCCTCTCTTTGCCCCGATCTAAGTGAGCACCAGTCGCTCTCAGGCTGTGCTCTGCAGCCTCCTGAAGCCCCCGAACCACAAAAAGCAAATCCACTGCCAGCAGCTCACCCTTGCTGTGCAGGAGCCCGGGATCTCCTCCCATTTGAGGAGCCCAGCAGGCAAAAAGAGCGTTGAAAACCCGCTTGAGGTGTTCTGCAGAGCTTGTCCATAAACCTGCAGTGGCACAAGGCTCAGAAGATGCTTGCTGTGACTGCTGCCTGCAGTCACCGCTAGAGGCCAGTGAATCCTCAGGCACCCAGCGCCCGCCCGGCTGCAGGGAGCCCTTGGAGCCCAAGCAGGATCCCAGCTTGACCCTGGGTGCTCGGCCAGGTGCAGCCGTGGTGCTCCCAATCCCACCTCATGGCTCCCAAAACCGCAGCTTCTCCCCACTCTCCTCCTCCACACGGCAGCTTTGCCCCAGCACCAAGAGGCATGCGTCTGCTCCTAAAGCTGGGGAAGTAAAAACCCAGTTACGCCCCGTGATGTGTTCGGAGTCCTGTGGTGGTTCAGAGGAATACCTGAGACGTGCAATCTGACACGGGTAAGGAAGAAAAAGCAAAGGAATGCATCGCTCCTGCCGCTCTGCACAATATTGAAATTCACCTCTGTTTCCTTGATTTCGGATGAGATAATTCAGACGGGAACCTGAGGTTCAGAGGCAGGCCGCACACTGCGCTGCCTGGCCTGAGGGGCGCTGCCATTCGGGGCAGCTCTGCGCCTCTCCCGGCTGCCCCAAAGCCGGCTTGGTACGGGCACAGCCCAGGGAAACCACCAGGGCTGCTGTGAAGCAAAAGCATGGCTGTGCCAGCTGCTGGGGCACAGGAGACTCTCTCAGGAGTCACCCATGGCTTCAGCCACCTCAGAGACACTCGCTCCTGAGGTAGGCTTTTGGCGTACCTGCAGCTCACGTTTATGGCGGCTCCCAGCCCCAAACCGAACCAGACGCAGAATATAAATGCTGCTGCTCCTGCTTAGCCCT
Source organism: Netta rufina (assembly GCF_964035555.1). Lineage (NCBI taxonomy): Eukaryota > Metazoa > Chordata > Aves > Anseriformes > Anatidae > Netta > Netta rufina. The sequence continues at coordinate 20,422,995 of NC_140131.1, read as the reverse complement.
TGGTTTCCCCAAGAGCAGCAGAGGAACCCAGCCCGTGCCTCAACAAGCCCAAGCGAGGCCTGCAGGCTCCGGGCCTGCAAGCAGGCTGCAGGGCGAGGACGAAGCCCCGGATCCCAGCCGTGAGCGTGCACCAGAGGCGAAGCCCAGAGCTCGGGGGCTCCAGCCCCTCAGGAAGGAAAGCCAGCTTTCTCCCGACACAAGGAAACCCTCCTGCACCCCCAGCAGAACCTAACAGTCACGACTTGTCCAGCCCCCAAAGACTTTTGCATTATAATTTCTGCTAACTACAGGCCTTGGCAGCATACCACCCGATTGATCTGCGGGGCTGCACAAAGGGATTAAAGAACAGCACGGCTCCTTCCACCGCAATAACAACTTCGGGACCTGACTGAGTCATCGGGCGCTGCGGGCCAGCCCCGGCTCTGCTGCCAAGCGGGCTGGCTACGTCAGAAGAGCTTTCTGCAGCCTGCTGGCAGCGCAGTGCCGTCGCGGTGCCTGGAGCTGTCAGTCACGGCCCGGCGTTAATATCTGGTGTGCTGGCACCCTTCTGATCGCACAGCGGGACACAGCCCCGCCGCCCCCACAGTCTTCCACCCAGAGGAGCAGAGCACGGTGGGTTCCTGAGGTACCCGGTACCCCCGGCCCTCTCCCCAGGGCTGATGGTACAAAAGCACGTCTCGCACACCAGAGGGGAGCTCACAAGGAAGCTGCCCGCAACAGAAATCACAGTGAAAGCTCTGGTGTGTCTATGCCTAGCAGCTTATCTCCCTGTTTAAACCAAATCTCAGCTAGCCTGCCCAAGCAGACCTCTTCAGAGCCCCTTGCAACAGCTGTAACCCCAAAACTCACCCCGAGGGGTTCTACAGGTTTAGACTGAAGCTCTTTGGGACTTCACACAGTATCATGTATACACCCAGTTGCTTCACAAACTGTGTTTTGTTTTCTGGTTTCACATTTAGTCTTCATTTTACATTCTTGGTCCCAAGTTTTCATGTGAATGGAATAAAACCTACCAATCCCTTCCACTAATGCCCTAGAAACCTGATTTAGCACCGCTGATCGGATCACCAAGGTCCACTAGTGTGCGGGCCCACTTAGCTTCAGGGCAAGGCTGAAAGTCACCTCGGGGTTATCCTCTGCCAGCTCATACAGCACTGTCTATAGGTTCATACAAAGCCTTTGCCCGGGGATAACTCGCCAACGAATGCAAGTACTTCATTCTGGACAGGGGCTGGGGAAGAGATGAGGCAGGCACACCCAAAAGCTCCAAGCCTGCAGACGTGTGTGGGACGGGCTCAGGCAGCCCCACACCTGAGCACACAGCGGGGAGAAGACGTCCTTCCTTCCTCCCCTGGTCTGCTGCAACCCGCTCCCTTCGGCCCTATGACAATGAGGCATTCAAGAAAGCAGATCAGTCAGCCTATACACGGAATAAAGGTCATGCCTTATGTGCCTACAAATGCTAATGGCAGTTAAGTAACAGCTTGGAAAAAATCCCCTCCTCTGTGCATCCTCCCCTGACGCCCTGAGAGGAGCAGCGCTGCCCGCCTGGCACGGCCGAAGGTTTGAAGCTGGGCTGTTTTTCCTCGGGGCACTGAAATGCCATCAGGCACTTTATAAATATCCACAAAGCTCCCTTTCTCTCAGCCAAATGACAACTTGTACCTTATTATCAACTACAGAGCTAATGAAGGAAAAAAAAAAAAAATAGAGGAAAAAAGGCAAAAAAAAGGGAACAGTCGTGCTGCGGCGGCATTTCAGATAAAGGTGTTGGTTGGGAACATGGAAACATGGAAAGAAGGAGCCAGTGCCAAGCCCATCCCCACGGAAAGGGCCAAAACATTTTCTGAAAGCTGATGGCAGCTGAGGGAGCAGTACGAGCGCTATCAGATGGGAACATTTCTGAATCTTCCATTGCAACTATGCAACAATTAAAAAAAAAAAAAAAACACAAACAAAAGCAACTTCCAAACGCATTCACAAGCGGAGAGTACTTTCCAGTCAGTGGGCAGAATCAGAAAATTATTTCCAAGCGATGTCAAGTGTTCCAGCAGCACTTAGTCCCCAACAGCTCTGCTGAAACAGAAGGGGGGCATCAACTCCTGAAAACTACAGAATCTGCAGAAATCAGGCCAAAAAAACTACATTAAAGGTAAATCCATGTCTCCAGCTCCTTTTGCCAACAAGCACTCTGCCTACCATCAATAACCACACAAAAGCAAACCTCCATCCCAGCGATGACAAGAGCAACCCTGGCATGTGCCAAAGCCCCTTTCCTGAGCCACGCTCTTCCTGGGGCGAAATCGAGGGCTTTCTGAAGCCCTTGCCAAATTTTCGTCGACTTTATTAGGGTCCGTATTCTGCTCCTCGCGTTTCCAAGGAGGAGCTGCCAAGCAGCTGAGTAACTAACAGAGTGGCCAAGTTTGTGTGCTTTCCCCTGAAGAGAAAGATTAGAAGGAGCCCTAACACCTTCTGACAACAGGTCTGTCAGTGTTTCCGTGCGGCTTTATGTACTTGCCATAGAGACAAGACTTGGAGAGCTTTAGGTAAATGCTGTCGTCTGAGAGCTTGTCAGTACCCCAACCTACACAAATGTGCACGAGCAGGCAGCTCGGGTTGAATAATCATCAGCTCGAAGCTTTATCAAGCCGCTGAACAGAAGCTGAGACTTCAAGCCTGACTACTGACGTGACGCTTCACGACAGACGAGCGGCAATTAAAAGGCCTTCGCCGAACTTGCACCATCTCTAAAAGCTGATGAAGGCAGTGATTCAAGGGAAAGATACGGCAGAAGCGGAGACACACTGTGTCTCAACACGTCCCGTTCCCTCAAACCTGCATCTTGCAACGAGGCAGGATTTCTGCACAAGGCACCGGCGCAGGGGAACGTACACGGCACGGCTCGACGGCACATGGCTGCGTGCAAGCGGCTATTTCAGAGCGCTGTGCTGTGCTCACACCGAGGTCTGTGGGGTCGGGATTTAACAGGGAGTAGAGATTTGGAGAGCATCAGAGCAGCCCCACTCAGCTGTGAGGGGACTGCTGACCTCTCAGCACCTACCAGGGGTCTGCTTGGGAAAGCACGACCAAGACAACTTCCACTTTCTCTCACGCAGATATATATTCAGCTTGTGTTTGCATTTCCCATTTCTCAAAGTTCAGCTCCCAACTCGAAGCAATGGTTTCTGGCCACGCTTCTGACCCAGGCGTGATCCCACCAGAAGACGCACGGGCTCTCATCCTTCACGTCCCAGCGGGGAGCACACGGTGCTCACGCCTGATCAGGTAACTGTGCAGAGGAAATTCAGCACATGCTACGTGGCGTAACTCGGATGAGCAGACTCACACGCTACCGAGCCAGAGAAAACAATGCTCTCAGGGGTGATTAATTCTTCTGTGAATCACAATATACCTAGAGATACGGCCAGTGCACATGGCAGACATGAAACTATTAATTCTGCCATTTTATTTGAAATCAAGGCCCAGGCAGTGAAGTGGCTGCAGGTTTTCTAGGAACTGCCTTGTAGCTACTGTGAGGCAGAGCATGGCTCACTCTCTCTTGATCAGTGTGGCATGGCTGCACACCATTTAGGAGCTACCTGCATTTTCACGGCTGGAAAAAGACCTGTGGGGAAGTAGCTGTGTTGTCTTACACACAGAAAGCACGAGCAGACCCTTCGGGATGAGAGGCACGTCATTTACATAGGATTTACTACAGAGGTAAGCATCTAGTGTGAATTCTTCCCGGTATCTTTAACAGCCACACTCAACAACCTTTGGCACACACGCAGCGATGAGCCCTCGGTTCAGCAAAACCCATTTGCTCTCCTCTGGCGGCTGCGTGCAGCGATAACCGAATCCTCGCATGGAAACCTAAGAGCAAGGGCAGGAGGTCAGAAAGCTCAGCCAAACCATCAAATTTCAGTGATTGCAAGAGCTCTTGCACCAACTGGTTACAGCCAAAACGCTACCTGGAAAACCCATTCTAGACAGGACAAAGCCAGAAAAGGTTTAAATAGGTGAAAACGGTGTTTTAGAAGCTGGCAGAGCCCGTGAGCAGCACCAGGACTTTCTCAGATTCCAACACCTTTGGCACCGCGACACAAATTCTTTACAAGATCTTTAATTCTTCTCGTGTTGGCCAACCTTGCAGTAGTAACCTATTAACTTTCCACTGCTGTTTTATTGAGTGGTAGTGATCAAGCACAGCCTAAAAAAATTGGTTTTCCATCAGCCCGCTGGAGAATCTCATCAGCCACGTGTTCATGAAAAAGTTGGTCCATCAGGTGCAGTCTTCATGCCCCGTACCCTCGCGGAAACCACCACGATGATAATTTGTGCACTTGGTGCATGTTTCCCATCCCTACCATCCCTGTGCTGCCTATGGCAAAGGAAATCTCAACGTTTAGAGATGAGAAGCCTGAAGGTATCTGCTGCTCACTGCCCAGGAGCTGGGTTTTGAGCTTTTCCCCTTCTGAACGAGGGCTGTGCATCTCTTCTGCAAAGAGGCGAGGGCACAGCTTTATTCCACCAGCTGCCAAAAAGCTCTGGTGAGACCTGAGGAGGGGCAGTGGCAGGTTTGCCTTCCTGCTCCCAATTCTCCAGGCACAACAATCTCACCTCAATACGAAACAAAAAACATGACAGAATGGTATTGTTTAATGAACCTGGCATCGTCCAGAAGGATGGATTCTTGCTGCCTCTCCTCGTGGTGACGTTGCTCCCATCCCTCCATTCCTGCAGCAGGGGAGATGTGACTTGTTTGCACAGAGACGGCTGCAGCGAGCTCGCTCACCCAGCTGAGCTCCCAGATGGCTCTGCCAATTTAACTTGGTCTGCCCTAAAACATCTGCCCTGAACTTGCAGTATCACCATTTGCGTATCAAAAGCTCAGTAGTTTTCACACCAAGGCTGAGACTGTGTTAGAGACTCGCCAAGATTTCCACCCTCGTTTCCCCGTAACACACACAACTCAAAACCAAGCCTTCCCAAGACCTCCTAGCACATTTACCACCCTCGGCCCCTACCGTTTGTGTGCTCCCAGTACCCGAGCACAAGCCAGAGGACCCAAATTCAGTCAGGCCACAAGGACGCAGCCCTGAGAGCTGAGATTTCTTTTTCAGAAGGGAAAAGCGTGGAGTCATTCCAGAAGAGAAACCGCAAGTCTTAAAATCTTACGAGGAGCTCAGCTAGCAGATGCTGAGCGAGCCAACAGCTTGGAGCTTTCCTGCAAATGAGCTAAGGAGAGAGCATGGGAAGCAAAATTAAGCGAAAAGCTAAAATTGGTCTGGGAGGGTAATTCTGATTAGAGCGCAGCAAGCTGCACCAGCTCACTGTCACCACGCCGCTTCTCTGAGCAAAAGGTGTGGAAGCTCTTAATAGCACTTTAAAGCTGCCAATTAGCTTGAACGCTGCTGAGCTCCTCTAAGCTCCTTACGCGGCGCCTAGCCGATCGCTGAGCGTACGGAGGGGTAATTGAGCCGAGCCTCTCCCCCTCTGCTCCTTTTCTCAGCCAGGTTTGGGAGACACAGCGCGGAGGATGAGAAATCAGCACCTCCCCGGGTGGACCCGGGCCAGGAGCACCGCATCGCGCCGCGATGGCGAGGGGAAGCCAACAGCAAAACCCAGCCCCGGTGGGAACCTCCCGGAGCACGCAGGTGTGCTGCAGGTTGGGCCCGGCCCGCAGACGGGCAGCTCCTTGCAGGGCTCCGTCGCTCCCATGACATCACCCCCAGAGAAGCTGCAAGCCGGGGAAAAACCAGCTTGGTTCCCAGGGCACCGAGGGGTTCAAGCCGCCCGCACGCGGTTGCTCAAAGCCACGGCTGTGACCCCGCCGACAATACCGAGCAGGTTTTTCCTTCCCTCTTATTCAGGTCTCATTCTTCACCCAGGCCCACTCGTCTTTGCTCCTGAATATTAAGTGTGCATTTCTCTCCGCTAAATTCCCGCTTGCCCTACAAAACGCCTTGGAAGCTCCAGACAGAAATGGATATTACAAACCTGAAGAGAGGATTATGAAAGATTACATGCCCCTGTTGCCAAGCTGCCAAGTTCGGAGAAGAGTCTCAAGTGACACTTCTCCCTAAAGCAAGGAGAGGCTTTCGTGAGAGGTTTAAGCAACTGGAAAATGAAGAATAGCAGAAAAGTTAATTATTCTTGGGAGAAAAAGCTGCAGTTTTCCCTCTTAATTTATGCATGCTCCTTTTCTCACCCGGCTCTGTGCCCTTCCCCCTGTAATGCTCACTCTCACCCGGCCTCAGCTCCATCCCACAGCCCCTCCAGCGGCGAGCACCCCGCCTGCTCTGCTCCCTCTTAAATCTTTGGTCTTCACAGCCGGCCTGCAGCAGTGCAGGAAGGAGACTGAGGAAAAGCATCCTCAACTTAAAAAGGAGGACCTCAGCCCAAGGCAGCTGTGGAAAAAAAAAAAAAGAAAAAAAAAAGTTTGGTGAAAGCTGTTTCTATCCTTTCTGCCCCCAACACGCGGCTCTGCTCACCGCTGAGGCTTTTCTTTCAAGACCCTTTTGCCTCCTTCTGGCAAGAAAAGGGAGGGAGGCACGGGGCTAGGCCAGGTTGAGGAGCATTTCTGGGAAAAGAACAAGCCGCAGGCATACCCGAGGTGGTAGGAGAGTGACCACAACAAGCTCAAGGTGAGCAACCAGAAAACAAACACCGTCTTTAAGGCAGCCTGTGTTGCACCACGCAGGCTTTTTCCTTTAGAAGCCTTTGCCTTCAGCTTTCCTTCAAGAAAACCGATGCATTCGGTGCCACTGATCTCGGCCCAAAAACTAACTTCTCAGAGCAGTGCCACGACTGCTGAATTCCCCTCCCCTTAAGCATACCTCTACAGAAGCACAGCCCCTGTGGTCTGAAAACCCAAACCTCTGTGTGGCTGTGGGTTTTGGGATGGGACAGAGGAGTTCAGGGGGTGGAACAACCACAAACCTGTGTGGAGTGCTCCCTTAGACCTGGGAGCCTTCGGTGCTCACTCCTCTGCCAGTGCTGCTGCCGCTCTTCCTGCTCTTCTCCTTTAGCTACGTGTAACCTCCCAGTGTGCCACCTGAACATTTCTTCAAGCCTGAGCACACACGAGTGATCAGGGCATCTCCTTTTTTTTTGGTTGGAGGGGGCTGGCTCAGAAGATTTTTGCCCACAGCTGGCATTTCACAGACCTAGGAGCGTAGTTTCCCTGCAGAAGAGTTCGCAGGACACTCAGTTCTAATCCACCAGGTTGCTCAGGTACAGAGGCGAAGCTTCGCTTTCTTATTTAACAACTTGAAGCCAATGACTTCGTAAGGGACCATCCCAAAGGATTCAAAAGTAGCAGAAGTCTCCCAGTAACCCCTCATGCTATCGAAAAAGACCCACTCCCCTTCCCTTTGGCTCCTGCAGAGTGTTTCCAGAACCTAGAAGCAGCCATTAGACACTGATTAATCGATTGGACCTACTGAAACACACAAACACCCCCCAGAAAAAGCACCAGCACACTCCTCGTTCCATTTCTATCCCTGATGTCTGAGGAGTCTTTGTGCCGTAGCACTGCATTGCTACCATACAAAGGACCGAACTTTTTCATCCTTTAAAGATGCTTCAGGCGCAAAACACTCGGAAGAGGAGGACGACTGGATCATACATGGACGTGGTGGCAATTCTGAGCCGTATCCAGCTTTATACAAAGAGATGCCATGTTGCAAATAACCTGAGTCCCACACTCAACCCAGTGCTCAGAGGTAATGACTTTTTTCCAGCTCTACGTTCAAACCCCCAGCTGAAGGTAGCACCAGGCTTGCTTCCCCTCGTAAATTCACCCTGCTCTTGTATCTCCTCCCAGGGAGGGAAAGTTGGCTTTGGGAGATGCATCTCCCTTTGGTTACACCTCAGGAGGTCACAGCCAGTTTGGTCGAGGCAGGAGATGGAGCTGCTGGCTCCCACGAGGGCTCGGGAGCTTCCTGACTCAGGGAGCATCGCTCTCAGTGTCGCCACAAGGCCTGAACATTTGCAAATCCAAGTGCAGTTTCCAATTTCCTTCGGAATTTCCAGAAGGCAGCAGGTGATTTCTTTCTTCTCGTCTACTCTGTGGGATGTTGAAGCAAAGTAATTGTGCAGGAAAGAGGCAACATGAGGAGAAATACCAGTGCCAGGGCAGAGAACGTGCACGCGCTGGGCTAAGGCAGTGTCAGGGAGGAGCCCTGTGCAGGCCAGCTCGGCGGGGCCCTCGGCAGCGCGGAGATCCAGGCTCCCAGGTCCCCCCAGAACAGGAGGAGCAGGTTTCCTCGGCTTTTGGCAAACACAAATGAGCGTGATTAACGTCTCCTTTGATGAAGGTCTGGTTAATTAAAGGGGATCTGTAGCTAGGGTGCAGTATTTCAGGTATTCTCGGACCCGCTGGGTTTTCCCTCTATGTAATACGTTTCCTCCTCTCTCGGGCAGGCGAGGCTGCCCCAGATAAAGGCAACCAACCCCACATCCCCTCTACCCCGGAGCCCGTGCTGCTCCTGCTCCATTCCAAAACCTGCAAAACATCAAGCGTGCAAGGAGAAACCTCCCACTATTCACTCTGTAGTGTTGATTTCTCTCATGCTTAGTGCTAACGCCGCCAATCACCTCAGCACCAACACGCACCCGTTCCCAAATGTTTCCGTGCCGTGCACTTTGCAAATGGACATCACGAAGCTCCCCCAGCAGATCCCCAACCCCCTTTTATCAGGGTAAAATCACAGGTGCTCATCTCCACAATCCTTGAAGGAGACCAAGTGAGCCCAGTAAGGAAGACAAACAAGTCACAAGAAAATTTCTTTCCTTCAGCAGTAGGAAACAGAAACGCACAGGTCACAACCTTGCAGAAGCAGCCCTGATAACATCTCATTAGCAATCCTGCCGTGCTACTGCATTTTGTAACAGTAAATCCGACCAGACTAGGAGGGCAGAAGGAATCTTTACATCAACATGATCATTTTCATCCAGTTTGGACAGGGTTGTTGTACTGCTTCATGGCACTCCCCCCATCTCCAGAGGGAGTTACCGACACAAGTGCTTTCTGAGCTGCTCCTGAGACTCACGTCACTGCTTTTGGGAAACAACTTACAGGGGCAGCGCGGATTTATTCCATGTATTAATTTTTAAGTCGCAATACGAAGAATTGTTTGCTGCCAGAAGATGGGTGGGGAAGGTAAGGAAAGTTCACGTACCCAAGAGACTTAACTCGAACCAACTCGGACAATAAGTTTGAGAAGCATTTCCTTCCAGCTACTGTAGATAGCTGTCCTTAACGTGCCTTTACTGAAGCAGCCAACTTTCCACCTCCGAGCACAATGAGATTTCAAAGCACACACGAAACCAGAGTATAAACAGACACAAACATCCACTTAGCGATACAACAAAAGAAAATACGGGGCAAAAACTTGGGCTTCTCTATTTTCTGCCCGTTACATAAAATACCTTGGCATTTTAAACACCCTCCACTCCTGCCTTTTTTTTTTTTTTTTTTTAAATGACTGCATTATCCCCAAACACCCTGCTTAGCTGGTCTTTGCACCATACTCTGGACAAAAACCCGTGTTTGGGGATGGGGGGATGAATGTGCCTGCTGCTACGGACGGGACGAGCAGCAGGAGGGAGTGGTGACCTGGGCAGACCCGGGCTATGCCAGCAGAACAAAGCAAGAGCCTTCAAAATGTGCCTGAGGATCCCATCACGATCAGCAGAAGCGACCAACAGATGAGAGGCAGCCCTGGAGAGCGAGGGCTTAAGGCAGAGCTGCCTTTTTCGAGAGTTTGAGGCTGTCGAAGGCAGACCGTGCTGCCTCCATGCTGCTGGAGCCGGATGGTACCCTACCCCCAGCCCCTGACGGATGTCAAACTTATTTTTGTAAATCTCTGGTGATAAAAACCATGCATGGCATCTTGCTCATTTCCTCCTCGCTACTTAGTTTGCCAAAAACTTGCAGCTCTGCTTTCCCTGCCACATCTACAGACCAGCACTGTTTGTTCTGCTCTCGGTGACTAATGATGATAATGCACATCCCTTTTCTTTGGAAAATCCTCTTTAACAGCAGTACAAGAACCAAAAATGATATTTTGCTGCCCAGTTTCGCTAGGCCTGAAGCAATCAGACCAATAATGAACAGAATAAAAATATCTATTTTTTTCTTTCCTGAGCCCTCATGTGATTAAGGTCCATTAAAATGCAAACAGGCTTGAATTTTATTTTATCCATCAGTGGCCACGCTCCACTGTCCCTGGGCTACGACTGTCTCCTTGGGAATCCTCTGCGCTTAAGAGGAGTCAAGCTCTAGGTTTAGGAGCAATCAATCCAGCAAACCTTGCTAAGCGTGTATCTGTGTCCATATATATTTTATAAAGACCTGCATTTTTTATGTTGATTCCCACCGATCATTGGGAAGTACACTCAGCCTCATGTTTGCTCCTCTTTGAATAAACAAAGCGAAGGCTGCTGGGCATCCACAGACAAATGAGACATTACAGATGTAGACAAAACCTATCATCACCCTGAAAGCATTTCTCTTTTAAATTACATACCCATGCAGGAGTTATTCGGAGCGCAGACTGCTATGTGTGTGTTTAATTCAGCCTGCTGGGGGCTGGCTCTGTGCTGTCACGTTTTTTTCCTCCACGTACTTGACAGCTCAGAAACGCGTGACTCGGCCAGGGCAAGTCCTTTCTATGTAGGGACAATAAGACATTTTTCTTCCTCCTACCTTTTGTAGTGTGCATTCCTCTCTGAGCCCACGTGCCTGTTCCCACGTAGCTCTCCTACCTGGAGTCCTGCCGTTAAAATAAATCCACCTGCGTCCAAACGAGCGCGTGATTCCCCTTCGAGCACGTTCAAATCAGATGCCGCCAGCACATGCTGCACATGGGTATTTCCTCCTTGTCTGCAGACTTTGTCCCCTACTGCCTCGGCAGACAAAACCACCCATTTCGGAGACAGACAGGCCAGCATTAGAAGCGAGAGCACAGAGCTGGGGGGGGGGGTCTGGGGGCTGAGGCCCAGTTCCCAGCCTCACACATGTGCACAGCCAGTTTGTTTCGGTCACAGCCCTAACGCCAATTTCTCAATTCATGCATCGCAGCCATTCACTTCTTCTGTCAAAGTAACTCAAAACGCCTGCTGTACGCAAATAATTTCCCCCAGACAAACCCCATGGCATCTTACGACCACATGTACAGGCCTTCACTTTTGTTTGTGGGCACGCAGCGTTCACAGAAAGCTCCGAAGAAACCCTACAGCGAAGAAGAAAAAATAAATATCTATTTCCTGGAAGGATTTTCTTCCCTTCTGCAGCTATTGCAGCCTATGTAAGCAGGAGATAAAAGGACCTCTCACCACAACCAGGTTGTGCTGCAGCCTGCACACAGCTCCCTGCTGCTGGATAAAGCAGCCGAGAACCACCTCGTTAGCACAGCTCCACAGCGGCTGCAGGCACCACGTCTCCCTGGGAAGGGAGAAAAATCAGTGATGAGCTCAGTGTTGGACAGGGGGGACCCCGATCTGGAGGCAGCACAGGGCAGGGATGCAGTGATGTCCACCCGGCCCCGCTCACGCTCGCAGGCACCTACTGGGCACCACGGAGCCGTAGGGAGGCACCCACCTGGGGTTGGACACGTGCAGGACTTGTCTCTCCAGCACCAAAAGATGGTTCTGCTTAATGCTTTACTGGGGCTCACTGGTTTGCTCGTGCCTTACAAGTCACATCCAGCGCCTTCCCACTTGGTTTTCCGAAGCACCAGGGTGAATAGCCCAGCCAGTTCCTCTCGATGAGGTTTTAACAGTGCAAGATAAATGAAGCTGCCACTGCCTACCACCGCAGAGCCTCCAGGGCCTCACCTCCCGCCCTAACCCGCACCAGAGGAGCACTCAGCACTTCCCCGCGTGCCTCATGCCTTCTGCGAGCCCTCCGGGTTAATTAAAAGCCTTCAGTGACCCAGGTCAGCTCCGCTGCCGACAAACAGGGAACAGGAGTCAACCCTGCACATGACAGTGAGACACGGACGTCGTGGTCTGCAGCCACGAAAACCAGGAGACAGACATCTCGGTTCCTTCACAGCAGACCCAGGACAGCTACTCATTTCTTTTCCGTTCCTTGCCCAAACTTCACCCTGTTTTGATTAAACCAAGTCCCGGTGTCGTTCAAGAAGGTGCATAGGAAGCTGCATAGAGGCAAGGACCATCATTTCAAGACTTGTGGCCGAAACCATACTTGTGTTTGTATCAGGCAGCAGCCGGGCTGACAGGAAGCCTGTGGCCACAGCAGTGCAGCCAGAAGCCAGCCCTCGCCAGGCAGCCCAAAACACTCCCAGCAGTGTCGCGACAGAGCCATTCCTCACGTGCAGCCGGCAGGAGCCACGAGGTGGATGGAGATGCGGAGCAAGTATCAGAAGCTTGGCAGGCTTTTCAGTGGTAATTCATCAAAACCACACGCCAAAGCATCTGTGTCAGTCAGCAACTGTCTGAGGAGAATCGCCCCAGAAGTGACTGCATTGAAAAGGGGCTTTTGCTTTTCCTGGGGAAACGCACTGAGCCCCGAGGTGTCCAAGCAGGTCTGCTTACAGCCTGCCGCTGGACTTGGCAGCGTAGCTCCTTGCGTTTCACCTAGAGACAGGGATTTGGCTGTGATGAGGGGAGAGGGATCTGAGAGCTCTGCAAATAAACCAGCTCAGGAGTAAGAACTCAGATCTCACTGAAGGGAGGAGCCATAAAACCACAACACAGCTGATCCCCGAGGTCTCCAACCTACAGACAGCACTGACAGCAAAGCATGGCGAGAGCTGACAAACACTGCTCTGGAGCTGGAAAAACGCCCTCGCTCGCTCCCTGCTCTCACACACCACCGGCAGGAACTTCGCCCCTTTCTGCGCCACTTTCCCCAGGAGCAGCTTTGGGAGGGATGCTCCTACACCAGATGCACACACTCAAACAACCAGCATGCCCCCACAAGGAACAGAGCGGGAGAACGCCTGCTCTCCAAAACCGAAGCCTCTTCAAAACCTCTCTTTCAGTCATTTTCTTCACCCCCTCTGTACACAATGTTTTCTGACTCCATTCAGACGAGCAGCCCTGTAACTAGCACAGCATTCTCCTGCCCACAGAGGACCAGATGTCTGGCTTCAGCTTCCCTCGTAGTAAGAACAAAACCACGCAGGGGACAGTTGGTTTCAATGCTAACATGTCAAGAGGTTCATGCATTAGCTTGTTATTTATGTAAACAGCTTCCTTTAAAACAAGTGATGTTTTACAGGATTATGAAGTATTTATTTCAGAAGAGCCTAGAGAGTCTTTTGAGTAACTACCCCCAAAGTATCAGCACAGAAAGCATAAGGCTAAATAAAACAAGTTAATTAGTTGAAGCAAGCGATCAAGTAACGCTATAAATAAGAGCACGGAGATAATCTTGTGCACGTTTGTTTACTTCTAACATGCCATTGCTTTGAGTCCTAAATCAAGCGCTGTTAGCCTTACAGATGTACACCATTCGTTATTTGGAAAAATGAAACAAAGACCTAAAACAAATACTTTCCTCTGGGTTTGTTATTTTAAGAAAAAAGGGTCAATGTGCCTAGGAAGTGCTGGTTGTGTAAGCACACCGGCAATTCTCAGCTTGCACCAAGCTCCATTACCGGCAGCGCTGGGGCAACGCAAAGCAGGGAGCTCTGCCTGAAGGCAGCTTCACCCTGGCCGAATTTGCCCTCTGGCCACAGGCTCTAAATGCCTCCAAGAGTTAAGGTTCCCATTACTGGAGTGGCAAAACCTCAGGGTTTTCCAGAAGAGCTGAGCCGCTGTGCGAAGTTCCCCTTTCAGCACGCTTCGACAGCTGCGTTTTATGTTCATCTTTAAGACAAATACAGCATTTTGAGAGAAGTCTAACACCATTTCTTTCCGCTGTCTTCTGCACGCCTCCCACACCTGGGCTGGCTGCTCTGTGGGGCTAAGGGCGAGGACAGGCTGCCGGGGCTGTCCCCAGACCGTGCACTGCTCCTGCCCCCTGGCTCTCGCCCCGGAGCTCCTCTTTCCGGGGACTGGGCAGGCAGGACGTGAAACTTGGCCAAAGGCTCCCAGTCCAACTGCTCGCCAGACGTAGCTCCTCCTCTGCACAGCAAAGGCTGTTCTTCCTCCTCCGGCTGCTTCCTCTCGGCCCCGTCTGGCCTGGAATCAAAGGAAAAGCTTCTCCCACCACAATCTGAAATCTCTAGTTTGCTGAGAGCCCTTTCTCCTAATCCCCACACCTCCACTCCTTAGCTGTTTCTGTGAAAGCTGCATCTCTTCAAGCCCTGTCTCCCTGCAAAGAACAGCCAGGGGACATCTCTAGGACACACTTACCCTCACGGTAATTCCCACGTAATAATTTCTCATGACCAACGTAACCACAGGTAACAGTACTGCAAGCACAGGTTATCAGCACGCTCCGCACAAGGAGCGAAAACACAGGCACAGACCCCAAGAGCAGCAAAAAGCAACCTGGAATGCAAGACTCTGCCATTCCCTCGTCATCATTTCATGAGTCAGGAAAGTCCTCACAAATAAAAATGTCCTCATTCATCCCGGTGGATGTTAATTTCTGGCTTCAGACAAAACGGTCTGGGATTAAGGAGGAGGAAAATCAACAGCCAGAGCTGAAATGAGCGCAACTACCTGCCCAGAGACACCCTTTGTTAAGCATAATTAGCGCCGGATGACTGTAATTTTATTAGCCTCAGATATTGTCGCTAATTGTTTTCTGTTGAAATCATAAACATTCATCTGCATAGCATTAGCCTATTACCCACAGTAAACGATACGGCGTCGTGCTGAGCAAGGCACATGGGTCAAGATCCGAAGGAAATCCTTGGGGGGAAGAAGTGGGATCCGTATCCGAAGCTGTGAAATGCCAGGAACGCTCCCCGGTGCATCCCACCCCTCTGCAGCTTTCAGTACACCACGCACCACAGCATTTAGCCCCACGAAGACACACCACAGCTTGAAAACCAGAGCGATACTCGGCTGCAGACTGCTGCTCCCATAACTGTCACTCTCCGAAAAAGCTTCAGTCATTTTGATGTGGCCTAGGTCTGAACAGCCGTCCTGAAGCTGTTCTGGCAATTAAAGGTTAATGACTGCAAACACCGAGCCTGCACCTTGCAGCCAAACGTAGGAACACGGCAGGGTGCAGATAAAGTGGCATTTACACAGCGCGTCAATGGGCGTGTGAGTTACACGGAGAGCTCAATTGTGTAGAGGTTCGCTAATAAAAACCCCACCAAAAATAAACTGCTCCACAGAAAAAGCGAACCGGGGGTGCGGGGGAACATGAGTCAGTAGGAGCACTTCTAAAATGAGAAAGCACTTCTGGAAACATGAACATTTGAAAAGCTGCCTCAATGAGTAACGCTGAATTCCCACTGCAGACAGAAGAAATAGTTCCATGTTTGGGGAATCACTGAAGAAACCAAAATGCCTTGGCTATAATTTGAGTTATAAGTGTGAAAATGCAGATTCTCTCCACAGAAGTTTATATGGAAAGATACAAAACTAAGAATTCAATCAACCTAGATGGTACTAAAAAGAGCACCACGTTTGAGTAACTTCAGTGAACTGTAAGAAATAACAAAAGAACAATTCCAGAAAAGCAAGGATAGAAACTACACTCTCTCAGCCTAAGTACAAAAAACCTCTAAAATGATTTAGAGCATAAAATTAAAATACTGAAGAAACAGATCTTTACCCAGGGTGAAGAAAGTAAAGGAAATAATCCTGTGGGAAGCGTCACCATAAAAATCCCAAGTGTAGAGTGAGTGTGGAAGACAAATGCATGTCAACTGCAAGAAATCAGTGTTTACCTTCTCCCTCCCCCAAGAGATAGCCACTGAAGATACAGGTAATTGATTCTACTGAAGAGTTATTTTGTCATCAATCTCCAATTAAACTTGCATTGCCCTGAGATCTAGATAAGGAGCAGTGAAATACATGTTATCTGGGAAGTCTCTCACAAATCTACTCTTAACAGAGTTGAAGGGTCACTGGCAATACTCATAGATAGAAACAAAATAAAAGCGAGTGCAGCAGCTCACCCACAACCCTTGGATCCAAGGCTTTGAGTTGTCTGCACAGCTCCTTCCTTATCTCGTTCCTAAAGAAATCTTGGTGTGTTCACAACCATTAAGCTTATCAGAGTGCTACTTCTCTTTCCTCGAGCTGGTACATCTGCTAGAAATTAAAGTGCTCTTTAATTAACGATGGTATAAATAATAACTGCGTACTGAGCCCAAGTCCTTCTCACTCGGGGCTTTGCACATGCCAATTTAAAGGCTTGTGCGAAACGCCTGGGTGTGGAAGTGCTCAGAAGCCAGGGCACACGCACCAAAAGCTGCTCCCAAGCAGCACGGAGGGGAGAAGCTGCAGCGTCCCCGGGGAGCGAGCACACGCAGCAGGAGCCAGCTCTCCGCAGGTTCGGCGTCCCTCCTCGCCCAAGAGGATGCCTGCACCGATCCAGGAGGGATTTCTGCAGCCAAGGAGCGATGAAGCAGCGTCTGAACATGCTTCCTAGACTGTGAGACCAACTGGAAAATATTTATCCAGATTTTTTTTATTATTATTATTTTTTTAAATCCCACTTCCCTCCGCATGCTGCCAAAAGAAACAACCAACCCTCTTTTGGGAGGTAACCGGTTCTGGAAGAAGGGAACTGCTCTGCCCCTGCTCTCCAAAGGTCAGCAGCAAACTCCCCGAGCCCACGCCGAGGTCCCAGCGCCGCGACCCCAGCGCAGAGGTAAGGCCGAGCACGGCAGGGCAGGCACGCTCCAGGAGGAAGACTCCTTTCTCTTCCTTTTAAGCTGATAATCTGCAACTGTTTCAGAGGAAGTGGAAAGGGTTTTAATGAAGAGTAAGGAAAGGGCTGGGCTGCTTGGACAGAAGGCGGACAGCATGCCTGCAGGTTCTCGGTTCAACCCCAAAGCATGCCTCTCCTCTCGGGCTGTGTATTTAACACCCCAGGCAAGGTCCTCCTTGGTTCTGGGTCACAGCAACAAGAAATTCTGTCCAACCAGATGTTTCCCGGGACACTTTCACTGCAGCCCTTCCAAGTTAAAGCGCCTGCATGCTTTGGAGAGACCCCGTGGCTCACACTGCCTCTGCGCAAGGCGGAAGTCTGGGCAGACCACGGAGCTTAACAGCAGGATTCCTAAATCCTGCCTCTTGGACAGGAGAACAACCCATTTCCTTGGATTTATTCCTCAACAGGAGGCAGGACAGGCGAGTTACATTTCTCTCCCTTTCTGTTGTCCAGCTCCCGGTGGTGCCGCCAGCTCTCAGGCTCGCTGGGGCAGGGCTGACCCAGCAGGGCCAACATCCCGAGGCCAGCAACTCACTGTCCTGTGTCTATAAACCCCACAAGGCAGCACGTCTTTGGGGGCAAACGAGTTCTCTTAGAGTCCAGCTGTTGTCTGCTCGAGGAGCAGGGGGTAAGCCTCCAAGAAGCAGGGCCCGGCTGGTTCAGATGTTGTAGGTGCCCGCACAGCCTCGCTTCCCCAGGCACCTTCCCAGCTATGACTTCCTCCCTCGAGAGGGTTTGGCTTTTACCTTGAGTCCCATTGTTTTCTCTCAGTTCCTGAACTGCGAGGCTCTTTGTGAAACCACCTTCGGCTGGCTCGGGCAGAGGTTTCGGGGTCCAAGAGCCAGAAGGCTCTGTATTTGTCCCGTAATCGACATGTAGCTTCTCACAAATAATCCTTTTCCACTGTTCCCTTTTCACACTACCAGAAGCAGAGACCCCAACAACCTAGCCAGCTAACAGCTCGTATGAATTATTAGAGAATCATTCGGTATCAAAGCGCATCAGGACCAAGAAAAAAGCAACCACAGCATGCCCTACCCTTCAGAGATTGTACGATTTTAATGCAAAATGCTCATGTCCTACAGAATACCTTCCCAATATAGCTTGCTGACGTATGCTGGTGGGCGGAAAGGACCAAACAAACCTTCCCAGGGAGCTCGCAATAATACCTCTGCCTCCCAGGAGCTCTCAACAACAGCAGAAGCCTGCAGTGGAAATCCTTGTTCCTAATATCAAACCAACCCCTTAACACAGCTGCCTTCAAGAACAGCAATAAAGCAACCCTCTGTCTTCCCTTTTTCCACGTATGCCACGAGATTCAACAAGCAGCATCAAGCCAAATTCCAACCGAGCAAGGTCGTGGAGGAATACAAGTCACAGACCGTACGTGGCTGCTTTGAACAAACCCTGGGATGCCAGGGGAGATGGTCCTTCTGCGTTATTCCTCCTCTTTGGCCACTTGTTCTTGGTTTAGAGCAATGTGACTGCTCCTAGCACCAAACACAACCCTGTAAGAGACGAGCCACTGTGGCTGAGACCCAGCACCCATGCGGACAGAGTGTTTCCTAGTAATAACAGCAAGATGAATTTATTTATTTTTTATTATGGATGACTTCTCCAGCAGTTTTAACTAGATCCAGATGTTATCAGGTTTTAATAAGATAATCTGGAGGACTCTGGAAAGTGCTGAGTCTTCGGGGCGAAGGGAGGTTTATTTTTGTTTTTATTCTAAATTTAACCTTTTTTTTTTTTTTTTTTTTTTTCCCCCAATGCATCTGCAGTCGCTCAGTTCAGACTGGGGAGCCCATGAAGAAGTTGCACAAAAGACCTGAGAGAACAGAAGGCAAATTCCTTCTTCCCATTTCCCCCCCCACACACACACACTTGATGAGCATTGTTAGCAGCAGGGCAGACTGAAAGGGAATCTCGGCCTGGCATCCTGCTGACCTCAATCCCGGCTGGCTAAACCTTCCCAGCACTGCCGTCCCTGGCATCTAACACAGAGCAGACATCAATTTAGCTGATTGATTACAAAACTCTGAATCTGGTATGAGGAAGTAGATCCGTTCCACTGCCTTGAGCACTGGTTAAACGACAGCTTTATTTCTCTTTCGCTCTCCCCCTAGTACTCCATTTACAGTAGCAGGCTTGATATATCCATCAGTGCACGACAGCTCCTCCGAGGCTGCTGCGCTCGCAGGACTGCGCACACCACACACGCAGTTCATTTTGGAGAGCAATGCTTCTGCTTCCTCCAAGACATCTGTTTTAAAGGGACCTGCAGGTTTTTAAGTACATGCCAAAACATCACACCACTTCCCTAATCAGGAAAGGCCTTTTTTTTTCTCCTTAGCCATTTTTTTTAAAATTAAGGTAGAACAGCAGAAAGTTGCAAATCTCATGTTAATAAACACCAAGTTCAAAACCAGTTTCAACAATGATGGCATATCCCAAAGAATAACTATAGACACCTGTAACACAAGGAGAACAAAACAAAACAGAGCCCGTTACCTGTGGCCGGATCGATTTGATTATCATCTGCCTTCCACTCGCCCAGTGACCCACTGACAGGCTCCCCCCTTCGATTTATTATCCTTGAAAAGCCGCTTGAGAGAGTGGAGAAGATGCCACGGACGAAGTAGCCCTGCTGCTCGCAGTCCACCGAGCGCACGGCTTGCAGGAAGGGCTTTGTGCTCCTGGCCGCAGAGTGCGGCACGGGTTCGGACAGAGAGCGGTTGAAGGGAACCCGCAGCGACCTGGTCCTCGCCTGGAAAAGCATCTCCGCTGGCTCTTTGTGGAGGTCATCAGTGCTGGCAGCATCCACGCTTGCAGAACTTTTGACAAGGCTCGGGTCGTTGCCTTCCCCTCTGAGGCTGCAGGAGCGCGCTCTTTTGCTTATCTTCCAGGGCAGCCGCGGATGTGTCTGCCACCTGTACGCTCCGAGCGCCTTCTCGGGGTCCGAGGCCGTTTGTTTATTCGTCTTCTTGCTTTTCATTTGGTGGTACCAGTGATACTCCTTCAGGGTAGCCGTGCCAGCATCTTGTTCCGACAAGGATCTTCTAAAGGTCCTGGGAGAGAGACTATAGTACTTTTTAAAAGCACTCATTTTCCTGCTCTTGGATTTCAGCTTTTGGTGCCCAAATCATGCTCTTCACCGCTGTGAAGGACAGCGGAGGCTCTCCCCGAGGAGCATCAGCCCCAGCGCCAGGTACTTCTACATCTCAGCAGCAGGGACAAGCCCTCACCTCCAGCAGCACGCGCAGCCTCGCCGAGCCTGCTGCCGCTTCCTGCATTGTCGCCCTTCTGCACCAAGCTCTCAGGAAATGACTAAAAGAGCCCAGCCATGAAAAGCCACAGTGGTGTTCTGCACCAATCACACTTCACTTTTCTTCAGTCAACATCAAAGATTTGGTTAAAATAAAAAAAAAAAAAAGACGACTGTGAAAGTCCTTCACTCAAAGTCGCACCAAAGTCTCAGAAATTGCAATAGTCACACTGAGAGCAATGCACACGTCCTTCAGTGAAGCAGTAAATACACCAAATAGAGCAACACACAACAGAAAGACAATTCCTGGAGCTGATATTTACCACGGGTACGTTGGATCACTTAGGAAGGCCCCAGAGTTTCCTTTTAGAGAGAAGTGAAACACCCAGCTTGCTCAGAACCGGGTGCTGGAAGCTTCCCGGAGCAAGGCAAAGGGGGGAGAAGAAATGCTGCAACTTAATATAGTGAGAGTGTAAATACACCAAAGGGAGAGAAGTGAAGGGGAGGAGAAAAAGGGCAGAGAGGGTGGGTGGGACTTCATCAACCACACACCGAAGCAGAGATTGGGAAAGCTTTGAGGCATGATCTGCTGGCAAACAGAACTTGACAGTGGGCATATTTGTCTTCTTCTTTTTTCTTTCTTTCTTTAAACAAGAGAATAGGGTTTTGTTTTGATAAATCTCGTTGGAATAAGCAGGGTGGAAAAAATAATCCTATCTGTTTAACCAAGAGGAAAAAAAAAAACACCCTTGCCTTCTCTACAATTTAAGAAACAGCTGACTATTTTAAAATCTCATAAAGAAAATATCTGCTGGTGAACTCAGACCACGCTTGCCAAGTTTCAGAGCAGAACACTTAAATCTCAAGTCTACTCAAATCCCTGAAAATAGGGGGTTTATAATGGAAATGCTGACAGACCCTTGGCAATCAAGTGACAATGAAAACTACTTCTCTGGTTAAATAAAATGATAATCTGGTCTGGCAGACCAATAAAGCTTAACCGGCCCGCTATGGGATCTCGCCTTTAAGCTTCGACGGCATTCATCAGCCAAAGCACATTCCTGACAGCTGCAGATGCAAAACTTCCTCACTTCTGCATGCACTGGGAAAAGGGTGTCACTGCTCCCCGAAACAAGGACGCAGTTACCCAAGACCTGCACCACGCGGAGAAATCAGTTCTCTATTCAGCAGCAAGCTGCGTTCTCACTTTGAAGCAAGAGAAGTGGCTGAGTAAAGTTGCCTGGTTCAAGGAGTTTCACCCACCTCAGACACTCGGCCAGCTCGGACACTGCGATACCAACTCAGCATCGAAAGCACCCAAGCTGCCTCTCCTGCTCTGCAGGAAGTCGTGCTGCTCAGCGCACGTGTCCTCGGTGGCAAAATGTACCTGAGCAAAACGCTGGTGGAGAATTCACTGGGGAAGAAGCAAGCTGGCTCTTCTCCAGGCAGACCAGGAAACATTTCTCTGTTTCTCGATCCCAGGGGCTGCTGATCCCCCCTTGAGGCAGCCCACCTGGTCCCACGGACTTGTATGGCTTAAGGTCTTGTAAATAATTCCCGACGTAAGGCTCACCCACAGCCAGCAGTGTTTCTCCTCCTCGATCCCCTTCACCGAGCACAGAGGCCTGTGGGGCCGTGCCTCTGAGGCCAGCATGGCACTGAGCTCGACCTCAGCCACCGGTACTTGGTCACCCACCCCTTCCAGCAACAGCTCCTGCTTTTCCTTGGTGAGCCTTTGACCCCTCAAGAGGCAGCAGCGCCATGAACAAATGCTTTGAATTAGTCAGTCTGGTAAAACCGGCCTCATGGAACTTCAGAAATAAGTACAGATAAACCCAGCAGACGACAGTGTGGTTTGCTCTCATGGCACAGGCCATAATAAGCTGAGAAAACTGAGAACGTGAGGTAGGTTTCTGGTCAGCTCCGCAAGCCTCGCTTGTGTGAGTTTCCACTAGCACATCTGTATGGACTGCTGGGAGCGCCGAAGGGCAGGGGAGGACAGAAAACAGAGACAGGCACTGCAGTAGCTCAACTCCTCCCGGGATTTGCTTGCTGGAGATTCTCAGCGTGCTTTCTAGCTGCTGCTGAAACACAGCGACCAAGCGGAGAGCTGATACAAGGCGCCTTTTTGGCAACAGGGTTCGGAAGCACCTAGGTGCTGCACCAGGGGACTCGGTGGGACCAACAGGAGCGGCTCGACTCGGGTAACTTGCCACCAGCTGTGGCAACGTTACTCTGGCAGGTGGATTTAGGCACAGTTTAAGTTCAAGTAATGTCAGAAGGGTCCTCACTTTTGATTTCCCTTTTGCTTTCTTGTTGCCACCGCTCAGATGAACGCGTGTCTTGCTCCAAGAAAGCAGTCACCCAGCTGCCGAACTTAGCAGGGATTTCACTGTGTCCTGCATGGGGTAACATGGTCTTTTCTCAAAGCAATTCTAAAAAGGGCACGCAAGGCTCACATGTTTATTGACATAAAACCACTGATGCACAAGTTTGCTTAGTCTACAAAGAAGACAATTCTTTTAAGCTGCTCGCTCAAAAATGTTAGTCTGGGCTTCGAGTCAAACCGGACCCTTCCCTCCTCCTCCACATCACCCATAGCGAAGGCGATGCCCAAACAAATCTGTTCTCATCCAACGCCACCCAGTTACAATCGGCTTCAGTTGGCTTCAGCATTTCTTGTGTGAGATGCAAGGCGGCGATTCACGCTGCTGAACGCTCTCCTTGCTCCGCAGGCCACGCGTGGAAGCTGAAGTCGTTTCAGAGCAGCAGCTTTTCCTGGGAAGCGCTTGCACGGCCGACTATCACAAAGAAATCAACTTGAACAGTGACTGCCAGCGCGTTGCTAAATCCCTAACCACGGAGAGCCACCCACTCAGCTGTCAGCAGGTAAAATAATTGCCGTGGAAGAAAGGAGCTTGTCAATTCACTTGAGAAAGTCAGGAATATTTTCACTCATGCCTCCTGTCTTTATTACCTGCTGCATAAAGACGCGATCCTCGGCTGGCAAATTTTCTCAGAAGGGTGTGTTTTTTTTTTTCTGGTGTGTTTGTAGTTCATTGTGCCAGATCATTCATTAAGCTTTTTCAGAAAATTACTATTTTCTTCCTAACAATCCAGTCATTTAATCATCTGATTTGACATGTTTAACAGCATATATCTCACTGCTCCTAAATATTTAAGTAATTTATGCAAAAAATGCAGATTTGCTACCCTGAAATATAACTGTACTCCAGCTTTAGCATTATATTGGGAAAACAATCTTTCTTAAATGTATAACAACATTTCACAGAAAATTTACACGAGCAGCATTACATTTTCACCGAGCATATGAAGACAAGTCTTTGGCAGCGGCCTCCTGCGTGGGAAGTCCTCCCTCCACCATTCAGCCTTCCAAAAAACCTACCCAGCTCTGCTGCAAGAAGCTGCAGAAATTCCTCGCAATATCAGTTGTTTACTAAACACCACCAGCCAATTACAAAAATAACAATAACAATGTGAAAAACAAAAGCAGCGCTGCCAAGCAGCTGGAGGGAGAATGTGTCTCTGACGATAAAAAATAATTTTTAATGCTGTCTCACTCTCGTCTTGTGCTCCAGTAAGGGCACATGCAAACTATAACACTTAAGTTCATCTTTATTACAGCTTATACTGAGAAAAACGTGAATTGAAACCTCCCATGACCGATCCACTCCATTTTAAATTAGGTTTGGACCAAGCACAAACTTGCCAGCTATTTTTTTTAGAAGATTTTCCAAGGTGGGGATGGGGTGAGGGGGGCAGAGAAGAGCAGTAACCAAAGGAGAGAGGGCACCGGAGCCCCCAGCCAGCCCTGCAGCTTTATCACCACACGTGGGCCTTCAGCTGTGTTCTCTCCTCAAAATGATAAACACAGCAGGTTCAGAAAGCAGCATTTCTGAGAAGACACCAGGCTAAGTCCCCAGCTACCAGCCACGAAGTGAGTTCTCTCCCAGGCAGGAAAGTGAATCCAATCACACCCAGCACCATCCCCGGATAAACCAGAAGTGATTCACCCGGGCAGGGATCCCTGACTTTGCAGACTAGATCCCCCTACATCCTTTCTCCCTTCAAAACTAGTCCAACGCTCCCTGCGCTGGCACTGTTCAAGAAAAAGTAATCAATATATAAAGCAGAAATCATCACAAAACTCTTCCAATTGACCCAGCTTGACATTTAGCTAAATAGCACAGCCGAAGATGAAAGATTTTTCCTCCCCTTTAAATTACTGACTTTTCAAACTATTAAGTTTTGTTTATGCAAGGCTAAGTAATTAATGACCTAACATCCCCTTCCCATCCCCTATCGCCGAGATGCATCTGTTTCCCCCGCAACACTTCCTGCAGGTGAACATCACTTCTTGGAGCAGCACGCAGCCGTGCACCTGACTGCCTCGTGCTCAGTGCACCGAGTTATGCAGAGGACAAACCAAACAGTACCTTAAAAATCGTTGCATTTGGGATTACAGCGACTCGAAGAGCAAGGCTTGCTGGAGATCGGAATCCGCATGGCTGGAACACAGATAATTTACTGAGCCCAAAGTGGAGTCCCCGGGAGCAGAGCTTCGAGTTGGAAATACCTAGCAGGGACTACACAGCAAGCTCACCTGTCCCAGGTACATAAAAAAGGCAGGCTGTCCTCACTATTGCTATGCTGAGAACAGAGGGCATCTATGAATAAGCTGAACAGTGACACCGCCATACCCACACGCCCAAGAGCACCCAGTTTTCATGACCTACCATTCCCGTGACAAGGCACGCTGCAACTGCTGGGGCGTTGTGCTGAATTTCCACGTCCCTTACCCTCCAGTTTTGGGATGTCTAGTTTCTGAAGGAAGACAGTGAAAACCTCTTGAAGATTTCTGCCCCCTAATTCCATGGCAAATTCCTTCTGCCATTGCTCTGCTGATACAAACTCCTCATTTGAAAGTTTCCTAGCTCCAGTTTTCCATGCTGTTCCCATGGTCTACATGGGAAGATGCTGCAACCCTTACAACTGAGCGGAGTGATAATACAGATTTATGAGATGCTGCGTTCTGGATCAACGCCAAGAAAAGTTTGCAAGAAAATCCCATTTCAATACACCAAGAGCAAACCTGTAGGAACGGCGATGCCAGATTTTAATTTCACCAGCAATTTTCTTTGTTGTTGTTGTTGACAAAACACAACTCGTGCCAAGTTTCAAGGGCCATAAAAACGTACATCTAGAAGCCAGCCAAGCGCGCACAGCGGCTAAGCGAGCCCACACACAGCTGTGAGCAACATCAGCCCAAGCCAGCCAAATATTTTGGAAACATGCACTGGTGCAAATAAACAAACCTGTAACCTGAAGGTAAACACTCTGGCAACTGCTCTGCAGCACAGAGTCAGAGCAGCAAAAAGAGCATTCCCACTGACTGGCAGCACTTGCCTCGAACTCGCAGAGCTGCAGGTACAGGTTTCTGCAAGGCGGAGAAGCCCGCAGCCCTGCTGGGTGGTGACACAGCTGCTCCTGCAACGCTGCCTCCTCTGCAGGCTCACCCATGTGCTGTACTGTGAAGCCACCGATGCAGAAAGGGGATGAAAGCGGAGAGGAAATCCTTCAGAGCTGCAGATCACAAATTTTAGCCCCTAAAGGGAGACAGGAGCATTAACCTACCTTCACTGACAATTTCTGTAACACAACAGAACCACAGAATGGCTGGGATTGGAATGGACCTCAAAGATTATCCAACTCCAACCTGTTCCAACCATCTCCCAAACCGTACAAACAGTTCCTATCCCCACTCCGACATCTACTTCTTCATGCCTACAGGTGGGGCTTGGTATCACCTTCAATATCACAAGCAGCATACTGGTTCACCTTTTTAGTGATAGTGCTTTCCAGCAGGCAAAATTACCTTCCCATCTCCCCACTCCGTTTCAGACTTCAGTGTTTGGAATTTTTGTGGACAGAGAGAAAAAAAACACCTTTATTCCTGCAACCTTACAGCAGGGTTTTACCAGCAGAACACAGTGCTGCTCGAGGCCGTCACAGCTTGCATCAAACCAAAGGCAGCCTTAACATTGCTAAGAGAAAAACAGTCGTAACATTTAGGCATGCTAGTGGATAAACATCTCAAGAACGGTCTTGGTAACAGCACTCAAATAGCAGGTGTATATATTCAAACTTTCCACCCTTTATTTTTATGCAGCTGTCAAGGACCACATCCTCAGTGCAGGCTGTTGCAAAAATACGACCTATTAACTCGACGACCTACGTTAACTCTAGCATCCACCACGTTAAATGCAAGTTGGCTGGGAACCAGAAGAGGAAAAGAGATGTAGAAAAGCTGGTGAGAATATCACTTCTCAGATGTGAGAGAGCCCAGCCTGTTGCCTGCAGCCCCAGCCACCCAAGCATCTGTGCAATCCTCTTCAACCGGGTGCCCAGGAAGGGGAGACTGCACGTAAATTTTCATACAGATCTGCAATTACACTTAGAGATGATTCAAACTGTTTGTTTTTGTTTTGTTTTTTGATGATGATTAATAAGGAATTTGGTGCAGGATTTCATTCTATATATTTTTTCCTTAATTGCCCTAACTTTGTTGGCTTTGTTTTATCCTCTTCTCCACAACAGACAACCTCAGAGTAAATAAACCACCTCTATTTCACCAGCTCCTTCATGCAATGCTAGCTTTGTAAACAACGATAGCCACCAACTAATCCACAACACTCCCCAGCATCACTACCGTTGCATATCACTGCACTGTTATGGTACAAGGAAGGAACAAACTGGAGCAACATCCACAATCGCAATGTTTGCACTGACCCTATCAATGCTTCAAGTTTTTAATACAAACGCTGTCTCCTTTCATGACTGCTGCCCTCACTGGAGCTAAGCAGCACGACTGGCAGTTCAGGTGGGCAGAAGGGCAGCAGCAGGACGTCAGCTCATCTGCAGAGAGGTTTTTCCAATGCCCTGTGCCAAGCACTTACACATGCTGAAGTCTGGTTTGTTGCTGGAAAAAGCCAACAGGCTTGGGGGTTTCCACGGCCAAACTAGTAAGACTTTTTAAAAGCCCCGTTAGTAACAAGAAAGCAAACAAACAATTAGCTCACACAGCCTGAAACATGCTTCTGCAGTATTTAACACCCAAGACGCTTGACATTTATAGAATCTGTGCGTGAAGAAACATAACCACACACGCCTAATTCTTGAAATCACCAAAAACACACGTGAGTTGCTGGTCAGCTTTGTATCCTGTTTGCATGAGGGTTCAGGACAGCCTTTGTATTCAGTGGTGTTTCTATCTGTTAGAGCAGACTGCCACGGGTGACAGCTCTGAAGTGTTTGCCGAGACAAGGCGGTGGGAACCGGGAGTACAACCAACCAGCAGCAGGAGCAATGCACAAATTACTTCAGGCTCCAAATTTAGGCAGTGAAATTCCTTGAGCTGTAGGAGAATTAGCCTAACACCTACCTCATGTCCCCTGCAAAATGATGTATGAACATTAGCGAATTGCGTGTGACAATTGACAGTAAATCGGGAAGAAAAAGGAGAAAAAAAGATAAAAAGAGCAGTTATGAAATGCAAGTGACCTTCTAACCAGAAGAGCCCTTTCTACACAGGTTGTCTGTAGGGAACAGAGGTGAATTGGTGCAAAAGCCAGAGGCTGGGCAGCAATAAAGCACCAACACGAGGATGTGCCCAGTGCCAGTGCTGGGGATCTCGCGACTGGCAGCAGTGCGCTGAGCCAAAACGTGGAGAAAGATGACCTGCAGGCATGGACCTGCACGAGCCGGGGGGGAAGAAAGGAGCATACCCGATGAAAAACATGTTTTATGGCAGCACACGCAAAAGAGGCTATCCCCCAAAAAGAGTAAAGACACAGAATAGCATCAAGCTGTGAGGAGAGAGGAAGGAAGGAAGGAAGGGAATTTCTCGTTCAGCCTATTTATGGAGCAGATTTGCAACAGATGCACACGCCTTCTTGCTGAAGGACAAAAGCAAAGAACTGGATGTTGTGAGAATGGAGCTGCACAAGGCACGTGTCATCACATCCAAGGCAAAGTCTCCAAGCATTCAAACCACTTTTTGAGGTGGCTTTCGACATGCCAGCTGGGCAGGGCCCTCAGCCCGGCCCTAATGCTGTGCAGGACACAAGCGCTCCCTCTCCTGCGTGTGTCCTCACCCGTTATTACTGTACCACAGGCTACTGCTCCTTCAGGTTCCAAAACGACTTTGGCTGGTGCAAACGTTGGGTTACTGGACGACAAAACTGCCCATTTCTGTGGCCAGTCCTTTCCAGACCGAGCCCAGTGTGCAGGGGACAGGCAGAGCTCAGCAATCTCTAGAAATATTCTCAATTATTTCTATGGCAAAAAAGGAAGTTTTAACCAGAAGCTCTAACAAGAAAAGGAAAAGCTGTACCTTATGCTCTTTCTCAGAATAAAATCCACTCCAGCTATTTCTTAAACGCTTTTTATTTAAACCCTCAAATAGTTCTGTACTGGGCTCTTTGGGGTGCTACTCTCACAGCCATCGTACCAACAAAGAAACCAGCTTTCCGAAAGAAGCCACTAATTGTCCACAAAGCAAATTACTGCCAGGCCAGTAAAATTACCTGCCATTACCCAGCGGTGACCAAGTTCATATGAGAGAAGTTTTAATAAATACACTTTTGTCCCACCCATTCCAGATGTCCAAAAAAAAAAAAAAAAGTTGATTAAAACATCTCTGCACAAACTACTCCGTGACCATATTTCAGAGCCTTGTATTTACTCACTTCATCAGTAGAAAAGAACAATAAACTATTATTTACTATGTTTACTGCGACCACACAAGTACTATTAGTAAACTATGCTCCATCCTTACCAAGTGGTTCAGAACCTCTGCCAGCAACGAAGTCCAATGCTGAAATCGTATCCCAAAGTTTCAAACATTTGTTGCACAAACCAACCTGCCAACAGGCCAGAAGTATTTGCTGTAAATACAAAACACAAAGCTCTGCTGATTTTTATAAATACGTAAGTAACCACTGAAACTAGACCAAGTTAATGAACACGTGTATCCCAATTCACAGAGACCGGACGGCATTTGTATGGCTCCACTTAGCAACATATTGTAATCCGTACTTTAAAAAAAGATTTTACACATAGGAAACACTCCTATAGCAGTCAGACATAAAATCAGGACGTAATCAAATCTCTACTGTTTTTATGTACAAATCCCTCGGGACTTTAATCTGCAAAATTGAATAATTGCATCTATTTTCTAATAAAGACCATGTGCTGCAGGAGTCGAGCGCGCAAGTTTCCAATAGCTCTGCATAATGTTTTTGGAGGTATTTCTATTTCAAATAAGCAATCCAGTTAAACAGAGATAAACACATACACACACACCAGTGACCTTGTTTAAACAATGCCCCGATTATTGTGATAAATCTCGCTGCCAAATCTATAAATAGAGACTTTTAGGAGACCAAAAAAAATGACATTTTAGAATGAGACAGACTTCTCTCTCATCTTTACTGTTTACCTAATTATCTGAATGCATGTGCAGCTTGGATTTTCTCCCCCCTGCAGGGTGCATGACCACTTTGGCCCCACGAGCTCCGGCTGCTGCCGGATGCACGGCGCGATCCTGCGCGTCCGATGCTCCGAGTGCACTTGGGGCAATTTCAAAACTTGCATCACGGTTCGGGTATGTGTGTATTCTGCTTCCCACAGACAGCTTGAGTCCTGACACTAGGCAGATAGGCATCATAGGACTGAGTCACATCTACAGGAACAGGGTTGTTTTTTTTTTATTTTAAATCAAGGCATGGGAAAAAAAAAAAATCCCATTCAAAAACCCTTCTGAGTTTCAGACTTTGGGTGTCCAAGCAGGAAATGAGGCGAAGAGGGAGAATGAGGAGAAAAAGAGAAAGTTCTTTGAGTCACGGTTACATTTTTGGAATATTACTAATTTTGCTTTGTCATTGTGCTACAAAAATTAAGCCTGCATGAATTAACGCAGCATTATCTTTTCTAATTTATTTTTTTTTTTTAAGCCTATGCTGCAGCATGAAGCTAATCTCATGCCTGGAGCACACTCCCCATCCCCACTGTGGCAGATATTTTTCCGCCACAGATATTCCTGGGTGTAGCACACATCCAGCCATATATTTCTCTTTCACCCTCTTTCCCCAAACACACAGGAAGGGACATGTGTAAACAAGCAGAAGTGACCTCTTTTATGCTGGGAAAGAAAATCTACAAACTGAAGGCACGGAACCTGAAATCTTAATTTTTTTTGAAGCTTACTGATGCAATGCAGTTTATAACAATAATGTATGGGAAGAAACACCACTGAAGTGCTTTTCTTCCTTACTAAAAATACTCATGACTTAAAAGTGCCTTTGCCCTGCTTGATCTATCGACATTTATAAAAATAAAGCTTGATTTTGCAGGGCAGAATGAGGCTTAAGGAGAGAAATCTGCTCGCTGTTCCCCAGTCTATTTTAGTTCATGAAAGTTATGTAGCACATTATTATTGTTTCTGAACAAGTTAAAGCTAATTTGAGTTATTATTTACTTATTTACTTTTACAAGTTTCTCTCCCCAGCTGTCATTGTTCGGGTTACTGTCAAGCTATTCTTTCATTTCCTTTCTCTATGCTTGCACAGTGCAGGCCAAAACCATTTGCGACTTCCCTCCCTGGATGCAAGTCGTCATGCATGGATCAATTATGCAGCACTACAATGACTTACAGTAAAGAAGTCATTGGGGAAGCAACAACAACAACACCAAAAGCATATGGAGCTCAACTTATTTATAAATATCTTCAAAAAGAAGCCTGGAAACATCCCGCCTGGGCTGGCGATGCGCGCGGCAGACATGGTGAGGAGCAGCAAGGGAAGAGGCCAAGAGAACAAAGGTATTTTGTTGTCAGGTTTTGTTTTCTTCTTTCCAAAAAAACAAGAACGGCCAGGAAATCCTCCCAATTTGGTATTCCCACCACCGCCACGTTAGATGAAATGCAAGGCCTTCGCTTCCTGTCGCCTCCTCGTTTCACAGCGAGCGGGGCTGGAGCAGGACAATGCCAACATCAGATCTCACAGGAATGCCACAAATAGAGATAAAGCTCGGGGTCAGCTCGGCACGAGCTTGGTTGTACTGCTTGGATAGCATGCAACTTCCTATCTCGGTTTAATGCGTCCTTTTTTGTTCTTTAAAAATCCCAGCTCGGGCCTCAGGGGCAGTGAGGGGCCTCCTCACAGGGCTCCTGCACCCACCGCCATGTCCCCAGGCCTGAGGCGAGCAGTGCCCCGGCTCTGGGAGCTTCAGAAAATGCAACTTAGCAGGTCACAAGTGACTCGTGGAGGACAGAGAGGAGGAGGAAGGAACACACACACAGACCTTAATCTTTGCTCTGTAAATGAGCAGTCTTCACCTCACTAAAAGTGCAGCCAGCCCTGATGCCACCGTCCTCATGTCACCACAGGAGCACAGGGCAGCGCAGATCTCCTACAGACCTCCCTCCGAACACCAGCTAGACCAAAGTGAAGCGTCCCCAGATTATCTACACTTGTCTCTCAAACACAGACTGTGTCAGGAATAGCGTGGCTAGCAGGGCAGGGAAGCCACTGCCCCTCTGTGCTCAGCGCCAGTGAGCTGGCACCTTGAGTGCCATGTGCGATTTTGGGCCCCTTGCTACCAGATGGACACGGAGCTGCTCCTGCTTATGTGGAAAAGAAACAAAGCTGGTGGAGGGATGAGAAAACAAGGGAACTGAGGGAACTGGGGCTGCTTAGCAAGGGAGGCTGAAGGAAGACCCCATCGCACTCTGCAACTCCCTTACAGGGGCTGCAGTGAGAAGCGTGGCTGTCTTAAAAAAAAAAAAAAAAGTCTGACAGAAGAAAAATGATTATTTCTCTAGAGTAAACTGTGGAACAGAGGAGGAAAAAAGATCAGGGATAAATCAGAGCTTATCTTCTTAAAATATAAACCCCTCAAGGAACATAATTTCCTGCAATTAAAAATAAAAAGACAATCCTCCAGATAATCCTTAACAAATCACCTTAAGAGTTTAATAAGGCTTGAGGGTTTGTTTCTGTGCTTGTTTGTTTTGTTTGTTTTTAAATGTATGTATTAGTGTTTGAAGCTGACCTGTCCCACCTCCTTCTCAACTTCTTCCTGACAACAGACGCACGCAGGAGCCGGAATAGGAAGTGTTCAGGTTTGCTCCTAGCACCACCGAGATAGCTTTTCCAAAAAGAGCTTCAGCACATTTTCTTCTTTCACTAGCAAGAAGTCTCAGGTCTCAGCTTGTTCCATTCATAACTTCACTGAACTTCTGCAAAGAGCAATGTATTCACCCAGCAGACACAACAACAGCACCAAGTGAAGCCCAAGGTCTCACCATACAACTTTGGGTCTCAGGCCCCACCAGACTTCCTTCACCCCACTAGCCCAAAGGTGCAGCTGACGTTATCACAAAGCAGCAAGAAACTCTTGATACTGAAAGTGCCCGAAAATAGCTGATTATGCTATAGATATTCACAGTCGTGCAGTAAATACACCATCAATTCTATGTTTAAGACATTTATTTTGGAAATTTGAATTAACCTTTGCACACTCTTTAGATATAAGAGGTTACATTAAAAGGTCTCTTTTGAGCTTCTTTACCTTTCCGTTTTGGCATAATATTTCCCACGCACTGAAGGTTAGAGCTCTGTTTCTGTATTTTCTGGTTTGCTTTGTTCCATGCACAGGAGGATGTTCACCACCCAACCAGAAAGTGCAGTGTGCCCACAGGCATATACCTGTGTACTCACAAAATATCCCACACTTTCACCCCAAATCCTAACAACTTTGCAAGCTTTCCGCATGTCTGAATGAACTGTGATTTTATCAAGTGAACAAAAATTCACATTTCCTACCAAACTACCAAGACATGTTTGGATCTTATCATGTACATCCCATTCAGTGTGCCTTGGTGCTTTGGGTGGAAATTCAGGTACACGTTGGCAAAGCTGCAACGGGCAGCTTGACAGAAGAAGGATCACTAAGGCTGCCCACTCCAGGGAAAGTCAGCTTTATATATATTTTTTTTGCATCCTGATTTGCAACACAAGCAAACCCAGAATTCATTATTCACACCGGACCGTTGTACCCTGCAGAAGCTCTGGTTGTAAGGCGATCTGGTGGGAGGATTTTGGTGCTCTGAGTTTTTTAAACCTTTCAGTTTAGTGACTGGGAGCTTACAACTCCACCATTTATGAAGGCTCATCTGCAGAACCTGTACCAAAGGCAGGAGAACAAAGACAAATACGTCTTAAACTGACTTTGTTACTGAAATCAGTCTACAGCGGAATTTCGAGTCTACAAAAGGCTTTCCAGAAATAGCACAAGTTTTATACAGAGATGATTGCACATCAATTCCTTATTCAGAATCTCATTAGCACATTCACTGGAAAAAAAGTTAGTTTTACGTCTGTTCTCCATTCCTCTACCTACTGATTTTTTTCCTTTTACTTTTTCTGTTCCCTCTCTCCTCTGCTCAGCCATCAAACACAATCAATAGATGGATTAAATCATACAGCCTTTCCTGTTGTATTCACTGTGTTTTTCACAGCTGAACAGCTCATATCTATTCCGTTCCAATCCACAGGGAATTTAAGAGCTCATATATCACTGAAATTCACAGGAGAGTTCACCCCTGTGCATCTTTGATTTCAGTCCATTATTTAAGGTCCATTTTAAAATTACAACTGCGGACTACAAAATGAACTACAATTCAACAGTTTCCACAAAGCAAAAAATGCAACTAATCTAGTCTAACGCTAATTTACATTTTCTCTTTTTAACACCATCTAAAGCGAGCAATGAAAGTACCATTAAAGTGAGAGCTTCAGCTCCTTTACCATTAAGGCCCCTAATTTTTGCACTATATAGTTAAGGGCATTTTTAAATGAACCAAAAGGTGGCAACTTCCACATAATTCCAGAAAGGAAAAAAATCCCCTTTCTACATCCTTTCTCTATTATTCAAGGTAACACAAAAGGATTCCCACTCAAATGACTGAAGCCAATTGCCACAAACTATACTACTGGGAAAATTAAGCAGAATTGCCTACCAATTAGGCAATACAAAAGAGATTAGTGGCACACAACACAATTTCTCACAAAAGAAAATGAAAGAATAAACTTGTATTTAACGCTCGGAAATTTAGAGTCATGAAACATGACACGTAGTAGCGAGAAAGCAGAGAAGAGAAGAGAAGGAAGACACAGATGTATTTATTATCTGCAAATCCTAATTGCAGCTATTCCAGGAGCAATAAAGCATCAAGGAAATTCAACTGCAGCTTCTTCTGACATAGACATGTCTAATGCCACCGTTACCTGGCCATGCGAACTGGACAATTTCTGTAGAGCTCTTGAAATCTGACAGCTAGAAAGCTATAATTTAGCACGGGCAGTTATTTTTGAGCCCTTACAGAGGAAAAAGCCGAATTTAGCTCAGGGAAGAGCTAGCCACTGCCTGTGATTGTCCCAGAAAGTAACTGGCAATATCCAAAGATTCATAGCAGCACTTGTAAGCTTTAAAAAACTTGAGACACAAGCAGGAAATTAATCACTTACGTATGTTTGTGCTTTTTTGACTAGCCTAATTATAACTTTCCGCCCCAAAGCAACTTTCAGTATTAACTGAACTCACAGTTTAGATTTCCTCTTCCCTCAACCTCAACTACCATCTCATTTGCTATCTCCTCTCAGGCCCTACTAAACTGGAAATCTCATCTTCAAAACTAATTCCCTCTGTTACTGTTATCAGATAACAACCCTCAGGACTGCAAATTTAATCACGATAATAGCTGGAAATACTGAGGGCAGAACCTGAATGCTCTAAGTGTTTACACCGTCAGCAATAGGTGGTGTTTATTTACAGTGGTGGGACTGGGGAGCTGGTTAGGAGAAGGGACAACGACTGCATGACAATTGATGTGATAAACACCCTCTGAACTTTCAGTGGATAACAATGGCATATTTGGAAAACTGAGCACCTTCAGCAGTTATCTAACATGGATAAAGAAACTTTTAAGATACCTTACTGAAATGCAGCCACTAAAGCGGCTTTCCCCTGGTACAGCTTAAATCACTTTGGAATTAAATCAGGAAAAATTGTGTTGATTACCAAAAAAAGCTTGTCCTCAAACAGTCAGGGCATCCACAGCATGGGATGGAAGGGCACAAACAGATCTCCGAACTGGAGAGAGCCCCTTCAGAGAGCTCTATTGAACTCCACAAGCAGTATCACAGCACGGATACTAAGAATTATTTTTAGTCCTGTTTTTGAGGATAGCCTATAACATGGAACTCTTTATTCACTTATGGAGGATCTAAGCACAAACCTATTGCAGAGATAGAAAGGCAAGTCCAGTCTGTGGAGCTGTCAGAGAATACTACTTACACTCCAAGAATAAAGAAAAACCTATCTTGTCATGTCAGAACACAACTGCCAGTTTACTTTCACAAAGAAAAGCAAGTAGGGAACAAAAGAAGTAACCTTGGTACTGTCCCTTTTTTTTTTTTTTTTTTTTTTTTTAGTAAAGAGCAGATACGGAGATACAAAGAACAGAAGAGGTTTACTTTTAATAGAAGGTACATTCAGAAACAAAGGATCTTAAAAATAAAAAAGGAGGTTTCCTAGTGACAACTTTGCTTTTCAGAACCTAAAAAAAAATCAGTATTTCAAGCAATTTAACACACTCTATTGTTTCCAATAAACATAAATATGATTTTATACACATGGTTTAAGATTCTGTACTTAACACTGCTTCATTTCCTCTCCCTGCAATTACCTGTCTGCAGAGGAAATAATACTGAAAATTTCTGTGCTAAGCTAGAAGGTATGCAAGAAAAATGAATGTGCAACATAATGCCTTATTATTATTACTTATTTTTTTAAAGAATATTAAAAGAGTTGCTGAAGCTAGGTTTTGGAAGGCTGCATGATGGAATAATACAGCGTTACTACATTTAAGCCAGACTTGCAATAGTTCTGACACCTGAATTGCAGGATTTTGATGCCACAAGATGCTTTTGTTGGTAAATATGCTCTAAAGCACACTCAATTGAACTGGGAGCATAAGTGTCAGTGCACGCAGGTGATGAAATTAATGCTGAATTTCACTTGGTTATGGAGGTCTGATATGACAACTTCGAGCATATTACCTTTAAAAGCTGTACTAGTCACGTATGGCGGTTTACTGTAAAGTCCCCCAGTGTGTTATCTTTGGCATTCTCAGATATAAGATATTCCTCATGACTTAGAAACCCTCTGAGGCACTGGAGATTCCTGTTAAGACTCTCATTATTCACCTGCCAGAGAAAGTACCGTTAAGATGGGGCAGCCATTAAGGCCATTGCTTTTTGTTATTTGAGAGCTTTGATGTGACAACCTCAGCTTTCCTTGAACAGCCTCTTGCACCCAACATCATCTTGCACAATCTTCAGATGATATGGCAGCATCTTTTGTGGTGATGCAGCTGAAATAATGGGTGTCATTTCACACATTAACTAAAAGGAAATACAGCACGGAGTTAGAAAACAAAGGATACTGCTTTGCTAAGTGCTTCTCTATAAGTCTTTGTTATTTTGCTGTTCTTAAATGTTTTAGGTTTTCCATACCATTTATCTTTGTTATTTCATAGGACAAACAATGATTTTAAGGAAGAGCCAATTTTAGTTGACTTAAATGCCTCTTCAGCTAAGGCATGGCTCAAGCTCTTCTCAGTTTACCTCAAATCCCCCAAAAATGATTTGCATTTTCTCCTACAGTTGTAGACGCCTAGCAGTCAGCCAAATTAAACAGCATTTTAAAAGTAACAGGGATCTCACGAGAGGAGAGAGAAACACAATAGCAGTCGCTAAGCTGGCAATATGCCAGTTGTCTCCTTTGATCGTCACTTTTTATAACCTTTTTGTTTTAAATAAAGATCTAAATCTTAAGATGTTCAGCTCCAGCACCACTGGTGAAACATTCACGAGTTCTCTTATACAACCAACCCTGAGCATATTTATACAGATGGGTCATTTAAAAAAGAACTCTCAAAGTAAGTAGAAGATAACTGCAGCTGAAATAACCTGTGCCCAACATGTATTCTTACAAAGAAGTCACCACTTGAAAGTCCCTCCTAAAGATTGATGCTCTTCATTTGGTTCATTAATCCTGAAATCTCTGAAAGAGTGCTGCTGCCAGTTGTCAGTGCTAAAACCATGCATAAATTTGGAACACGCAAACCCAGGAAAACATCCAGATATCCTGTATAAGTAAATCTATCACTAGGAATTAAGAATTACGTAAGAGATGTTTTTTAATGGCATGAGAAGAGTTAAATAAAGACAAGTGGTAATGAGAAACAGACTCTACTTAGGCACACCAAAGTGTTCATGAGCCTATCTTGCTGCAGATGTTCCTTCAGCCAGAATTACATATGGTAACACAGCATAAGGAGTAGATAAATGTTCTTACTGCTCCCCATATCTTAAACACAGGAAAGTAAGTACTGGAAGTCTCCTTTACGCTTCCCTATAACGTCTCATTACTGTGTCACTCCTTTTTCCATCTGAAGCCATTGCAACAATCCCTTCATGCAGGCGCTAGCTTCAGACAGGAGGCAGGGATTACAGAACCAAGGTCTTGAGCACACACAGTCCCCCCCTGATAAAGAAACCCAAGTGGCTTCAGGCACACAGCTTCGTGCAGGGCAGGATGAGTGCTTGGAGGTGTGTGCCCTACCCGAGGGCTTTTTCATCAGGTGTGCCTCCTCTGGAATCGTGCTCCAAACAGCTGCATTTCGTGTCATTCTCCCAGCATCCTGAAATTCCTAAGGTCCTGCACGTACTTAAAAAATAAAAATAAAAATAAAATGCATTTAACACACATCCCCACAGTGTAAATAGTGTGATAAGCCCAAAGAGCCTCTCCAGGGATTCCAAAATTATGCAGAAAGTTATCGCGCTGATGTTTATTGCATGTTTCCCTATTGGCTATGTTTCTTTCATCAAAGAATTGTTCTCTTAAGCATTTATGGGCTAAAACTTCTCTGAAAAAATCTATGCAAGGTCAATGTTTGCTTTAGTCATTTAATACCTGCTAGACTTTTGTGTAGAAAAAATAAAAACAAAACAAAACAACAACAAAAAACGAACCTCTAGTTCTCTGACTGCCTTTTTTTCAAGTGAAATTTCAACTACAATCATTCCAGTCTCCTTATCCCTAAAACGGGGAAATATAGCTGTATTTACGTATTTTCATTCTGCTTCCTTTCACAAAGATTGGTTAATTTACTCCAAGTCCCAGGTTAGGCCCTGTGAGATCAGAGAGTTACCCTCTTTAATTCTCGGTCTTTGTGATGCCACGTCTGTCACAATGCAATCAAGGAGATTATTCAGCTTCAAATGATGTCTCTGCTTTTCCTAGAGGCAGAAAATTCATAGTTTCTAAAAGGCCTTGAGTAAATGAAGAGAGACAAGTACATTTGGGCTAGAAGGGAATACCAGTTTCCAGTAAGCCATTCTTGCTAGCAAGGGCCAAAGCAATGCTTTGAGCATCCAGCCCATAATTTCTATTCAAGAAATTACACCTGTGTCTGAATTGTCTCCTCTGCAAATACAGACCAAATTGCTGCTTTGTGAGAGAACAACAGCAGCAAGTAATTCACATAAGAAGTCCTATTTCCCAGAAATAACCTTTCGTTGAGGCTCATACATTGAGAAAGTGGGCACTCGCGCAAACCTTATGGCTCTCCGCTCAGATCGCGACCTCCTGTCCTCAGCAGAGGGGTCTCCTGCCTGGGGAGGGTTCTTCCAGTCTCTGATAACTCACCCCAACAGACCTAATTCACCCGAGATACCGAACAGATTTCCATCGTATTAAAGATTGATTTACTTGGATATAAGGGTGCAAAAATCGTTCCCTGCTGTGGCAGTTTGATGTTTGCTTTGCAGAGCAGCAGCATGAAGCAAGGACACCTACACCAGACAAGAGATGCAGCTAACGATAAAT
Source organism: Netta rufina (assembly GCF_964035555.1). NCBI lineage: Eukaryota > Metazoa > Chordata > Aves > Anseriformes > Anatidae > Netta > Netta rufina. The sequence goes on along the minus strand of NC_140131.1, from coordinate 20,383,870 downwards.
TCCTGAATAAATAAAATAAATTTGAGAGCTTTTTAAAAACATTCACCAGCTCCACATATAATCACACTCCACAATTATTCTAATTTGTGCAATTAAGAGTTGAATAAACACCATAAATTTAAATGAAAAACCCCAGGCACAGGCTGCTGCTACTACTGGAATATTTTAAAATCCAAAATACACAACGCTGCCGACGATGATCTCTGTAACCAACGCAACAGCAGAGAACCGTACCGAAACCTGGCTAGCACCAAATCAAAGGAATAAAAATAAAGCGGCGGAATTATTTCTCCTACAGCTTATTAGCATCACTTTCTTCTCGGTCCCATGCATTTGTCAAAACCGCCAAGACAGTTCATGTGCTCCCGAGGTGGATGTCTTTTGCAAGCTCCCCGCTCCCCCCCAGCATCTCCCAAACAAGCAAAAAGCCATCCTGTGTCCATGGGCAGCTGCTGTCATTGCGCCAAGTGAAGGCAGAAATCCCGGGGCAGGCTGAGGAGGGGACTTTAGAGGTGAATGCCCAGCGACTGGCGCGTCCCTCTGGATAACCTTATCCTCCACGGATAAAGTTCTTGATATCTCCAGATAGCCTCCTCACACTGGAAATGGAAGAGGAAAATAACAACAAAGCCCCAAAGCTCTCTGCCCGCTACTTTCTCCTAGCACAATGCTTTCTGCCCAGTTATCTTTTCCATCAGGCAAGACGTTTCTCCTACTCACCGCTCCATGGCTTTGTCTGCACTAGCATCTTCCTCACCAGGCTCGCCATACCGGAATTTTTAACCGTGTTGTCTAAACCTGCTCCGAACCAAACTGGGTGGAAGAGCTCAAAATAAAAAAACCTGCCAGCATCTAGTCTGCGTCCGTCTGCGCCGCTCCCGCTGCTTTCCCTACTGAGGCTGCACAGGGTCTGGCTGGAGGAGGCTGAAAGCTCCCTGCACACACACACACACGTGTGTGCACACGCACAGGAAGCTTGGAACTGAATCAGTACGAACCGTAGCGACTTCCTTCTCCATGCTGCAGTATCTCTGCTGTAAACAAGCAGCGCACATTAGCTAAGCGAAGCTGAAAAGTCCGGCAGAGAAGGACAAAAGCAGGGAGTGGCCCCGGCGAGGAACAACTATTTTAAATACACAAACATCTTCCCATCAGATTAAACCCAGCTCTTACATTAGGTCAATTCTGAAGCCATTGTTGTGACAGAATAACTCAGGACAAACAGGAGACACCGCTTCCTCCTCTGGAGAGCCTCCTGGATTTCCAGCACCGAGTGTCTTGCAGTGCCTGTACGGAAGACTTCAGAGAGCTCCTGTCCCTCTGGGGAGGGAAGGGAAGGCAAACAGGGGGAGGCACAGGAGGCACCTTCTGAGAAAGCTGCCACCTTTTCAGACACGCTGGTTTTGTTTTTTCTATCAGAGACCACCCTAATAAAAAGCTTTCTTCCCTCCAAGATGAAACACCGAAAGGTCTGGGACTACTCAACAAGCGTCCTTCTTGTTGTCTCCCTGCAGAGCTGGCTACCCAAAGGCCCCACAGCCCACCTCTTCCCCTCCTGTTTTTCATGACAAACCAAATCCTCAAATCGTGCCATAGGAGTAAAGTAAAATTGAATTGCTGCTGTCCCTGAAGGCGTGGAAATGCGAGATTGAGGGGTCAGGGCCCAAAGAGGTTGGCTCTTCCCTGTCAGCCAGTTAAGTGGGCCCCGTGGCCAACCCCCACCTATACTGGGACGACTCAGAAACAGTCATCTCCAACAAACCCCAAGTCCACATCCACTTGGACTTGGGGCTCCTAGCCACATAGATGGAAATATTTACCATGCACTGGGGCTGTGCACGTGGTCACACAGGTGCACGCGGGTGTGCACGTACCAGGGACCATCCACAATCTCCTGGGAGCCCTTGAGAGGGTCGGGACGCTCACCTGGTGTCCAGCACTGACATCATTCAAGCAAAGCAGCACTTGGGTATTAAGAAATTTAGGCAACAGCCTGTCCCGTTTGGGAAACTGATCCATACAGAAGATAACATGAGGTTCGTGCAGTCCAATACGTCAGCGAGCTGCCTGAATACCAGCATGTGTGTGCATCCACACCGAGACATCCAGAACCTCATTCTTCAGATGTAATGAAATTGCTGCTACAGCACAAAACACAAATCATTTCTTTAACATTCGCCAGCCGAAGAAGGCTTCGCATTAACACCCTCATCCCTGCCAAGTGCTGAAACAATTACCACATGAATATTACCAGGGATTCCTCGGCGGAACGATGCTGTTCTCACGGGGAATCTCAGGAGGAACAGGGCTCTGCACAGCGCCTCAGATTTGTGTCGGTCGAAAGAGCGATTACTTGGGGTGCCCAGGTAGCAGGGGCTCCTCAGCTGGGTTGTGAAGGGTGTCCCAGGTAATAAAATTAACAAGCCCCAGGATGAAACAGCTTGGCAGCAAGGGAAAGAAAACGCTGCTTCCAGCAGCTGCGCTCTGAGACATCAAATTCCTTCATGTCTGTATACAGGGAGAAGTGCTATGGCTGCTCTGCTGCTTCTCACACACCGTAAGGAACAGGAACACGGTCTTGAATGTGGTATTTATCTAAGGTCACCTACGAAGAACCGCCTGGTCAGTTGACCCCTTGAAGAGGTCTTTGGGGTAAACTAACACCATCAGGTCCAGAGACAGGAACGAGAACGAAGAGCAGCACACGGCCTTCAGCTCTGCGCTCCGCTTCTTCCACTCACTTCCATTTTTAACCCTGCTTCCCCAGTATTAGGGACTTCCACCTGACACACATCACAATTATTTGTATGGTTTACGCTTTGGTGATGAGAGCTGATCACAGCTCCTCGCCCCGTCCCAGAAACAGGAGGAGTCCCGCAGTTTCTTGTCCCAAACATGCCTGGGTTTAGGGCTCTTTTGCCATCTAGGACTGCCCAAAGATCTTTGAAAGTTTAATGCTTCAGGCTGAAGCTCCGCAAGCAGCCCTTTGAATCTGGGCATGCCTCCCTTGCTTGAAAATAATTACAGATAGAAGTAGTAAAAACTTGCTCCGAACAAAAACCATGAGGTGTTCCTGCTTGGGCAGGGGAATTGGACTAGACGATCTTTCAAGGTCCCTTCCAATCCCTAACATTCTGTGATTTTGTGAAAAACCTTAAGGTCAATCATATTTTTAACACTGTATGTAAAAACAGTACTTAGATTTTTTGCTTTAATTACAAATTCACTTGAAACCTCAGAACTATCCCTTTCGTGGCTGGGATCCCAGCACACACTTTAAGCACAGGATCCCGTCTTTATGATACCCAGCTCTGATTCAAGAAACAAAAAGAGGGTGTTGTGACTGCAGGCCACGTTTGAACTGAAGACCCATGAGCACCCCCAATTTTACAGGCTTCACCAAGAAGGAAGGACATCCTCTCCCCACCCTCGAATACTCCTCCTTCTACATGCTCTTTAAACCAAAAAAAAAAAAAAGCTGACATCCAGCACACTGACCTGATGTTTTCCATGCATTTGCCCTCTGATAAGCACACAAATGCCTTCTGCTGGGCGTTTTCCCTGTTAACCTTCCTGAACAGAAACATTAATGCTCAGAAGAAAAAGGAACCTAGTGCAGTAGGTAATGATACTAAATATAAGCCATGAGTCAAATCACTTTGTTTCTCAGGCCTTCCACTTAAAAAGTTGCTTCAGAAGTTCCAAAACACCTTCCCCATGCAGCTCCCAGTGCAGCTGATCATTTCTCAATTTTATCTAATATTTTTCTGAGAGTGACACACAACCTTAACACCAGAACCATTACAAACGTGTGGAAAAGACCCGACTCAGGCAATGCTTTTACTAGCCACTACTATTAAAAATCTTACCAGCGGTGAGCAAGCCACAGAATCGTATTGCCACGGACGTAGCGAGCAGAAAGGAGGTGCAGAAGGAAGCTTGCAGGACGGGGACTAGCAGGGGACGGCCGCGATTCCTCTCGGGAAGCTCCACGATGGGCTGGGTGGCCGCTGAGCGAAGCTGTGGGTACGGCAGGGGAGTCTGCTCCCCAAACCCAACCCAGCAACGGGAAGGAGCCCAAAGTGTTCAGCCAGCCTTGAAAGAGCAGCGTCAAGGCTGGCAACGTGACAAAAAGCCAGCGGGAGATGCTTCCCGCTAGGCGAAGGGCGGTGGGAGGCTGCTTTTGAAATGGAGAAACGCACACTTTTTAAAAAGAGGAGATTAAATATCTAACAGGCGGGTCAATGGAGGAAATCAATGATGCATTAATAGTTTTGATCATTCTCAAAGTATTTACACGGTCTGTATTCAAAGGCTTGCTTTTTAAAAAAAGATGAAAGACCTGCTGGATTATTAAAAAAAAATATATATTCGCATTACCATGTTCATTCCTAAAGCTCATCTCTACAGATATGCACCAATTCCCCACCTCCCATCCCTGCAAAATGGGTCCTGGCTGGAAAAAGTCATCTAACTGAAAAATGCATCTTCAGTGCCCTCTATTCAAGACTCTCTGTGCAATAATGTGGCTTGAACATAGCTGAGAAAAAGAGCACTGAGGCTGCATGTGAGGTTGCTGTAAGTCTGTTTGCAGAGATGGGCTTCATTTGGGAGCAGAAGCACAGTTATTTTCAATGCCTAAATGACCATTACAGCTCCAGGTCTCTGCTTTGCTTCATCAAATGTGAAGCACAGGCACGTTAGCAGTATCTGTGGGCATTATTAACACTGCTGTGTTTGATGGAATGATTATGCTTTATAGGACACCTAGAGCAAGGGAGGGGGAGACCACGCACATCTCCAGAAATGTGCTGGTAGAGTGACCCGTTGTCTTCTTGAATCCAAGCTATCAAAACCAAATGTCTCTACTAACTCAGGGCAGGACAAGAAACACTGCAAAAAAGTTGCCAAAAATAAACCAAAACAAAACACCACCACCAACAACAAAAAAAAACAAACAACAGAGGCCAGGAAGCAGAGGCCAGGTCCTTTGTCAGAGGGCAGAGGTCAAGAACAGTGAGTCTGGAGGAGGGGACGTCACGGCTGTCCTGGGAGAAGCAGCTGCTGGGATCTGCAGCACTCGGCAGCTCCAGGTTGTCACAAAAGGCTCAGGCAAAACGCTGCCCCCAGAATACAGCTGCACTGTGCCAAGCGCTTCTCGCCTCAAGCACAACATAGCCAACGAACAAATCACCTTTGCTGGAGCTTACCCGGTACTCGAAGACTACCTAAAACATCTACAGAGAAGGATAAGGCTTCCTATTTTGTCAACAAAAGGTTTGGATGAGGAAGAATTTGCAGATTGCTCTCTCCTTTTCCCACTGCCCTCCCGGCCCCAGGAGGCAGACAGTTTTCTGCGTAAGCATGCAAGGGAAGGCGCGCTAAAGATTGCTTCGGAGTTGCAATTTGAGCCAGACACAAAAGACAAGAAGCTAAATTCAGAAGATAGGAAATCTGAAACGCGAGTAAATGCCTTTGAAACCTGCACAAATTACGCCGCTGCCAGTAAGGGGGAAAGCCTTTGTGGCTGACCCAGGGCCAGGAGTGCCAGCCTGGCAGCCCTCAGCTGCAAGGAGTTCTCAGCAGCCTAATTGCCTCGGTTAGCTGCTGAGCGAATAACCCAGAATCCAGGAAATTTATCGCAAACTGACTGAGAAACAGCCCCTGGTTCATTAGGCCGGTTAAGGTGCTTTTAAGTGAAATGAACAATAAAGAGATTACAGCTTCTTAATCAAACTGCACTTTTTTAAGAAGCAAGGGAGGGAAGAATGGAAGGGAGAAATCAGGGAGAGGGAGGGTGGGAAGCTAAAACAGGGTCAAGTTTCTACAACAGTTTAAAAAACGGGGAGAAAATGGAAGAAATGTGCACTCAAATTTTGTCTTCACACTTTCCTGGTCCTCATGCAGGATCTTGCAGTCGCTAGCCCAGTGTAAACAGATGCACATAAACTGGGAATGGGGCTTGGCATCTCTCTAGAAAAACAATTTTAGGGTCCATATAGGAGATGCAAATATATTTTTACAACCCTATACTGTCTGCACCTGCATCACACGCATCTCCCATCTGATCACTGCTAGCACAGGGCCGTTCCCAGTCGCTGCCACTGGCTCTGCTAGAGGAGAGATGAACAACGTTGTCAGCACCTGAGCAGAGAAAAACGCATCAGGCCTTGCCTCACCCTGCACCCTTGCTTTGAAGGAGGATCTCCAGCTGAAGGATGCTAAAGAGACAAAAGAACAAGTGAGCACTTCTTCACTTCACGGTACTCTGCATAAAGAGAACATAATCCCCCAAAACGCTGTTACCTATTTATTGTAGGATACCACCAAGGTAAAATAACAAGGTAGAGCTGTTACTGTGTTAGTAAACAGGACGACCTCCCCGGGTGGAGGGGAGCCCAGCACCCCGTTCCTGGAGCACCCCTCTGGGCTGGGATTTGGCAGATGAAGAAGAGCCAGGCTGCTCGGTTCCCCTCCCAGGACAGAGGGGAAATGGGCCTGGCTCCCTGGCTCTCCTCTCTGCTCCCAGCACCTCTCTCCCCATCGCGCTTCCTCCAGCAAACGCTTTCCATCGCTGTAACTCCAGACCCGACCGCGCGCTCTCACAGCTGGCAGACAGCTGCCACAAAACCCACACTTAATCCCCAAACTTGAGCACATTTGCTACAAAAACAGAAGAGTTCGGAACCGCACGAGAATCTTGTAATTAGCTCTCTGAAATAACCCCTGAAACCCGTGGCAATCCAAGTGCTCCAGGATTTATTTTTCCCCAGAAAACCTCAAACGAGCATTTCAGTCCCATGTCATCATAAGAATCCAAACTACCGTTTTTGAGAAATCAGGGAATTTTACATTGGCTCTGTGAAAGTCCGAAGACACAGTTTTTTGAAGCAATTGCTTTTCCCTTAGCGAAACAGAGAAGCAGTTGTTTCCAGTCGTTTTGTACCACTCCTCCTAATCCACTTTCCTTTAAGTCAGCAGATGCATACACAGCCACAGTGCAGCCACTTGTGCTTTGGAAAAGATGGGATGAGAAAAACTTCAAGATATCATAGCCCAAAGAAGTAAATCCCACCTTCCCACCAGAGTCCAGCTCTGTTACTTAATTAGAGCGGTGATTTTTCCCTTCTTCTGTGTTTGACATCCTGGGCTTTTTTTTTAAAGCTGCAACTAGCAAGAAGAAATCAACCCCACCTACCTTCCTCTCTTCCTTCCTCTTCAAAAGTCCGTCCAGAGAGGGCAAAGGAAAAAAGCAGGGGCAGCATTTATGACAGAGATGCTTCCCTTACAGGAGGAATTGGAAGTATTCTTACGCATGAGCAACAATTCCCTGCCTACCGAAGCAGAGCCGGTTCGGCCGCTCACGTGTGCGACCACGATCCAGCAGCCAGCTGGAAAACCTGGGGGTGCAGCTGAGCATCGTGCCCACGTCGCCTTATTTGACAATAAGCAGCCAAAAAATTACTTAATGAGGGCAAAGCCTTCCTCACAAGGGTAAAACTGAGATAGAGACCAGTTTTAAAGGGGGCACCATTGTCGTGAGAGGCCCTCTGGAGCCCCGGAGCAGGACTTCAAATGCTAATGTACCACCACCACGTCAATAACCTGAGCAGTGTCATTTGTGCAAAATGGTTTTGCGTAAAATGATCATAGTAAGGGAGGAGGGGCAGGGTGAGTGAAAAACCACAAATCCCCTCACATTTATTATTTCCCCAACTAAAGCACGAATTTGGAGGCTGAGTAGGGGACAGCCAAGATTGTCCTCGTGGCACAGAGACGAGATAAAGCTTTGCCTTCTGCTGGCAGCTGCTGAAAACGTCTCTAATTCTCCAACGGACTGAGAAAGAGCACAGGTAGCAGCAAACCTAGGGAACATCCTCATCCACAGGGTATGTATTTTGATGGGAAAGCAGCAGGATGGCACGCTGCCCCACGTGGGGCAGCTGCAAGGAAAGGAAGCCCACAGACAAAAGAGACAGGATGAGATATACCATGAGCTATGTCAGAAGGAAATGAGAGAGGAGGAAGAGGAGAGAGAATAAAGCCAGCGTGGTTGCTCGGGGGGTGGAGGGAAGAGATGAAACACAGGAATTGCAATAAATGAAGTGTATGCAACTGGTTCTTTCCTATAAAAACCCGAGAGGACAAGATCCTACAGGTATTTTTCACCTCAGCTAACAAGCATGTATCCTCAGGCTAGTGAGGTGTCAGGCACATTTTTCTGAAGACTTGAAGAAATATTTACATTAGAATTAAAAATAAAAGGGAATGCGAACTTCATCCGATACGCAACCTGAATCCAATCCCCGCTTATAAATGGCCGTGGCTGGAGACAAAGCAACACGGCAGGATTACAGAGGCCTCTGCAATGCAGTCAGCAACAGCTGAGGGGTAAAGTTGGAAAAACACCAACGGCCTTAAGAATGCCAAATTAAGTTTGCTCGCACAGTTGCTGCTAGCAAAAATACAAAGCCTTCCTCTCTGTCTCTGCACCACCTCCTTCAGAGCAAAGCCAGGGATGCTGAAAAAAAAAATAGCTAGGAAATTTTTCTACACTAAAATCATAGAAAAATGGCATCTCCTGCTCTGTCACACCTCCCTGCAGCCAGGTGAGTGACCGGGACCACTGCACAACTGGGTACAGCCCCGCGGATAGCCCCACACTGAGGTCTTTGGTGGAGCCCGCTCAGGAGCAGCCGCGTTATTCCCACTTCGTCTCATGGCAAAACGTGCCATTTTGAGTCAACGAGGTCATGATGGAATTGAAAAGCGTTTTCCCACCGTGTCACGGATAAATGGACCGTGCCAGAGCTTACTGCAATACTGGCTGGGCACCACAAAACGCCTCCTGCACCTCCTGGTGCTGCCACCTCCTCGCCAAGCACCAAGGGCTAGGCTGCAACCGGAGCAAGGGCGAAGCAGCAACAGGCCCTGAGCTGCAGGGGCGGCTCTCAGAGCCCTGTAATTACAGGAACGAGCCAATTCATTAATAGAAGGCCTAAATGCGGCCCCCCCAGGGGCTGCAGCTCCGCCAGTGGCACTTGGAAAGGAAACGTCGCTCCTGCCAGGGAGCCGCGGCGGCAGAAGGGAAGAGCGGCCGGGCGGTTATCGGCAGTGAGGAATCACCTACTCAGGGAACAACGAATGGATCTGATTAGAAAAAAATTACACTGCAAAGAAGTTCATTTCACACAGGCCACATTTAGACGCAGAACAGCTAAGTCTCGTTCACCTTTCTGTGGCAGATTAGCAATAGAAATTCTCAGCCTGCAGCGAAATCCAAGGATTTCCTCGCTGCTAGTGAAGTAAAAGTCACGGTGCTGCAATTCTTAATGATCTTATCGCTGTGGAAATGCTCCTGGTTCCAGAACACAGCTGCTGGCATGGTAAGGAGGGTGCCAGGGAATTGTTCAGCCCCCCAACAGGAGCAGCGCAAGTGACTCTCCTCTGCAAGGGGAGGCTTACCGCCAGAGCTCAATCAGTCCTGAGGGCCCCCAGTAAATTCTGTCACTGCCTACAAGTCATCCTTCACAGGAACACGTTCCTGGAAGTTTTCTTGTAAACAGCATTGTAAAACACATGTCACTTTTCCGGTCAAGCTTATGAAAATGAGTCACATGAAGTATTTGCAAACTTTCTACAACTGCAGATGAATTCAACTTTATCTTGGTCCCATACCTACAGACCAGGATTCTGGAGAACTGAAAATGCTTGGGAAGATATTTAACAAGGAACATGACAAATTCTGCCTCTTGTGAGTAGATGGGATGTAGATATTGCCAAATTTGTGCATGGTTATCACCCCTGCTTAAACCCCCTCTGACACGACACTCCGATCTTTTACACATAGCAGCCCTATCGGCATCCTGGACGTGTTATAGATTGCTCTGTTTTCCTGACTGGTTAGAAAAAAGGAAAACACCATTACTCACCTCTACCCATTACAACAGGAAAAAGAAATCACCTATTGGGAGCTGCTATATCTATATTCCATGCGATTCAGCAGGCAGAAAGAGCCCTTGGAAAAGGAGCCTGATTATTCACATGTAGAAGAAAGCACAAAGTCAAAGAGCAAGCACGAGGAAAGCTGCCCCGTCAGCGGCGTGATGCCACGTTCCTTGGAAATGCTGCCACTTCGTTACCTCTCTTCTCAAGGAATTAAGCAAAGCTGCAGCACTCGTGAAGATGAGCAAAAGGAAAAAGGGGTAAGGAAGTGAAGGTGAGGCAAGCAATCCTCAGAAACAGGATTACCCACAAAGTAACCCTGATAAACACACTGCATTGCCTGCCCTTTGCTTTCCGTCTCACGCAGCTCTTTCGTACACCCCTCAGCTTATGTTTTGCTTATTTTATTTTTTTTTTTCATACAAAAGAAAAGGAAGTTGCACACAGCTTGGAGCGTGTCTGCAGAAACACAACACTGCATCAGCAGCAAACAGCCACAGGCGAGCAGTCAGCAACTCTGACACAGGCGGTACGAGGGACTGCACACACTATGGTCCTTTTGTTACCAGGGCTGAAGGACATCAAATATTTATCTCATTTGACTAGCACGTGTTGCTCCAGCACACTTCCAGCTTACACAGTCTAAGCTTTTGGTCTGAAAACGAGAAGTTTTTAAAATTTGAATTTTACATTTCCAAAGGAGACTGAAAGACCAAGCGTTGGTCCACAGTGGCAGAAATGCAAATGGCCTGAAATTGTTCTGACAAGACGTTAGTTCTCAAATTTGTATCATCAGGTTAGTAGTGAAACAGGATATTGGACTCTTAAATCCCTCCCTCCCTCCCCCAAAGTCACTCTATCAGATTTGCTCCAAAAGCAAACAGAGAAGAGGCACACAAGAATCCATTTAAAAGAACAGGTACGGGAAGAGTAACAACAGGTCTTAAAGAGAAACCTTTTCACTTCCCATGTGGATGAATGCTGATTGTAAATAAAAGCAAAGGCTTTAAAAAGTGTTGCCATACAATGGCATGTATTACGTTACATGGACTGACCTCAGCAAGAGACCTGCTGAAAGCTGGACTTTGGGCTGTGCTCATGTACCTTGATGCAACATGGAAGTAGTAGCTTGCAAGGGAAGAAGCTTGCACTCCAATTCCTTGTATTTTAAGGGGGAAAAAAACATCAACACCTTAAAATCACTTCTTCTCAAGCACTTCCAGTCTCAGCAAGTGTTCTGAGTGAGCAGACCGACAGACCCGAAGACACTCCCTGCATTGCTGGGAATGCCCCTCTCCACACGTGGCTGTCTCCACGAGGAAGCCCCCACCCTGACTTCTGCTTTTACCACGTGTGCTTTTCCTTTCATCTTGGGTTCCGCTGCGCCACCATCCAGGGCTCCTTGGGAGACGAGCAGCTTGAGATCAGAGGAACTATACAACCTTCAGCCTGCCTTCCTCATGCCAAGCCCAGTTCTTTTGTTCTCGCCCAGCACCTCTCCGAGGCCAAGGTGCCCATCACGCTTACACCAGGCACGCTTTGGGCCCCATGCAGGGGCACAGGTCCCAGAGCAGGACACAGACGTGCACGAGCATCCTGGCTACAAACCTTTGAGGACTATTATCAGTTAAGAAACGATACAGTAAGTTTTGTTCAGCGAGAAAAAATGGAATCAGGTACCCAGGAGGCCTTCTCATCTTCCAGTCGTTCCTGTTTGCTATTTTGGCACGGAATCTATTCAGGCTTCAACGTACAAGACAGAGCCCTGTATGGCATCGCATTCATAACGTCAAAACCCTGGCTGGAAAACTAGCATCAAATGCAAGCTAGATGTAAGCACGAGCGTGTAACAATGGAGAAGAGGCAGAGAAAGGAACAGGAACATCGCTCTGAGGCGAGGTTTCGAGGCAACTGTCTAGGGAGTTTCTGCTTCAATGAAATCCCTCTTTAACAAGATCTCCTCGGTGCAAAGGAACACTTCAAAGCTAAGCTACCACTCGCTGAAATTCTTCAATTAAATTGGAGCAGATAGTTCGAAATGAGCTTCAAATTACAGAAACTGGCCCTGAAGGCTCCTTGCAGGATAACTTTATTTAGATAATCAACATAATAATAATACTGGAGGAAAAGTGACAAGAGCAGCACAAATATCCTACTTAAAAAAAAATAAAAATAAAAAAATAAAGCCACACTTCAGCTTTCAGAAGTCATCTTTCTGCCTGCCCTGAAACAATGGGACTCTGTTCTCTTTGTACTCCTGACATGTTTTATTTCAGCCACCACACCCAGTTCTGGGAAGGGCACTTCGATAGCCGCTGATTTGTTTGCAAGATGGTGCAAGGTGAAGTCAAAGTTAATGATCCCATATCCTGCTTGATTTGCTTAAAAAATAATAAAAACTTCACACTACTAAACTCGGAGACAAAATTCAGCCGCACATGCACAATCAGGAATTGAGTGAAAGGGCTGAAAAGTTTGCAAGATCTACAATTGACGGGGGAGTTTGGTTCAGCAGGGAACAGGTCACGATCAGATTTGCTTTACGTAGCTCAGGCAGCTCTTGGATGGCTGGTGGTCGTAATACCCTGAGCCTATTTCCACCGGTGACCTAGATATGATAGACAAATTGCACTGATGCTAATCCAGATGAAATCAAAGTGAACCAGAGCGTGCACTGGAGAGGGAGGGTTGGTTTTTCTTTCCACTTGTACATCACAAGGTACATAAGGTCCCGTACCTAGGCTGAGGAGCTGAAGAGGGCAAGCAGATAATTTTTTACAAGTCAGTTTTGTGTATGATCACCGAGCTGGCCTCTCAGCTGGAACAATAAAAGGATTTCAGCCAAATGAGCATTACTTCCTCCAGACCGTCTTTTAAAAATTAAACTCTATAAAGATAACAACAGACATATTCAGAGCTAATTATAACAGAAATGTTGTAGTGGCTAAAAATGCTAAAAAGAGGCAGTGGGAAAGGAAGGAAGGTAGCTTAGGAAAAAACAAAAATAAACAAAAAACCAGGGCATGGCAAACCTGTCACGCTCAGCCCTCACGCAGCACCCACAGCGAGATGGAAGGTGGGATGTGCATCAGCTCCATGGGCATCGAACATCCCAGACCTCAAGAAAGAGCCAAGGACATGCTGAGGCCCCACAAATATCTCAACATGCAAGAAACCAAAAAAGTCTGAGTAATGAGCAGAGAGGAAAAATTCAGCGAAGCTTCTCACCCTGCTTTCTGTCCCACTGAGAGCAACAAGGGGAGAGCAGCCCTGCTGCTGCACCTGCACCCAGCTTCCCAAAGCCCAAGCTCACTCCGTGAAGCCAGCATGAACCGAGGACACGTGGTGGGCTGTTTTATTTTGGGCTGAAGGAGAAAGCTGCTCTCAGCAGTGACTGCAACAGTAGAAACAGGTAAATTCTAACTGGGAGAAACCCATCTCCTCGTCCAGAGAAAAACAGAGGCCTTTAACCGAGCTCTCCAGGGCAGCAGGGCACATGTGTAAGCTCTGACTTACAACAGGGACCTACAATCTTCTCTAACTGATCGGAGGAGCCGATACAGGCTCTGCTGCTGAGGATGAGAGCGCCAACCTGGAGGATGCAGAGGAATCCAGTAGTGGGAAACGACCATGGAAGTGACTGATGACCAAAAAAACCCACAAATTATTTTTTCTCTTCACAAGCAAGTAGATGTGAATTAACAACTTTTCAATCCCCCCCCCCCAACAACTCTTATTAAAAGATTCCACACAGCTTCTACAAGCCAGTTATAAAGTAGACAAAGTAGACCGCAAAAGTCACTATAATAAGAAAAAAAACCCTACCATTTGCAAAATTATCTTGTAAAACAGGGAAATAAAGTTTCATCACCTGTGAAACCAGCAGAAGTATGAATGACATAGCGGCCAGGTTAAAAAAGCAGCAGGTTTGGTCCATCGAGGATGCCCAATTGAATGTTACAGCACCCAGATAAATGTGTATCCCCCAGCTGAATCACGTTATAATTTCTTATACCCTTGCCCAAGAAAAAAAAAAATGCTCGAGAAAGGCAGATAAAGGGAGTCGGGATAAGCATTTGATCTCAAAAGTAAAACCCCAAATTGAAACAGACGCTTCACGTTAAAAAAAATCATTTATAAACATGCCCTTTGGAGAGCTAGAGCAGCACTGTCTCCCCTCGGAGCCTGCAAGGCAACATGTTCATTTGTTCCCCACGCGCTGCCTCCAACAGCAGGTGCAGCCAGGGGGACTGCTGCTAAAAGCCAAGATAAAATGCAGTTTATCTTTGCAAACACTAATATTAATCAATTCCTTCTGCAGATAAAACAATAAATGTTTGTTCCCACAGATGGAGGGAGCATTATTTAAACCGCGATACTATTCTAGTAAATCCGAGACAGATGGGCCAGGATTCAGGGACAAGTGAAGTTGCTGTGTTTATGATAAGGGAATTAGAATGACAGAAAGCCTCTTGCTGGGAAATGCGGGATCTGGTAGATTTGCATTTGCTTCATAAAGAAGGAGAACGCTCTACAAACACACTATTCAGGGTCACTGAGCCAGAACAGAGTGGAGGCAGTGCCTAGGAAGAGGGCGCACGGATTTCCAGGTAATTGTCCTCGAGTGCCAGCCACAGAGCCCTGCGGGTCACCGCAACCAAACCAGAAGTAGGGGTCTGACTTACCTCACCGTGCTACTCTGTGTCTGAAAACAACGTGAGCTCTCTGGGGAGAAGGAAGAAAGAAAGAAGGTGGGGGAGAAATTGCCCCAACCTCTCGTATCACAAGTATAAGAAAGAAAGGAAAGAAGTATCCAAAGTCAGCTGGAAGAATGTGGCGCATTACAAGTGCTACAGAGGATCCGTGGCCAGTGAAGCTTCTTCATCTCTTACGGTTGAAATGGTGTTCAAATGAAGACAGGATCAAAACACATTTTATCTCTGTTTCTAGCTTAGCTACATGTTACTGAAGATGGACTTCCTTTTTTCTTTAGCCCACAAAGAAAGAGTCAAAGGTGTTAAGTGAATGGTGGACCTGAAGCCTTGCGACTGATAAAGCAAAACGCATCCCCTTCAGTGAGTGCTGACTGAGCCTTACTCAGGCCAGGCTTCAGAGATGTCACTGCAAAAGTCTTGAGCCCCAACAGGGAACTGCTGGGGTCCCTGCTGCTGGCTTCACCTACAACTGCAAGTAATACACTGCAGAAAAGGAGAAAAAAAAAAGACAAGTTTGCATATACTGTTACGACAGAAAGTGGATGCACACAGGCTCTATTAAGAAGACTTCTCCAAACTGGCATTTTTCTAATGATCCTGTGCATTGGGAGGATGCTGCCTGAAAGAAGGATCAGATTAACAAGGTTGTAGGGCAAAAGAAAAAAAAGGAAGGCAAAGTAACCAAGCATATGTATATTAACTCAGGCAGCTGCCAAAACTTATTTAAAATGTTTAACTGGACAAGTAAAGTATGGTAACATTTAACCAAAGTAACTAAGTTTATTGAACAGAACCCGTAGGATTTCAGGCAGATATCATCCATCTTCTTTATATCCCACTGTCAAGCTGCTGTTAGTTTGCTCTCTGATTACACATCTTTAAAAGTGGGCACTGGCAATAGCACGCTTAATGAACTTCTAACAAGGCTTTTTATTTTCCCACTCGAGACAAAGCTTTGAGCACTAACAAAGTCATTCCTTTGCACCTAACACAGCCATTCCTTTGCACTCTGCCTATTTTTTGCTCCTTGATTAAGCTCCAGCCTGGTGACAAGAGCAGCACCAGTGTTACTGAGGGCTTACGGTTTGCAAGAGGAGAGACTCGGGGCAAACCATTTTCTCCTAACTGGATGCACGTGGAGCAAATGGGAAAGAAGATGAAAGATTGCAAGTTGATACTGTAAGACAAGAACAAAACATGGAATGATGTGTGCTACATGACTTAAAATAAGCCAAAACGTGGCTGCCTGGAGGTCATTTTCAAATCCAAGCAGCCTTTGCCTTCAATAGCCACTGTTATTTCTCCACATTAGAACGTTTCCAACAGGAAACAAGGGTCAAAACCACTGAAAGTATCAACAGCTTAATATTTGAGATAGGAAAAATAAAAAACACAACAAAACCGAACTAATTGGTATTCCAGAAAGTGACTTTTTAAAGCACATTCCTCAGCTACAGGCAGAAGCCACCCAGGCACGTAGCACCAACTGGAGGGATGGGGTCGATGGGCGCCTCCTGCGCCCACCACCAGAGAGCAGGACAATCCCACAAGGGCTGTGCCATTTCCCCACGAGGATGAGTGCACCCCGTATACTGCGGCCAGCACGACTGCCTGGAGAGATTACCTGATTTTTCTGGGGTTGTATTCTCAGGTACTCGTAGCATTCTCTTTTTCAGTGCTCCCTAATTCAGGACATACCTTGACACAGAACCTGTTTCAGGCTGGTACAAAAATGCCCTTAGAAGTACTCTTTTTTTTGAAAAGCAGTGTACATTTATGCCTTGATCGATTGCATAAGACAAAATTACAGCTAAAATAAAATGAGAAAAAAAAAGATGACAACTCAAGTTTAGCAAAAGAGCCTTCTAAACCTGATTTCATCACATCTCCTGACTCTTGTTGGCATGATGTGCTGGCAGTAAAGGAGCTGCTTTGTGTAATCTGTGTGATTGTCTTCCTCTGAAACAATTTTAAAAAAACATAAGGCTGATTAAAATGCAAGTGCAAGAAGCATTTCATCTCTACAGCAAAACCTGTTTCTTCTGGTCTTATCAGTATTTTCACTCGAGGTGCTTTTAACTCCTATCTTCCATCTTTATTGCTTGTATCCATGTTGATGTTGAAACACTTTTAAAGTGTGTATCAGGTCACAGGCTTAAGGGCTGCTATTTTTGTTGGGTTTTGTTTTTGTTTTTTTTTTTTTCAAAAGTTTCTTAGAACTTAGAAACAATTTCTTCCTGCAACAATGAACCTGTTCCTCTTTGCAGCAGACTAAAATTCCAAAGGCTCTTTGTTTACTTCCTCATTTGCCACAACCCTCCAACCCCCCCCCGTTTTTCAAACAGTGCGGTTCTGGGAATACAAGGTTTCTTAACAAGCTGCCGCCAAAAAGCCTGAAGATAGCAGAATTATTGTCACTTACCAGCAGCCATCTATGAGCTTCAAAAAAAAAAAAAAAAAGGGAGGGGGGAATAGAAAAAAAGAAACAGAAAAACAAAACCATATCTAGATTTCACTGTCTAACTGCAGTACTAATGGATGTAATCACTGAGGAAATGTCATACATTTTATCTGTGCCTTAATTCTACTGTGGAAGTTCTGAGAGAAGACTTTTAAAATTACTAAATCCTTTTTTGCAGTTATCTTGGATGGCTGCATTTAACTACTGCACTTGCTGCATCTTATTTTAAAAAAGGTCCCCTGGTCCCCCAGATAAGCCCAAGTGACACAAGGGCAAAAGAAGGAAGGGTGGAGCCGAGGGTGGAGAAGAGACAAGTACCACCAGCTTTACATACCACAACACACAATTAATCTAGTGTTTTGCTGGGAGATTTTAATTTGATTTCAAACGCTCACCTCGCCTTCACATAGACAGCTTTGAGATCTCTTCTACTCGCTGCCCATTAGCGTGGTACAGCACAAGACATTAAGGATAAGACACCCAAGGATAGCTGGCAAATATTCAAAGCTACTGATGGCAAAGAAACTCAAGAAGCAGAAGTGTTGAAAGGGATGGAGTAATCGTGGACAGCATACTGAACATGAGACTGTTGTGGAAAACCGAGCCAGTAACTAAGAGGGTTTCTAGATGCAAATGACTGACCCCAGAGGATGTGTTACGACCATCTGGGATTGCTGGGGCATTTTTTGGACACTTTATTTCTAGGAAGTTGCTGACGAATGGTGAGAGTGAAGAACAGCAGCAACAGGGGAGTGAGCTGCAGGACCAAATGTGCGACAAACTGGAAGTTAGGGAGCTCCTAGGGAGCTGCAAGTCATTTTGGGTTCTGCACAGCTCCCTGGCCCCTACCAGTTTCTATCATCTAACAGCGTCCTACTTCTGCTTTCTCAATTTCCCCAGCCCTTCATCCACCGCAGCAGCAAACACTCAGCTCCATTTCTCATTACGGGCAGACAATGAGCACACCAAACAAAACCCTGCAAGCACAAGCCTTGTTTCCTAAGGTGCTGGATGCTACCTACAAGATGTCCCTTCCCGGCCACTTGAGAGATTTAAACAAAGATGTGATTTCTTTAAACTTACTACCAAATAAAATCAGGGTTAAAAAGAAAGGCTTAATATTCCCCAAGCATTTTCTGGAAACATCCCAAACGCCAGCTGAAACGCACCGAGAGAAGCGGCTGAAGCAGCATAACCCGGGCTGCTGAATTAAGCTGGAGATACCCATAAGCGTTCTTGTGAGCAGATCCACGTGGGCTGCTATGAAGGACTCTGTAGCTCTGCTGCTGAGGATATGAGGGAAGGAAAGGATATTATTAAAATGTTTATTATGGTAATACATAGAAATTAATTTGAAAAAATCAGCTCCCACTACACAAGGCTTATAATGAGCTTACAGCCTAAACACTGATGCTTTGTCAGATTAGGTGTACTTTGCTTCCTTGGCGTTTCACAGCGCAATGTAGCTTTCTTCTGCTTCTTTAGGAAGACATCTCCTTCAATATTCTATTAGCAGGGAAATAGGGCTAAGGGACAGAAATGTCATCCTTTGAAAGACAACAGGATTTAAAAATGAACCGAGGGGGAAAAATATCCAGTTAACACTGGACTGTTTTTTGTTTTTTTTTTTGAGAAAGTTAATGTCATTTTACAGTTCAGAGCTTGCTAACGTTGGGTTACAGAGATAACAGGATTTACATGATCATGACAATTTTTAAAATACCCCATCACTATTACTAAATTTTACTTGTCCTGCAGACAAGTCAAAGCAATTTTCTACTTGTCAGAGATGATAAATCAGTCGTCTGGTGACACTGACAGGTGGATTTGTCAAATCCCCCTTGAAATACTTCAGTCTCTGCTTTCAGGCTGCTGTGAGCTCCAAGCACGGAGTAACACAAGGGAGTGAGGCAGGGATTATGAAGAGATTTTTAGATTTTCAGGACTGCTGTCCATTTGCCTGGCTTTCTGGGTATTTTTCTCTCTGAAGTGCAAGAGCAGCATCCGGCTGCTGGGCTTGATTCTGGCACCTCACCCACAGAAATCCAGTTAAAAGCAGAACAGTTAAAAAAAACACGCTGCACTTCACAAAAATACATCTTGTTCATAAATATACCAAGTTCTCTTTTCTTCAAAGCACAGCTAAGGCAAGATAAAATTAAACCCCTTTTCTCCTAGCCGCTGCATTTGCCTCTACAAGCTCTCCAAAAGAAACAAGCAGCCTTTGAAAGAGAAAAACCTGCTGTGAAGACGCGTGGACAGAGGTGGGTACCTTGTGCCCAGCAGCCAGGAAAGCTCCTGCTTCCTCACAGCGAAGGTGCAAACCTCCCAGAGGTGGGATTTCAGAGCACAGCCTCCTCACCAGCCCTCCAGACCCCTCCAGGGAGGAGGAAGGGGATGTTTGCAGCATTCCTCCGGGTTTCTGCATTAGATCCTCTAGCTAAAAGCACAGCGTAAGGGTGTTTTTGCATCATTTTGACAGCGGGGCGGTTCAGACTGATTCCTGAGCTGCTGGGGAGCATGTCCTTCCTTCTGCACACCTCGCTTGGCACACAAGCAGTGGGAGAAAGGCACAAGCACTTCTGGCCCCCGACAGAGTCCACACAAATCCCCACGGCCTCCCCTCTTGGCTGGAGGCTGAGCCAGGGCTGCCGCTTGCCACAGCAAGCAAGCAGGGTGGAAACGGCGGCAGCCTGGTTTAGAAGGCACCCGATGAACGCAGCCACTTGGTCTGGGTGTAACAGACACAGCTCCAACTCTAATAAAGCCAGTTATTGGAGCGGCGAAGCGCAGCTGTTCTCCCCGTCCCGCCACCCACACCGTGCTGCGAGCACCGAGACGGAGACCGAGGGGTGAGGCGAGGAAGCCAAGTGGGAAAATGAAATAAATCACTTGGAAAACAGCTGGATGGTAAAAATGGTCAGCCCTTAGGCTGGAGAACTACTCTAGATCCTGCTGTTTTACATTACCATTAACTTGTATCTAATTGCCATCTGGGTAAGCAAGCTACTTTTTAAGGGAGACACATGTAAATCCATCTGCACTTATTTCCAAAGATAAGCTGCCACTGTTGCCAGACAACTGGGAGCAGAGTTGCTCAAAGTTTTAGGAAGCAAAAAGACTTTTTCCTCGGATGTACTGCGATTTCTTACCAATTAGGGAATTCTTCCTATCAGGAAGCAGTTATGTGTTGCAAAACTCTTAAGGGAGAGACACAATTAGGAATAGAACTGGAGAAAGCTCTTCAATTTTCGAAGTGACTTCTAATTCAGGCCGCATTGGCACTATCAATAGGAGGGAAAAAGAGGAATCATACTGTCCTCTCTCCCCTTCTGTTGTCAAAGGAAAACTGAGCAAAGCATAGAGGCAGCCAATGTCTCTTTCAATCCTAAAAACCAATGGCATTCAGATTAGAACATGGGTTTGACGAGGACAAAGGGGGAAAAATGCAGAGGAATAATACCCATGATGGCTCGTCAGAATATTAAGGAGATGGCAGATTGTCAGAGCTCTGGAATAGGGTGCTGGTAACTCATCACAGCTCCTGTTCAGCTTCCAAGCAACAAAATGTGTCCGCATGTGTTGGAGAACAGATTTGCATCCGTTGCTTCCTATCCTCTGATGAAGAGCAATACTGAATAAAAAATGGGATAAAAATTAATAGCTTTCCCTCATGAATGCCAGCATTTTGCCCACCTTACTGGATATTTCAACCAGAGAAAAAAACATCCTAAAAATTCTACAAACCACTAGAAGCTTTCACATGCCTTGCCTCTGTACAAGCACGGCCTCTGTACTGAGCTCGCCTCCAACAAAAACAGCTTCCCCCCCTTCACCCCATACCCTGCTGGCAAGAAATGTGGAGAAAGAGCTGTTCTGTCCAGCAATCCACTGGGTAACACAGCTTGACACCACACTGCAGCTGGCATCCACAGCTTTTGCTGAATTCTTCATTTTCTGCCCAATCACATCCAGTTCATTCAACCTCAAAGACCTACTGAGGCTCAGCCCAAAGCCCTAAGCTCAGCTTTTGAGGCAAGTGACTCAAAGCCGGTTACTTTTAGCCTTGTTACTGGCAATTTGGGCCCTTCCAGCTCTCCACGTACAAGCATACCCACACCTCACGTTGATACCAGCACACGTGCTGTGTCCAGTCCAACATGCTCCAGGGCAACAAGGCAGGGAGTGCAGAACATTATTTGTAACAGCGGGCGACAAGAAGAACTTTCTCTTCAGATGCTTTGCAACTTGCACCACTGGTGAGCGGCTCTTGCTGCTCTAAGTTCTTCATTCATCCTCTGCTGAAGGCTTTCCTAACGCAGTCAGCATGCCCAACACCAACGGAGCGGAGACAAGCTTGTGTCCAAATTGTAATGGAAGATCGATGTCACCTCTGTTGAAATTCCTTTGACATACACACAAAAATCCTACTTTCCTCATGGCTGTCTTTGCTGTTCCAAGCCAAAACTGTTACAATTCATAGCATGCCCATTTTATAACAAACAAACAAGAGATCTGGCTACTCTCCAGATCCAAAGCCATTTAAGCAAAAAGCCATTAAGGTTCCAGGCGAAGGACTGGTGTGGATTTTTTCTCTGGGGTAACCTGTATTTATACCAACACGACACTCACGTGAAATGGGGTTGGGTAGAAGCCTCAAGTCTTATGAGATGATTATAAATACTAAGCTATGTCCACTTTGTGAAGTTACAGAAGTGAACTACTCTTTTCCAATGATATGTAATGCCTTGAGGTATTAATTCCTCCATAAGACTTTGCTAAATGCTATGCAGCTGCTGAGAACTGCACATCTGCATCACATTAGCTGGTTTTTAAGTGTCCCCACGAATAAGCAAGCACATACCTCATGCCCCAGATAAAAAGCAAAAGCACCACTAATTGACGGGAGATACAGCTAAGCCTTGAACTGAATCACCACTAGTGGAAATTACAGAAAGAAACCGCAAGGAGGAATGCAAAAGGAGAATACCCCAGAATGAGTAAAAGGAGCAAGAATTGGGATGCTCCTTCCTCAAGCCGCGCTAGTAATAAGCACATGACATACTGCTGCCCCCCTGCAAGGACAAGAGGCAAACGCAACGTCCTTACAGTCACCGTTCACAGCAATGAATAATGAGAGCTCCACGGAAACACAGGCATTTCCTTCCCTAATTCTCCGAACACCCCCTCTCCAGGATCTCAGAACGATTAGCAACAGAGCTTAGGAAGGAAAGCACCGCCGAGTCTCATCGTCCATCCCGGGTGTAGTCGAAGGCCACCCAATCGGTCGGGTCCAAGTTTCCATCCACCAGGGTAAAACTGGCTAGCGAGCTTCCAACATTTCTCATGGAAGGCACTTCCTTTTGGAACGGAATGAAAAAAAAAAAACAACCTTTAAGTGGTGAACACAAAGTAGGTCACAAAGAAGCCACATCAATAAAGTCTGGAAACAAAACTGGGAGGGATACTGTGTCAGCTGCAGAATTGAGTGGTTATTATAAATGGGCTTCAAAAGTACGGCTAGAACATTTCAGCCGGTAAGCTGTTCCTCGGATGAAATACAAGCACCCAGTAAGTGATGTACTACTCTTCCTTTAAGGCTCTTCCTTTCAGTCTCTTCTAAAGCTACTGTATTTTTAAACGTAATTGCATGGTTTTCAGACTGAAACAATAACCCTTCTGAACTCCATCAATAACACAAACAATCTTGACAACAAAGATTTATCCTATTGGATCTCAACCCCTGCACACCCCTCTCTCATCACAGTTTTAACTCAAGATGCTTCTCAAAATCACCTGACAGCCAGTCCGGTACAAGACAGACGTGTAACTGGGTTTGGTGCTTATATTCTCCAACGGGATGGACGTGCCAACCCAGGGACCTCACGGCCCGGACAGCATCTGTTAATGAAGCCTTGGCTGCTGCCGGCTGGCTTGCAACCCAAAGCTGTCATCGTGAGCACACGGAAAGCTCGGCTCTATCAGTCCACTCTCCCTTTTTTCTAAGCTGTTAGTGAAACGTCCAAGTTAGTGTAACCCACAGAGTAAGCACTTTCTCAGCAAGGAAAAAGTAGGTCAATTTAATTCTTGGCACATGTTTATAAGAACACCTAACTACTCACATGGGAAACTACCTTACCTCTCGTCAGAGCGCCTTCTGTGTCCTGAGCTGATCTTGTTTCAAAACCGTTCTGAGAACAGAGTCAGAAAACTGCCAGTAAAGGGATGGTAACTGTTTTCCTATCTCTTGACATTAACAGCTATTGCACTTCAAATTCTTCATACAGACGGGGCTTACAGAATCACAGCATCATTCACGACACGTTTACAAAAAATTTAAAGTCAGAACACAGGGCTAAGGAGATCAGGATCACTCACAGCTGCTTAGTGGCTCATCTATATAAAAATTATCTTTGACTGGCTGCCTTCTCCTTCCAAGGATGAGGTCAAAGGTGCTGAGAGCCACTAAGCCCAAACCACCTAAAACATAGGATGTGGGATAACTGGTCTAACACTCTGATGAAGGCAGGATCCAGATAACTTTAGGACACAAAGCTCCAGGTGAACAGTGCTCTTACACTAAGCAGAGGTTTACTGATGACAGCCACACTACATTTTCAGAGAACTTTCTAGCTGCACCCTATTCTATTTTCTGACAAAGAAAAAACAAATGCATTCTGACAAAGAATTAGCAGAAAGTAAGTTTTGCCAGTATAGGGAAGAACAATGCCTCTTCAAAGCACCTAGCTATTAAACTATTAGTACTGCATTCCTCTCAATGCTTGTTTTTTTCTCTCCACCACTCTTTCAGACATATTTTCATTTTTATAGCATACAAGCTCCCTTTCCAGCAGTGGGCATGAACCAGGAGTATTTTACTTCTTATCATCCGTCCTTTCCCCTACACATCCATCATTTGGTGCACAGAGGCTGTTTACATCACAGTCCTGACTTTCCTACTAGCTAAGACAAAAGAAAGAAAGAAATTAGAGCAGAAAATTCATAACTTCTTTCTATAAAGCTTGTCTATGATGACCAAAAATAAAAGAGAGAGAGAGAAAGGATTTCTTCCTTAATTTGATGTAATGGTTACAAAAGTGGGAAGTTAGTAACCCCTAGGATCAAGGCCAGGACAGCTGCCTTTCACACAGCCTTGCTGTGCTCTGCCACGACTTACAAATCTTGATGTGAGCGACCACTTTCTGCAATGCTGGGCTTCTTCGAGCAGAGGAGTCACCAGCTGAGGGCACGTGAAAGAAAACCAACATAAATATTTACGGCAAGACCATCAAGCTTTTTTGCTACCTTCCTACTTGGGATATAAAACTCATTACCTCCACAGAGCTTAGGCTGTTTGAAAACTTCACTGAGCAAGACCTCAGCTTATGGAAGGAGGAGTTAAGGAAGAACCCCATGAAATCCATTCAGCGAGGTAATCAGTCACACCATGCCTCACTGACATCCCATGTAAGTGCTGCCAGAGAGCAAAGAAAGACCCCAGGAGCCTGTGCCATCTCAGAGATAAATCTCCTCCAAGCAGGATTACAAGCATGTTGAATTTTTACACCACATCCTTTTGCCATAGCTCTCAATTTCTGCTTTGGTGATGCTGCTCCGTTTTTCCGGGTACTATCAACTAGTCACCATCCTGAGCAAGAAGATGGAAAATAATTATGGAAACATACCTCAAAATAGCAAATTCTCGGTATTTTTTGACAAAGAAGTCTAATGGTTTCCTAGCAAGTGTTAGCACATGGTGCTTTTGTTGCAGCAGCTTGGCTGCATGGCCTGAGGTATAACCCTGTAACATAAATAAAACATCTTGTTCGGGAAGCTTTTTGTCTCCTCTTCTTTCATAATGCCCGTACTGCACTCCACTCCTGCGTGTCAAGATAAAATACCTAACTAATATGGAAAACTGATCTGGATCCGTCAGCTCCCCTCACAAAGCCAACTAAACAAAGACGTGTTACACAGGGGCACAGGATTTCACATGCCACGGAAAGTATGTTGGAGCTTCAGGTGGTATAATTTTTGCTCTGTAGTTTTCCAGTCTCCATCTGTGATGCATTTTCCTCTACAGTGCAGAGTTACCTTCTTGGAAGCAATGATTTAGTCCAACACCTGGCCCTGTCCACAAACGAAGAGAAGTTAATCAGTGCCAGCTCTCCAAACTCCTTCGTACCAGCAGGTCAGGCTGCTATCACTGTAAGGAGATAAGTTTATTACAGTCTGAAGGTCAGCAAAACTTCACCTTTGTTGTTTCCAAAAAAAAGGGAGCAGGCGGCCATAAACACCTGAATGAGAGAGTTTCCCCTGAGAGCATCTTGCCCCACTGACCTGCGGATCTGACAGCTAATAGGGTATTTGAGAGGATTATTAATAGTCACAAGAGGATCCAAGTAAAGCAGCAGGCTTAAAGGTAGCCCAAATGCAAGGCAATCCAACTCAGGCTATGCAAGCAAAGCACCGCAGAGGTCTCAGGAGATCTGACTTCTGATGCCAAGTTTCTTGCATGTCCTTGGGCCAGCTTTCTGACCTAGCTGTGCCCTGTTTCTTCATCTTCCTGCATCTGAGCAGCGCTCTCACATAAAACCATTGATGCACTCACTCACACCACTCATTGCCTTGCTATGTAAGTAAAAACATTTCTTTTTTTAAAAACCCCAACGGGCAGCACGGGAATTGCTAATAAAGCTGTCACCGTTTGCCATGACAAACCCCTGCACAGAACTGAAGCTACACCATTATTTCAGTCCTCCAGGAGACCGAAGCACTCACTTTAGCCCTCCCAGCCACTGCTGCTTTCCAGACGCCTCCTCAAATCGGAAATCCCTGCTACTACACGTTGCGCTGACGAGGGCAGCATCTGTACCCTATCTTGTTGAGATGGCATTCATGCGCTGAGGAGTCAGCTAAATTAAGGTGTGAATTACCTGCGCTTATCTCAAGCCGATCCACTGACTCAAGGGATGAGAAACCAAAGAAAGCAAGCGAGTTTTTAACTCCCTCTGCCATACAGCTACTGACCCTGGAAAAAAGATCCCCCCAGAAGCGTCAGCTCCATCTGCATTTCCTCTCAACCTTTGCTGGCAAAAGGGGATGGCAGGTCACGTTTCCTAGCAGGAAAAATGCACTTCCACTGTTGGGCAGTCACTCCGAGCTCTTCTGTGAAGTGCATGCCCCTAAAAAAAGGGTAAGAAGCGAGCTTGTAAGCTTTCAAACTTGGAAGCTGGTAAGGCTGCAAGCTGGGAGCTGCCATCCAGTGCCAGCTCACAGCCTCCCCGCAGCCCAGGGAGAACATCTCTCTCCTTTCCTTCCCACCCCCCTGCCTCCGAAACGATGCCCCGAGAGGCGTGCGGCACGCTCCCTCTGGTGCTCGCCAACCCCAAAGTGCTCTGCTGGCTCCCGGGCCGACACAAAACCATGGCTAGCAGGAGAGACGGGGCAGCGCAGTTCCAGAGCTGCATTCCTTGAGCATTAAGCTTCGTCTAGAATACTGCTAAATTGTCTTTTGTTCCTCCGTGCCAAAAATCCCCTGAAAGCAGTCCTGACACAAAACCTCTTCTCCCAGATCCCTGGATCACAGCAGTGGGCACCCAGCATTCGGTGTACAAGGGTAAAGCCTACGCAAAGCGTTGCTTTCGAGTTAGTTTCTCTCTCTTTGCCAGAAACTTCATACCAAAATCCGAGCTGCCATCCTCTTTTCCAATATCCAGTCTCCAGCACCTTGTTCAAAGTCTCTGCTACCCAGAACGTGGTGAGCTCTCTCCGAATTGACGCTACGGTGTCTGTGGTCTACCCAAAATAACTTTCTCTGCTTTTTTTTCTGCTTTTTTTCTCATGCCATCCAGATTGGGAAAAAGCGCGAGGTGAAGAGGTTCTGCTGAGTCCTTTGGGCAGTGACACGAAAGCCTATTGCTGGGAGGGATCTGGCGGCTGGACTTGGCGATCTTGAAGGCCTTTTCCAGCCTGGATGCTTCTGTTGAGCCTGACTGAGGGGTGATCGTCTTCAGTCCCACACTCCTTCCCTTGTCATCGCAGCACTGATTCCCAGTCCCACACCTCCCTGGAAACAAGGACTCGATGCACTCGGCCCCCTCCCCTCTCACAATATGCTACCGTGTAATTCCCCATCCACTTCCACACTCATTTGCCAGTTTTCATCATTGCTATTTCCTTTCTTCTCCGGTCCAGATGACAAATTCCAAAAGGCAGGGAAAGCAGCCTCCGTCTGTAAAACACCACCTGCATCTGCAGCACAGCACCGTGTAAATAAAATAAATTCTCTTCACAAAGAAGAAAACAGTTTAAGAAGAAGAAAAAAAAAGAACAAAAAACAACAGAAGAAAAAGTGCATTTACCATTAAACCACTAGCATCCAAGAATGTCGACACGGCCCTACAGGAAAGGAAAAGGTGCCTGCAAGTTTCAATCAAGCCAGAACCGACTGGAGCAGCACACGCATTCTTATGCAAATCCACCCCAGACACTGCACATCTGCTGAACTGGGTGTCGTTTTCCCACAGTTTGCAGAATTAATGTGTTGAACTAAGTGCCTGCCAGTGCTTGCAGTGTAAGAGCTAATTTTTAATGGGGCATTCGCAGCTGTAGCAAAAAAAAAAATAATAATAATTCTTTAGATAATAAAGGGTCTAAAGCCAGGACGTGGTTTTACATTTACTTAAGTGCAAGGACCTCCCCCCTCACCTCCAAGAGCTCATTACCCGCACTACTCGACTTGTTTTGTAATTAAAAATAATCCAGATTCCTAGAGAAGAGCCCTTCTACAGTATTGTGACCTTTTGAAATCCCATTAAAGAGAATTAACAAATGTTATCATCTCCTGATCATTTCTGTAATGGCTTTCAGAGAGGGGGGTGGTGGCGGCATCAAAACACACAAAGGACTGTTAGAAGTTTACAAACCAAAATGCAGTAATTTCTCTCTTCCCTCGCTTCCTTCTCCTGCAGACAAATTATACTTCCATGATTGCTGTGACTCTTTACAGAGGATTTCAAAAGAATCCAGATGAGAGCTCGACTCAGTGACCTTGGGGCTAAGAAAGCATATACACCAGAAAATGCTGAAATCCCAACTATTTTTTTTTTTAAACCTATAAATATCAGTTGAAAGGAACTCATGATCTCATAATAAGTCAATGGGTCACAGTTATGCTCCTCTTATCTTCCCTTTTTTCCCCTATTGTTTAAAAATAGGAAACAGCACCACATGAAAATGTTCAGCCAGAGATAAATCGTGTGACTGAAATACAGGAGTCAGGAAGCTGGTGTTTTAAAATAATGTCATCCTCATTTTCCCCGACACACACTAGCATTGTTGATGCCTCCAAATATTTAAGTGACTTTTAATAAATTAGTAACCTAGGCAACATTTGGCACAACACAGGCAGCTGCTGAAAGAGCACAGCTAAAAACTTGTAACAAAAGTGAAGAAAACCAAAACAACCATTTATGTACAAATTAATGTCAGCCTTCCTTACAAAAGATGATGGGCAAATGGTTTTAATGTCAACGGGCTAATGCTGCAATAAAGTTTGGGAATAAAGCAAAGAGAAAACGGCCTACACCCAGCCCTCAGCTGTGCTCCGGGTCACAGCCACAAACACAGGAGGCAGCGAGCAGAGACCGAACAGCGGCAGCAGCACGGAGGATCTGCAATTCCCCCCTGCACTACAACTCCTTGGAGCCCAGAGGAGTTCCCAGCGGAGTTGGCACACTGCAGGCACGAGCAGATCACCTGCATGAGAGCTTCAGTCGCACCCTTCGATGGCCCCTTGCTGGCTGGCAAGGGAAGGCAGCACCCCTGCCCAAAGCACGCCCGTCTGTTTGCAGTCTGCAGCAAACGCAGTTCCTTAAAAGCTTGGTTCTGATTAAATTCTGTCCTTTAGAGCGCACAACCGACCACAAGTGATTGCTATTTACCATCCCGATGAGATGCAAGAGTGCTTTATGCCATTGTTACTTAACGTTTGCAAGCAACGTGCCTCTTTGGTACCTGAAGGCCACAGTAAGGTCAGACGCTGACAGCAGGCATTGGCCAAATAAATGCACGGGAAACAGCACCGCCTGGCCCTGCGAGCTTTGTCTCCAGAGCCTGCTTCTGCACCAGGTTGCTAGGTGAGTTAAAAATAAGCCTATTGATCCGAAGGAAAAGCAATACTCGGGAACACCAACCTCCACTCTCCAACACGAGACCACCTCTGCAGACAGGCCACATAGCTCGTAAGCTGCCTTTCAGCAAGCTCTCATCCGTCCCTTCAGCTTGTGCCACGCAGGAACTCCTTTGTAACAGCACACCATCTCCTGCAACCAACCACAGGGCAGCTCTATGCAGAACGGAGCCCAGCCACACTGCCTGCACCCATCTCTAGGAGAAAAGCCTCTGTCCCTCAACCACCAGACTGCCTCGCCACTTCGGTTTGTTAGGAATTTTTGTTTGGCTTTACGTTAAGTGCACCCTCCCTACCTACTCCCTGTTAGGCAGCCTTTAGGTGACTTTTTAATTGAGCTTCTGGAGACGGGCGATAAGCGTTGGAAGTGGAGAGGACACCACTCCCCGGAGTGTTTCACGCGGCCTCGGGCATCCTCAGCAGCTCCGGCACCACCGTAAAGAAAATGCCGCCACCTGGTGGGATCTCCTCCGGGTCATGGGACGTGGTCCCTGGGTTTGGGGAGCTCATGACCCCCCAGGGACGGTCGCTGACCTCGCACGGGCATCTCGTAGGAATCTCGCCATGAGCATGGAAGGAGAACATCTGCTGACAACAACAAGATGCTGTTTGTTACTGGTGCTCCCCCAAAGAGAGGTGGTTTGGAAATGGGTAACCTTCACAGTAGAAATTAGGAGGAAAAAAAAAAAAAAAAAAGGTATCAAGCTACCTACAAAGCCACAGCGGGGCAGGCTGTAAAGAAACAGAAAACCCCAGACAAGAGCCCGAGTCACAGAGTCATTTATAAAATACAGTTGAGCAAGGTAGATGATGGATTGCTGGAACGGGTAACTCACAGAAATTGGGTTTTTGGACTGAGCTTCACATGATTAGAGATGCTTCTGGACAGTGCTTGAGTTTCAGCTATTTTTTAATCTCCACATGACACTGTGTGGATTACCAGAGCTTCAGTCCCGAGCACAAGCCTAATATTTTCAGGCAGCCAATACTTAAAAGCCTCAAAGTCGAGTTTCAGGCAGCTGAGAGACATTTATGTCTGCTTACATGGGGTCTAGCGCTTTTATTTGGAGTCGGAGCCAGTGAAGCTCTGCCTGGAGATCAATATCCACGAGGAAGCGTGGAGCTCTTCAAGCCTCGGTCTGCAGAGCAGGCTCTTGCTGCTGGGAGAGGGGGGTGAGGAGGTTTGTTCTGGCAGTAAGGAATGTCTCCGGGCTGCTGGCCGGATTAGAGGACAAGGTGATGAAAACATTCACGTCCGATCCGCACTAGAGCCTGTACAACCACTATCATCTTTTAGCACCAGTGCTAAAAGGGAAAGACATTTCCTAGTCCTGATAAGGCCCCAGAGCAGCACTGCCCACTCCCAAGATGAACCCTCAGGAAGGAACAGACTCTTACACGTGCTGTTTTCTGTGTATTTCAGCAACTCCTAGCTCACAATTCATCATTCTGGTGCACAGTGCTTACGGTGAGCTTGGAACAGGCGCCCCAGAAACGGATTTGACAACCATCGCTGCAGAAGTTTACAGTCTGTATCTAAACAGGTTGTAAGTCTGAGAGAATCTGATTCTGCCCCCATCACATGCAACATTTAACACCAATGCTGCAACGCTAGCTTTATAATTCATTGTTACAAAATCCATGGATGTGCAGTCAGCCATACCAAGCGATATAATTGTTCTGTTTTCACTGTTAGCACTGAGAAAGCTGTAAATTCAGTCATTCTCCTGTCTTCCACCAAATCAGTTCCACAGAACGGAGAAAGAGTCCTTGAAACTTTGACTTAAAACACTGGTGGATGCTTTCAGAAGTCAGTTATCCCTATTACAGGGAAAAAACCCATAGTATTAACCCAAGCAAGACGATCTCTTCCCTCTCACCCATTCCACACGCACCATGAGGCCGAAGGAAGCCACCAACCACAACACACACTGATACGCATTTTACAGAAACACCAGTTGTGTGTCAAAACTAGTGCTTGGAAACATCATCTGACGACATTCACATGATTTGTGTTTCACAAGCAATTAAACCTATCACTCTGACAAGCAAATGTGCTGTTCCCACTCACTGTTCAAACATGGGGTTAGAGGACGCTGCTTGCGGTACGAGCTCTGTGCTTCAGCAAGGAAACGGTTTTCATGGTTTGGCAAGGTCCTTGTTAATCCACCTAACCAGAAGGTGCCGAAAGTCCAGAAAACAGAATGAAAAAGTTACTCTGTGACTACTGCAGGAACGCAGGAAATGCAAAAATAGCCAGACTGTGATTTGGATCTGGTAGTGAGGTCAGACGAGACCTCAGTGTCACACTGAAATCACATCACAGGCATTGCAGAGTCCTACTGTACTCACATCGCTGTCATGCTGCTGGCAAGCCACAGAGACCAGTAATGAGGGTACTTTACGACTAAACTCTTCTCTCTGCTTACAGATGAAGTTTTACAGGCTCTGCAACTGGACCAGCTCCCCTCACACTAGTAATTGTCTCCTTGGATAGAGGCGAGCTGGGTGGCACGCCGCTGCAGAACAGAGATGCACAGAAATAAGCAGTCGTCTCCAAGCAGGTACCCAACTCCTTTACTCTAAAAGAAGTGCTTCCACAGCTTTTCAGACTATTATCTTCCGTCTGGAACAACTCCACAGCACAGTTGTCCACGTCTCATGCAGAAAAGAAACACTGTGACATCAAAAGCTGCGTTTCTTGATGCACCAGAAAACGGTTCTCATCTTTTCATGTTAGATATTCCTTCCCTCCCCCAGCCATTCATGGTGAAATAATTAGTGTTAGTGTTCGCATTGTTTATCAGACAATACAGACAATAAGGCTAAGCTTTCTGCTCCTGTTTTCTTTAGATGTGCTGCTGTGGTTCCTCCAACAACTGTGCAAGGCTTTACTTTTAATCCTATAAATAACACTTGTCACTCATAGATTTGTAACCCATATTTAGTTGTGCACAAACATGGCACAGCTTCAGTTCGATTCATCGTCCGCAAACTTATCCAGATGTGTTCATACAAGAAAAAAGGCTGGGAAGCAGGAGGAAATAAACAAATGCTAGCTAACCCAACTGCAATTTCATAGGAAGCAGGGAAGCCACCACCACATCAGATTCTTCACGAGGGAGAGAGATAATGAGTTGTTTTTAAACTAAGAATAATTAGTTATTGGCCTTGGGCTACACGATGTATTTTTACATGCTTGAAGCCTGCCCTGATTTTTATAGCCTATCGGTTAGCTGCTCCATCGCGTGGAATCTCTGTCCATTTATCTACATGTTAGTGTCAGACTACAAACACATCACAACACATGACACGACTTTATCAACGAGCAGGATTTCTCACTGTGGCTAATTTTGAAACCACATTCCTGCTTCCACTCATTCGAGATATAACCTTGGGTAACAATCAGATAGGCTGGTGCCAGACATCCTCTTCATAAGTACGTTCTCATTTTACCTTCGGAAAGTGCTCTAAACAAACAAACAATCTGCAGGCGCTCTGCTTTCTTCTGAGCTCCCCCCGCCAGCAGCAGAGGTGGTTTTTTGTTTTGTTCTTCAAAAAAGGCTGCGTTTTACAGTCTCAGCATCAGGCTGAGAGTAACAAAAGAAAGCCACGCAAGAAGCCACAAGTTAGACATGGGGAAACTACTGAAAATCCCAAACTTCTACGGCAATTAGTTGCGCTAAGTATAACTCTGCTCCTTGATGCACCAGACAGAAAGCAGCCAGACAACCTCGTCCCACCGCACCAGCTTTTCAAGCTCCTGGAATGAACACAAAGCTCTTTGAACAGCCCGTGTGCCCCTGCAAACCTGCAGCCTGGTCCTCCTGGCTGGGGGTGCCCCAGGCTAAGTGGCCGTGGTGGTGCTCACCGCAACCAGCTGTGCTCAGCCAGCAGACCCAGCACGGCTCCTGGAGGTGTCTTCCTTGTGCCTCCCGTACCTTTTGGGCACAACGCAACCGGTAGCGTGTGCGTAACGACACCGATAGCGGGGCGTGTTGGCTTCCAGCCCCACAGACCAGGAAGAGCCCGGAGAACCTCACCGGGATGCCGGGCAGGGCAGGACAGAGAGCGGGGCAGCAGGGCAGGACCTGCTGCGAGGAGACACCGGCGACACGAGGCGTTTTGGGGGGCTCTGCGTGGCGTCGAGGGGCGATGGGGAAGCCGGGCCTGTCCGAGCGGGGCCCCCCAGCTCGGTGCCGCCAGCGCTGGGGGCTTCGCTCGTGAGGGCGACGAGGCAGGCGAGGGAAGGGCAAAGCAGCTCAGGGGGTGCGCAACGACGGGCTTGGCTCACCCCAAAATTAATTAATTAATTAATTAAAAAAATAAATAAAAAAAATAAAAAACTGAAGGAAAAGTTGGGCCCGCCGGGAAGTTCCCTCCGCTCCCGACCCGCCCCGTCCCCCTGTGCCCCCCTCCCCAGCCCCGTCCCCCCCGTACCGTAGACGCGCAGCCAGCCCTGCTGCTGGCACACCGACTCCAGCAGGACGCGGTCCAGCGCGCCGCCCGCCGCCGCCTCCAGCTCGTCCGAGCCCAGCTCCGGCTCCGCCAGCGCCTCGGCCGCCCAGGCCGGCGGCTCGCCCGCCGCGGGGGGCGCCTCCATGCCGGGGAGCCGGGGAGGGGGGGGCCGCCGAGGAGGCGCCGCCGCCGCCGCCGCCCGCCCGCGCTGCGCCCCGGCCGCGCCTCGCCTCAGCGCGGCTCCATCCCCGCCTCCCCCGGCCCCGCCGCCCCCCGCCCCCTGCGTCACGGCGGAGGCCGAGCCCCAGCCCGAGGCCGCCCCGCTCTGGGCGCCGCGCACCCGGCTCCTCAGGGGGCCCCGCCCCGGCCTAGGCCCGGAGCTGGGCGCTGGGGGGGCTGTGGGGCTGTGGGGGCAGCCCCCCGAGGGGGTTGTGCTGCTCCGCCCCGCGTCAGAGCGGGGGTGAGGCCGCGCTGGGGGTCCTGAGCCACGAGGGTCTCGCTGCCGCCGTCCTTCGCAGGGGTCTGAAAGGGGAGGTTTTAGCCTCAAAAATGGGTGCGAGGCGGCGCTCCCCGGGGTTTCTGTGCTGCCCAGCTACACCAGGCGTTAACTTTCCGTTTGGTTTTGGGTCAAGTTCGCGTTGATTGAGGCGTGTGTTCTTAAAAATCCTGAATAAAATAGCTGTGAGGGCAGCGTGTGTGTGTCCCATCGTGTTTTACTCCAACGCTGAGGCGCGGGTTCGCAGGGAGGGTGGGCAGGGGGTCGGCTGGCTTTGGGCTCCTTCCCTCGTTCTGGGTTTGGGCCCGTTCCTGGTCGATACGAGCTGGGCACATCCATCCGAGCACAAAGATCCAGTGATTATCTCCATGGTGCATAGGTGATTTAGCAAATCAGCCATTTCTCCCACATTTCTCCGAAACAACGTACTGAAACCTGAAGCTGAGCGCCGGCTGTCTCTGCAGGCCCATCTCAGCACACAGAAAGAGCCTAACAACTTTTTCTTAGTTCAGACACCTAAACAGCGCTGTCCTTGGCATGGCCGCAGAGCCGTTACGCGGCCATAAAGCTGCTTTCAGCCAGATACAGCTCCCCCACTTCTCGCCGTGCTGCGTGCCATCCTGTTTTATTTGGCACTACAATAGAGCACGAGCGTGCGCCTGGTGAGTTACAGCACCTCAGCCGAAGAGCCATAACTTCCCTCTGAAGGGGCCGTTACTCTCCAAGCTCTGCAGCGTAACAAACTCAGCTGCCCAAACCCCAAAGTTTGTCTCGGGTGCTGTCTCGCAGCTGCAGGACTCGCACAGCAGCACTGAACTGACTGGATTCGAGTACACTCACGCTGGTGTAGTTGTGTTCGCAATGGAAGATGTATGAACTATTTCAATAGAGAAAAAAGTCCTGCCAGCCCTGTGATTAATTGATGAAACCTTGTTTCCTGGGGGTTTCTGTCTCATGCTTGACTAAGAGCTTGACCTGAATCTTGCCCCACAACTGGGTCATTCTCTATCCAGTCGGGAGCTCTGTTTTCTGGAATGGGATGAGTTTGCATCGCAGTTTTTCCATTGTAGGGTGGGAATACGTGCCTTGCTGCAATTTCCAGGCTGACTTTGAAAACAAAGAAACCTCCTTCCTCGAAATGTTGGCTTGTTTCACGATCGGCAGAACCGGTGCAGCCTGGTTTCCCACTGATTCACATCCCAAGGGAGACTCCCTGGGATCTAGCAAGGGGTGGACACCTGCAGTCAAGAGACTCGTAGGATCTCTCTGCTTTACCTTGCTGCCAGTGTTCATTATTCCTGCTGGAATTTAATTAGCTCTTGGACCTTTATGACTCTTTCTTTTGTTTGAAACAGATCAGCAGGTTCAATGCTTACTGAGGTTTTATGAGGTGAGACTCAGGACCATGAGAAAAGAGAGATCCTGAGTTTGGTGGTGTCAGCCTCAATTCCCTGGGAAGTAAAGGTGAAAAACTTACCCCCCAAAACAAGAAGAGTTAGACCATGCAGAAACCTGGCGAGGATTCATCCTTTCACCCTTGTGACAGGCGCAAGACAATTTCTCCAGTTTTTCGCATAAAGATGCAGCCCCTCGCCATCTGAGCTGGCCATGTGGGCTGCGCATCCCTGGGGAGCCAGCACACCCAGCAACGTCTCCTGGCTCCCTCCCACCCCAGAACATGCTCTGCGTCATGGTTTCCAAAGGACTGGGAGCTGAGGGTGTGCAGGGCTACTCCTTCCAGAGAGGACATCTGCATAAATTGCCATAATGATACCATAAAGCAGCACAGCAGCCAATTCCTCCCTCCTACGTACTCTACCCTTGCTCATTCCCACTGCTGCTGATAATAATAACATATTCTCCAAGCTTATCACTTAGTGGCCATAATCCAATAAACTCGTCAAGGTTTTCCCTCCTACACTCTCTGCAGCCCTCTCCTCTCCTTCAGCCTGTCCCAAGCCTGTTCCTTGCCCGTGTCCCTGGCTCTACCTGCCGCAGCTGCAGCAAGCTTGCACGGGCAGCTGCAGGGGAAGGGGGGACGGAGCTGCTTGGAGAACGCGAACAGGAGCTGGCGTATTGCGAGGGAAGGATGTGGCTGTTGGGCCGCTGCCAAAAGAGGAATTGTGGAGTTTGAAAAAGCTGCCACATAGTGCTGGGACGACAATTACACAGGACCGGCGCGGGACACCGACAACTGGTTTCCATCAAGCGGGGACTGGTTGTGTCTGCCAGTATCGTCGGCCCGTTCCCAACGTGAGGTCTGGAGCGACCGGAAAGTGAAGTTTCTGAAATTTGCACTGCAGCAGAAAACAAAATCCATTCTTCTGCCTTCGGTTGTGGGTTTGGGTGCAATATAAACAATAATAAATAGCAGAGATGACTAAAATAGGAAGGCTGATTTTGCAGGCATGGCAGTAGCAAAAATAGACATATTTTGTAAATAAAGATGTCCTGGAAATAAGAGATGCCTGAGTTTCATGTGCATCAGTTCAGCTGTTCTGGCTTGGGGACTTCTCGGCCAGTAGTGCAGAGGGTATTTGTGCAGGCGTAAATGATCAGTAACCAAGTGCATGCACGGAATTCCCTTTGTGAGAAGCAGGGCCAGGAGCTAATCTGCCTGTGGCCGTCACGTTAACCCACAGGCTCTGGTTAAATTGGGACTGGAGCTTTACTCAAACAGAACAGGTTAAAGCAAAGCGTGTGAGGGGAGCTGCAGCTGTATTTCCATTCAGCCAAAGCCTTTGCGTGTTGTAGGAGAAATTGAGCTACATCAGCACGACTTGGGAGAACAAAGCTTTCGCGCTGACCTTCTTCCAGAACACATCCACGTCTTCGGGAGCAAACAGGTCTCAGTTTGGTGATCTTGTCTCAAAAAGGGAAAAATAAAATGAGAAGAGATACAGAGGAAGGGATCAGGACAGTGGAAGCGGTGGAGTAGAGAGGGCATGAGGAAAAGCTACAGAAAGGAAGGGGCTGCAGCATGGAAGAGCAGCACCTCGGGGCAAGCAAAGGCAGAGAAATCTGAAGGATGCCACGGACTTGGAGTTTTATTCCTTGCAATGCAAGAGCTAAGGAGCGCGGAGAGAAACTATCAGGTCCAAAGCAGACAAAAGGAAGCACTTTTTCACACAACACGTAATTACGTTGTGGAACTTACTGCCACAGGATGTCACGGAGGCCAAAAGTATAAATGAATTCAAAAAAAAAGGATTAGACGGATTCGTGCAGCCTGCAGCTCAGGAAGTCTCCCCGCTGCTGATTGCCGGAAGCCGGCAGGGTACGCCGGAGGAAGGATTGCTTTATTCGTTCCCTCTTCCGAAATCCCTTCCTAAGCATCTGCAGCTGGCTATGGCCAGGCGCTGGTCACACTCATGCCTGTATCCTCCTGCTAATTCCCTAAAGATGGAGCCTGATGGACCACAGCCATCGCCCAGATGGGGCTGACCCCAGTTTTGCTCCCTCGGACCTGCTGCGGTCGGCGGTGGCCGGTCTTTGCTGCAGCACCGGGCGATGGAGCCCTGAGGGCTCCCGAGCCAGCCTTCCGCTTCTCCTGCCCCTGGGATTAAGCACCAAAATCTCCACTGCAAAGCCCCCTTTGAACATGGCCGGCAGATAATGCGCATGCTGATTAAAAAAAGAGAAAAACCAGCACAGGGGAAAGTTAAATATTAAAGAACTGCAGTCTGGCTTTAACGGCTGCCGCCATCCCTCCTTCATCTTGTGCCAGCTGCCCCCAGGATACTCGCGCTGACGCTGGGTTTCTACCTTGCAAAGGCGGCTGCTATTTTAATGAAACTGTAATTTTTCACTAAGGGACAGGAGGAACATCTGGTCTCACTTCAGCAGGACAACATCCCCTCTCTATTTACACGTGTGGTGAGATTGGTGCGGCTTTCGGCTCTTCACTCCCTGTCCCGTACAGGCGATGCCGGGCAGCACAGGGCCGAGGCTGGTGTGAAACACCAAAGATGTGGGCTGGCAAGATCCCATCCTGCCAACGACCAGTGCTCGCTGCCCACTGTGCTGCTGCCAGCATGGCCATGGAAGGTGCTGTCCCTGTCCATCCATCCCCGCGGAGAGAAAACGCAGCTGGAAAGCTACCGGCTATACTGCCTGCCCCTGACATGCAGCTATTTGGGCAGCATCCCTTATTTCAGAAGAGCTGTGCTGCTTGTTAAGCAGTCTCGTAAGCAGATCTGTAAAACCCTCCTGCTGGTTCTAACGAGCAGGGGACTGGCATTTTAAAATGTAGTCTTTTAATGGGTCTTTTCAGGAGATGGAGCTGATCCCCTGGCCAGTGGGAGCTGATGGCAGCAGATACTGTGATGATGGCTACATGGGTTGGGTTTTATCTTCGGGCAACAAGGAAGGAATGATGGATTTATCCCTATTTTTCTTGCTAAACCCCTGGTTAGGTGACTTGGA
This sequence comes from Netta rufina, assembly GCF_964035555.1. Classification (NCBI taxonomy): domain Eukaryota; kingdom Metazoa; phylum Chordata; class Aves; order Anseriformes; family Anatidae; genus Netta; species Netta rufina. The sequence goes on along the minus strand of NC_140131.1, from coordinate 20,345,177 downwards.
TTGAACTTTGCGTAGCACATAACCCCTGGATTTTTCTGCATCTATAGGAACACGAGCTTCTTTCTCTGGGCTGCCTATCCTACTACTTTATCCAGCCTATCTCTGCTGTATTTTTGCACTGTGTTGCCTAAACAGATGGGTTCCCTGCCCTTGCTATTGTAAGCAGAGACAGATGCAAATACATAGGAACTTATGGCCTGTCGCGTGGTTACCTAGAGAGGCCGTTGTTTGCAAACAAAGGGTGTGCAAAGACACAGACAGCTTCGCTTGGGGTAGCCTGGAGATGCACGGCCCCAAAATGCTGCTGCCCTTACACGTCTGCCATTGGAGCTGAGCGCAGCGGTGGCACCTTCCAAACAGAACCGGTCGAGAGCTGGGAGATGATGACATGTCGGAAGAAAGGAGGAGCAAAATGTATATGCCTCCCCTCCCCATCCTCCAACCTATTGTTCCTTTAGGAGTCCGAATAAACAAAGGAAAGCGCGCTGGTCTGGAGCACAAGGCAGCTGCGTCAGCAGCTCACCTACGTGCAAACACAGCCCCCATCCTTCCCTACCCCCAGAGGGTTCTGGCTCAAGCTGTATTTAAAATAAAATGCCAGGACCCCAGAGTTGGGTGTGACAGAAGGATACAGGGTCTCCGAGCAAGAATTGCGCTGTGGTGAGCCATGGCTGTGTGCGCTGGTCACACCAGGCCATCAGCCTGGAGCACACAAGCTGGATTGAGGGTTGGCCAAGAGGAGATTTAGGACGTCGGAGAAGCACAGAAACAGCTTAGGCATTTCGGGAGCACCAGCACGTGGGGGTGTAACCATGTAAGGGTCCCATCAGCAGCCCAGCAAGAGCAGTGCTGCGGTGTTGCAGCTCCAAGCCCCCTTCCCTCCTTGGGAGGAGGTCTGGGCTCCCTCAGCCACCGCGTGAGCCTCGGCGCTTGGTCCCTCAGCCTTTATGGTGCCCGACACGGTCTCTGCAAGGCTTCTGGTGCTTTTTTTTCGTTGGGGAGTCGGTGATGGGGCACTGAACGGATGGGCAGCGACGTCCCTCCATGAGCGCAGCACTCCGGCCTTCCTCAGGCGAGGCAGAGGAGCGCAGCCCGGGCTGCTTCGCCGGGGGCCGGGCGAGGAGCCGGTGCCACCCCTGCAGCCCCCGTCCTGCCGTTCATTACGGCTCCAGGTGCCGGCTGATAGAGGGCACCAGGCACAGCAACTGCGCCGCCATCGCCCGCCCTCGACGCCCGAGGCCCGGCCCCGTCCCGCAGCAGCGCGGGGGGGCCCGGAAGGCGGCGCGGGGCGCGGAATGGCGGCGGCGGCAGCTGCGCTGCGGTGCGGGGCGGCTGCCTCCTGCCCGCTCCCCTCCCCATTTCCCCATTCCCCTTCCCACTTCCCAGCCCCCTCTCTCTCCATGCCCCCTCTTTTTGCCCCCATAACCCCCTCCCGTCCCCCTTTCCGCATCCCTTTCTCCCCCTTTTGCCCTCACTGCCCCCCCAGCTCAGCCCCAGGACCCCCCCTTCCATCTCCCTCCCTGAGGTGTCCCCGTGCCCCTTCGTTTCAGGATCAGCGCCCTGGGCCTGGCCTCGCTGCGGGGTGCCCGTGGCTACCGAGCGGCTCAGTGCACCGAGCTGGCCAAGCCTCTGATCCTGCGGGACCTCCCGGCCCCCCCACTGCAGCCCCACCAGGTAGGGCCATGGGGTCTTGCAGGAGCGGGACAGAAACCCTTCAACACGCGCTGTCCGCTGCCACCAGGACAACTTCTTGGGGACAGCCCCCGCGGCCACAGCAAAACCGAGCTGCTGACCCCGGGACTCGTGCTCCAGGGTTTAATGTTTGTCCCCTTTTCCTGCAGGTCCGTGTGGGTGTCCAGTACTGCGGGTTAAATTTTGCCGATATCTTGGCCTGCCAGGGTCTGTACCAGGACAGACACACTCCTCCCTTCACCCCCGGTGAGTAGGCGACTGAGCTGTGCGGAGGGGGCAGTGCCAAATGTGCTCGAGTGGCACATCCTAGGGAGATGAGCGGCCCTGTGAGGAGAAGGCCGCTGCCAAGAAAGCATCAGCTAACTTGACGAGTCTTTTAGGGTCCATAGGATCATGTTTTAACACCCGTGATAATACCCGACACAACATATTATTGCATTTCGAAGGTGGCATGCAAAGAGAACTTGCTAGTCTAGGGAGAGCAACAGAAAGTATTGTTTGCCTGGAAGCTATGAACACCAAAGCACAGAGTGGTTTTGGGCAGGGCTGGGTCCTTCTGTCCAGAGCTGCAATAACTGCCATAAGCGCATGTGGCTGAAGGCACCTCCTCCCCCTCCGCAAAATCCCTCTGCCCCAGCGCCTTCCAGCAGCACCGTGCACAGGCAGCGTGTGGTGCTCCTTCGGGCTGTGACAGCTCCTTTGGCTCCGCCAGTCCAGGAACTGCTGTCTCGCAGCAAAAAAGATGTGCAAAAAAAGCACATTTCTGAAGTCTCACGGTGTGGAAGTGCCTTCCTTCCTCTGCAAAAATATATTGGTATTCCAAACTGAAAGAGTCTTGCCTTAACGAGCAAGCACTTGCTGTCCCCTGTGCTGATGCTGCCATCTTCTGCCCAACTGGTGCTTTGCTGCTGAAAACTTCATGGCTTGGCCCGGGGATCTGCTCCATGTGCACTGTGTGGGTGCAACCCACGGATGTTCAGCAGCCTTGGAAGCAGAGCCTGGTGGTTATTTCTTTGTATTGCAGCGTTATAAGTAAAGGTGAGAGGGCTGAGGAGCACAGAAATGCCTGTTGCTGGGTGATTTCCACAGCTTCATGGTTCTGGAAGCGAGACCTCATCTGCAGGTCCATCAGCTGAGGATGCTGCTAATTGCATATGCAAAAATGGGTTGTGTCAACACGTGCATGTCCTTGTCCTCCTGCAGGGATGGAGTTTTCGGGGACTGTAATGGAGACTGGAGAAAACGTTAGTGCCGTGAAGGAGGTAAGAACAACACAGGGATGTAAGGACGCAGGAAACTCAGAAGAGGAAAGGGGTAAATACCTGCAGTTAATGGGCTACGTGGGCTGTTGTTAGACACAGCTTGAGCTGTTCGCAGTTCTTCCTGAAAATGCAGGGAAATGAAATGCTTAATTCGGAGGGAACAGCAGGACTGAGCTATTTCTCTCCTGATGCCCATCCAATCGCTATTTTTGGCAGGGATACAGAGTAATTGGTGTGACTGGCACTAAAGCTATGGCAGCGGAGTGTGTCGTTGATGAGAAGGTAAGGACAGAGCATTTCTCCCCCCAAACTGTGGGAGAGCTTTGCCTCTGCTCAGCTCTTTAGCCTTGCTGGAGCTGCTGCTTCACCACCCTTTAGGATTGCTTTCTCCACTTTCCTTGCCACTGTGGAACCACATGCGTGGGGGAGCTTTTTCAAAATAGATGTTTTTAAAAAAAAAACAACCTTAAAACAAGCCTTTTCTCACAGCAGGCCCCCCCGATGCCGTGCAGTGGGTCTGCTTCAGCAGGGCTCAGGTGCACAAGCCTCACCCCGTCCCTTCCCGCATCACATCTCTGTCTGCAGATGCTGTGGCAGATCCCTGACAGTGTCTCCCACGAGGACGCAGCGGTGCTGCCCATCGCCTACGGCACGGCCTGGCTGGCTCTGTGCCGCCGGGCACGGCTGCAGCCAGGGTAAGCAGCAGCTCGGGGTGGCACAGGAACTGCAGCCTGGCCCCGGGCATCTCCACAGGTAAAACTGTCAGGGCACTGAGCTCCCAGGGTGTGCAGCTTAATGCTGCTTGGAGCAGAGGCCTGCACCATGCAGGACCTGCATTTTCTCTGCAGCCTGCAGTTAACGTACCTCTGCCTGCTGCTCTGGTAGAAAAAGTGGCATGGATCTGGCCGAGCCTGGGGAGGCCACAGACCCCCCAGTGGGAGGGTGATCCTCGTGCCACTGAAATATTGCCTCGTTCAGGAATTAGGGATGTTTTCCTGTTGTGCCATAGACCTTTGCTTGTTCATTCTTCTTCTCCCTCCCAGGGAGACAGTGCTGGTGACAGCAGGAGCTGGGGCCACTGGGCTTGCCATCATTGATCTGGCTGCCAACGTGTTCCAGGCAAAGGTATTCAGGTATTTGCCTTTTCACCAGAGCCTGTCCTTCCGTGTGTGTACTCCAGTGCCACATCTTGACAAGCAGGTGGCCTAGCATTGTGGTGAAAGAGGCAGAGAATCGAGGCCAGGCCTTTTCTGGGTCTGACACCAGCCTCTTTTCCCCTAGTTATCACAGCCCACCCTCTCTCCTCCATCTCCCTCGGGCTCTGGTATAAGTCTCCATCGCTCCCGTGGGCAGCATTGGGACCTCCTGCACCTCCCCTGCTGGTCATTTTTGGAAGGGGGTTAGACATTCCTCGCAGCCCCAGGCTCCTAAAGTCATTCAGGCACTTGTGCATCAAAAGAAGCACTAGGTTAAAATGTTCACATCTGAGAAAACATTTCCATATATAAGGAGAAAGAGTGGGGTTTCCAACTCCCTGTTCCCATTTCCCATAAATGAAATGGGAAGTGCACCTGGTTGAGATGCTCAGTGCTTCCTGAGCAGAGCAGCTTTTGTACCAGGTGCCAGCTTTCCCTTTGGTCTCAGGTGATAGCAGCAGCTGGCAGCGACCCCAAATGCGAGCTGGCCGTGACAAGAGGTGCAAGCCATGGGGTGAACTACAGCCGGGGCAGCCTGAGAGAGGAGGTGAAGGCGCTCACAGGTGGCAGAGGGGTCGATGTGGCCATCGAGGCTGTTGGCGGTGACGTCTTCAAGGCAGCTCTGCAAAGGTGAGCCGAAACCAGAGCGTGACGAAGCTGTGCCAACAGAGGTGATGCTGCTGGCATGCCAGAAGGCTTTGCTGCCCACTGAGGGGAAGGTGAAGCAAACACTTTAGGCTATCTGCCCTGAACTGGTTGAGGAGATGGTGGCTTTGTAAGGTGCATTCCTGTGGCTTGATTAACGCATGTCAGGGCTGATTAACACAGCCCTAGGGGCTGCTGTAGGGTCCAGGCGCCCACCAGCCCCCAGGGACAAAACCTCTGCCCGAGCCCCCTGTGCACATCAAGTTTGTTTTCTAAAACCTACCAGTAGATAGAGCAGCCCAGAGCGCCAATGCACTTGCGCCTGAAAGCTCATCATCCACAGCTGTCAGCTCTCCTTGGCATGTGAGCGTAGCCTTGGGATGAGCTTCGGGATACCCATCGCATGCCTTCTTCCTCCCTTCATGCAGTTTGGCTTGGGAGGGCAGGATTGTGGTGATGGGCTTTGCCGGAGGAAAAATCCCCTCGATTCCTGCCAACCTGCTGCTTCTGAAGAACGTGTCTGCCATGGGAGTGTACTGCAGTCGGTACCAGCAGGAGGATTTTCCCCTTTTTTCCTCTGCCATCTCCTCTGTTCTTCAGTATTGCCAGGAGGGAAAGATCCATCCCCACATCGGAGCGGTCTTCAAGCTGGAAGAGGTTCGTGCTGGGCTGATGCCTGAGGATTGTTAGCAAAGTCCTTTTTATGTGGGTAGAAACAGGTTTGTGTGTGCAGTTAGACCCCTGGCATAGAAGCCTCTAGAGTCCTAAGAAAAAATATTAAATCGAAAAATCCCATTTTCCCTCACCTTTTTTTAATCTTCTTCCATTGGGTTTCAGCCAGGGAGCCATTAACTCCTGGTTTGGTACTGCAGGGCTAAAATTGCAACATGCTCAATGGGGAGGTCGTAAAAACGCACACTCCCATACCAAAGAGTTTGGTCTTGGAGAATAGTATGCTGGGGTAATATTTTAGAAATGGATTAGTGGATTGTGAGGTGCCTTCATTTGCATTGTCCCCTGAGCACCTCTGAAGGTGTTCAAAACATGTTTTTCCCCCTCTTTTGATGGTGTTGTAAGCCTTAGGTAACAGCTCAGCTACTAAGAAGTATTGATGTAGCCACCATCCAGCAAATTCAGGGATGTAAGGTGGAGGAATACCCAGGAGCTTATCGGCTCCTGAGTTGTTTCGATCCCAGCAGTCGATTCCAGGGACTCAGGTGCAAAGTAAGAGCTATTTGTTTATGCCAATCTGTATTACAGCCTGTTGTACAATCGACAGAAATACAACCAGATCCTTGTTTTATCTTAACTTTTTTTTTTTTGCATGTAACAGCACAGGCATCACAACACAGCAACTGACTTCTCCCCCATGTTCTCGTTCTGCCCCTTCCTGTCCTGATGACCATCACCATAAACACTTGGGGCTTTGTGTTTACAGGTAAATGAAGCCTTCAACCATGTGCTCCAGCGCAAGTCCACAGGCAAGGTCATCATCTCCATGAAGTAAGAGGGCTGTTTCCCCAGACTCAGCCTCCTGCTCTTCCCCTGCCCTGAAGAGGAGACTCCAAGCTCTGAACCCAGCAGTGGACAAGCCCCATGAAGCAGGGACATGAGTTACGGTGGCTTTGCAAGTCGCTGCATGCCAGCAGAACAGGGGTGGCTGCTGTTGTGTGCATGCTTTTAGCTGTCCCCTTTCTTTGCTTCGCCACCACCTGGAAAGGCTCCTGCCAAGGCTCAGAGCTCTGCAACCCAAAACTTCTGCAGCCACTGCTCAGTTACATGGCCAGTGCTTTGCACTACACCTTTCACACAGCCCAGGGACACCATGGCACTGTCAGGGATTTCTTATGTGATTGTGTGTGCGTGCAATATAGTAAATCTCAGCATCAAGCTTACCTCACAATGTCCTGTTGCTGCAGGAGCAGTAACTTTGACAAGGCTGCCTGGCCTCCCAAAATCTTCAATAAATCTACACAGTACTCAAAATCTGACCCAATAATGTTTCCTGGGGCAAAGAGTCATGTATATAGCCTAGGCATAAACTGAGTTCTTACACACCTTGCCCGTCAGTAGGCTACGGAGCACTTATCCCTTACTGACAACAGCCTTATGTCCTATGTTAGCTGTGGTTGCTGGTTATGGGAGAAGGAAAGTAGGTCAGTTACAGCCTTTTTTTTTTTTATATAAAAAAAAAAAACAACATGGTTTGAGCTGGACAAAAAGCAAATGTGACTAACAGGGCTCCTGCTGATGCTTATTTGGGAGCCACAGGGATAATACAAAAGAGCAGTGCCCATCCAGGCATCTGATGAGCATCCTGCTGAAATGGCTGGGTCTGAAGGGAAGAACAAAGTGAGGATGACATGGGTGGAGGGATGAAGGTAGGCACGTGTGTTCTGAACAGGGAATGAAGCCAGTGACCTGTCCTGCAGTGACCAGCCAGGAAGGGTGACTGCTCCCCTGCCCGCCCACCCCATTGCCTCCCACACTCCCAGGCTGTTGTGCCTGGGGAAGGAGCGTGCTTCTTGACCTGGCATTGCTTCAGCTTGGTCCCGGGAGGGGGATCACAGGTGGGGTTACCTTCATACACATTGCTGCAAACAAAAGGAGCCCAAAGCTCCAGTAACGAGCAGGTTACACTCTTCAAGGCTTAACGAGAGAGACCTAAGCTGTAATGGACTGTAGAGACACAATAGCTGAGCCATTTGATCTGCCAACACTTAGCTTTGTCTGTGCTGCGCCCTGCTGTTCCAGCTCCTAGCATTGTATAGACTCTGGCTCTGCAAGCTGCTTCAGCATCGCCTCCAATTACAAAGTGCTTCCTCTGCTGCAATAGCCCTCCTGGCTGTCTTAGTGCACCTCTACTGCGGCAGCAGCTCCAGCCCTGCTTCGCTCCCATCTTTGCTGCTGTGCCTCAGACTCTGGATGAAGTTATTTAACTCCCATCCATCCTTTAAAAGGATGCAAATCCATCATGGTATGCACAGCTTCTCCTTTCAGGAGAAAAGTGGTGGTTTTTTTAGCTTATTCCACCGGTAATAGCAGAAAATGGTCTATTGCAGGGAAGAATTCATCCAAATAAGCTGTGAGCCATAGCTGTGCTGTAGATAATACCTGGTTCATTTCAGTACCCTGGAAGCACTTGATGAGCACCCACTCTTCGGATATCATTGTGTTTTAGGTAAATGGACCATCTAAAAGAAAATCTCAGGTTTCAAAGACTGCTGAACAGTAGCTTCATTATGTATGTTCAAGCTGTCTTCTGAAAGTTACCGATAATATTTACAAGTAGTGTCCAGCAAGGGAGGAGCAAGACCCTTGCCCTGTTGCACTCAGCCACATGTAAGGGCTTCAAGCCCTATGCTGCACCCAGGTCAGCATGGTCATTAGCCTTTAATGTTCATTAGTCTTTAATTACCATCATTCCATCGATTTGCTTAGCTAAAATAATATCTTTGGTTTCTTCAGGGCACACCATAGTAGCTCCTCAGCTTAGTTACATGGAAAAATCTAAAAAACCTGATTTCAAGAATAGTTAGTGTTTTTGAAATTACTTCTATTACAAGAAGCCCTGAAGAAGGTCACAGGAGTCCCTTGCAGTTAACTCTGAGTAGCGCTTACCTCTGCCATGCCTCATCTTCAGATCCAGCCACCCAAGGAGGAAGGTCTGCAGACCCCACACCTTACCTCTTCAGTAACAGAGAAGCCTTTAAGGACCTCTTGGTGTCTGCTTACAAAGAATTATTTTAGCCAAAGCAATAAAAAGCTTATTTCATGGCTTTGAAGCATTTTTCAAGCTTTAACAACCACTTCTGAGCCTGATGCACAGCTTCTGCAACTATTTCTTGCTAGCACTAACTTCATCAGCCACTACTAGAGCACTAACCTATACTTTCCCACTCTGTGTATGAACCCTAGCAGCCCTCTGTGCACCTTATAATGGTTAATGGCCATGATGGGCCTCCCTAACTGTCCCCACCTGTGGGGTTGGGATCCTATGTAAGCTCTGCTCAGGGGCTCCCACCCTGCCCTTCCTTGCCCTTCCCTGCAAGACCATGTGCCTCCAGCTCAGCCCTTACCTGGTGGCACCATGAAGTGAAGCTGCAGCTCCCAGGTGCTGTGAGAAGGTTGGACATCACACCAGCCTTCACCCAGCTGCTCTGAGATGGGTCTACAGGTCTCAGCAAGCCAGTCAGGGTGTTGGTGTTTGTCTGATGGTTTTGGCTGGATACTTGCTATGTCCTTCCCCTGAATAAACGCTTACTGGCATTGTGGTGGGACAGCAGAACAGCTTGGGAGAGGAGCATGCTGTGGGCTGGGGTATAGTGCATCCCTGCTAGCTGGAGCTAAGCGAAGGGGAAAAAACTGTGACTACCCACAGGGTGTTGCCTTTCTCAGGAGCCAGGAAGGATTTCTTCCGCTCTTCAAAGTGGCTGGAGTTGTACCACTTGAAATCAGCAGAAATTGGAGTGGAATATCAGCGGAGCACAGCTTTCAAAACCTCATTTTCTTTTTCCTTTCAAGCTGACAATAAGGCTTTAAGAAAAACTTTGAATAATGGATACACTTTTGAATAATGGATGTTTCGCAGCCAAAGTCCCTTGCCTTCCCTCTCCGTGCCTGAATGAGAAGCCTTTTAATTGCTGAACACGTGGAGAGGAGGTACAAAGCGCTCCGTCCCCCGTGCTGCTGATTAACCGATGTGTACACGCACATTAAAGATTCAGCGGTGGGGAAGCAGCTCCCAGCCCCAAGCTGTATGCTGTGCACGGTGTTTTTTATCAGCCAAGGATCTGGCACGAGATGTTTTGCATCTTTTTGCGTCTCCCCGTCATGGCTGCTTGTAGTCCTCTGTTCTCGGGGGTCGGATTCCTCCTGTGTCCGTGGAGGAGCTCTGTTGGGGGTCAGCGTGTGCTTCGTGTGCCCCATCCTCAGCCTCTCCCTACCTGGTGCGGTGCCCAGGTGGCTTCAGCTGCGTGAAACCCTGCTGTGTTAGTGCTCAGCCAGCTCCTCCGTCTGCCCAGAAACCCTGCTGGTTGGGAACGCTTAACCTTAAACCACAGAAATACCCCCGGAGGTGCCTTGGGGTGAAGCGGAGGATACCCCGGGCTCCCTTGTGTCAGGTGTTTCTCTTCCACGTCGAGGTTTTCAGTGACCCTTGCTCCCACGGACCGCAGGAAGCCGCCAGCGAGGTTTCTGCCTTCAAACACCTCATTCCCTGTCAATTCTGCAGCTTCTTGCCTCGGAGGACAGCTGCAATTTAGTTTTATTTCGCGAAATTTGACATGACTTGAGCCTGTGATTTACTGGCCTTGAAGGATATGGTGTATGTAACCGTGGAGGGCATAAGTGGCTTTTCATGGTAGAGGAGTCATAAATTGAGATGAAAAAAAATGAGGGAAACATTACTGTCCAACTTTACAAGGTAGCACTGAGAACAGGACACACCGAAGCCATCTGTAACTGTCAGGGGTCTTTATTGTCCCTGATTGTGTGTAATAAAGCTCTGGAACGAGCCCCATGGTCTCCGGTACAGAGGCAACCAACTCTCGAGCACCGGAGGAGACACAAGATGGCAATCTTTCCAAAAGGACGCTCTGGAATGTGGTGGGGCCGAGTATCTCTGAGCTATCGGCTTTCCTCGGGAGTTGCTGCCGCTGCTTCAATATTTGTTTGTCCTCTGAATATTTCCAGGCCTATTTGCAGGTGATCTCCGTAAGGCAGTGAGCAGGGAGACAAACGCCAATTTTCTGGCCTGGAAAACATGAGGGAGCTGTGCAGAAAGACAAGGGGACCTGGGTACTGACCCCTCCTCGGTGTGGTGGGGTTTGGCTGCTGTGTCCCCGTTACCCCATGGGCACCCCGCTGGGATGCCTGGCGGCATGGCCTCGGTTCAGGGAGATGGGAGATGGATGTGGCATTCACAGCCAGGAGCTGCAGGTCCTGCTGTAGTGGGGATGGAGGAAAGGGAAGGCTTTGAAGTTTTTTTGGGGTTTCTTTGTAATGGCAGGCTGGCGTTGCCCATGTGGTGTGGCACTTTGCACAGGCACGCTTTGATTTCTGCAGATAAGAGCTTTTTGCACGTCTGCTTTTTCTCTGAGTACAACACTGGGTGTAAACTGCTGTTTCTTAATTTGTTTTATGCTGAACACTTCCGGAATGCGATTAATATTCATGCCCTGAAGTCACAAAAAAAAAATTAATAGGCATATTTTGGTGCTGCTAAATGTGTGTTTGTAGGAATGGTGAAGTTCCTCAAGGCTGGGTACAACCCAGCGTGGAGAGGAAAGGTGTAAAACCACCAGTGAGGGCTGAAGCAGACAGACAGAAGGGTTTTGAGAAGTGCTGTGCTGTGGATCAGATCCACACGATGGAGCTAACACAGCGGCTCTCATCTCTGCTGCTTCACAAGCCGCCACCTTCCCCACCCTGGGAAGGCCAAAATGCCCCCACGAGACCCAGACAGAGCTGGGCTCCCACCTGGCAGGAGTGCTCAGGCTAATTAATGAGCTGCCACTGAGGCTGATTGAGGCTGAGGGCTCTGCCAATACTCGGCAAGCTCCTGGGGGGGTTTGGTGGTCTCAGTCTTCATGTGATGTGAGATGCTGGTGGGTGTCCCGAGTGCTGGTGTCTTTACTTTGAAGAACCTGCAGATCAGTCTCCCTGTTTCTGCAGTCTGTTTGCTGCTCACATTCCTGCCCCACAGACGGGATGAGGTTTTTGGTGTTCCCTCCGCATGCCACCAGCCCTCGCAAACCCGCTGTGCCGGGGCGTGATGCTCCCACAGCCCCACCGGCAGACAGCCTGCGTCACCTCCGGGGGGCTGCAGCTCAGAGGTGGGCAACACTTCCTACTCATGCCATTTACGATAATGATCTCATCTTGGAGATGATTAGAAACAACATAAACCAGCTAAAAATAGCTTCAGGTGCTGTGGCCACCTCGGTTTCTCCTTTGGTTGCAAGGACTTCTGCTCAGGCTTTGCTGATTTTTCCCCAGCTGGGCTCGGTGCCCCAGCCCGGGCTGGCTGCAGGCGATGTGATGCACACCCCAGGGCATGGAGAAAAATGTTTTCCACCTAATCTTGTTACTGTGACAACAGCAGGGAAACCTTTTAAAGTGAAAAATATGATTTTTTAAAGAGATAGCTGTGCCCCTTCAACTTCATGTAACAAATGCCATCTATAGTGCCTGCTGCCTGCCTTGCAGTGGACTTGTGTGCTTGGTGGCAGTCCTGTGGCACAGCTCTGGGGTTCCCAGGACATCTCTGGATCTTTCTCAAATAGAAATATATTGGCTAGGAGAGATGCAGTTCAAGGGCTACTTTTTTTTTTTTTTTTTTTTTTTTTTTTTTCCCCTCTTTTTCTCCCTCTTTCCAGCCTACCTGCTCCTTTTGTCTGTATCTCTTCCTTTCACTTCTCATTTCCCAGCACCTTCCCCTGGCTCTCCTCTTCTAACACACTTTTCTGCTTGCTTTTCCTGAGAAATTGGCGTTCCCCAGCTGTCCATTTTAAGCTGCTGTTGCTCACAGCTTCATGTTGCTGGCAGTGGTTCTTCCACCTCCTTCCCCAGCGCACAGCCGGGCAGCATTTCCCACATCCCAAACCCCGGCAGCACCAGCCACTGCTGCTTTCGTGCAGGTCGAGCATCTTCCCTGCAGCCCAGACCCCGAGGTCTTGCAGGCAGCAGCAGCCTAAGAAACCACAAGTGCTCCAAGTGTCGCTGCTTGCCCCTCACGAGTCCCATATATAAATCCTCGTGGTTGCTAGAAAATGGGCTGGAAGCAGCCAGTAGTCACCTCTTGGCCAGAAACCTGGAATTATTAGCCAGTGGAGAGAGGAGGGGGAGAAACCTATGTGTGTGCATGCTAAAATATATATTAAATATATTAAAGCGGCATCCTTGTGTTCTCTTGGGCTCCTTTCTTGCTGTCCCAGGAGGGCTGCCCTTTCCATATCAGGCATTTTGCTTTGCTCCCAGCCACCCGAAATGATGAAGAGCAGCTGTGGAACTGAAAGGGGAGCCTTCGTTCTGCCCTGCCCAAGCAGCTTGTGGGTGTGGGGATGACGCTTCCCTGGTTTGTTTCCTCCAGGCTGGTGGCACGGCTGAGTGATGCAGATGTTGGTTTTTATTTGAAGCCCTTAATTCTGTGGAGACTGAGCGCTTATTTCTTGGGATCACCAGGGAAAAGTTCTATTGTCCCAGTGGGGTGGAAATTTCAAGCTCTGAAGCTGAAACACTGTAATCTTCCAGCATCCTTAAAACGGGGTTTCTCCTGGTGGTGCAGGTGGGATCAGGACACATTTGGGAGTGAGAGGCCCTGGTCTTTTTCTAGGGCCACCCTGTCATTTTGGGAGAAGATGGCATGTCACTGTGCTGCTGGGCAGAAGGCAGTTTTACGTTTAGCTCTTGCTGTGTGTCTCTGTGATGCAGTCTGCCTTCATTCCCTCCATTTTTCAGTGATTAGGGCTTCTGAGGGGTTGCAGGAGGCTCTGTAGGAAGGAATCCCTGGTCCCTTGCAGAGTAAGGACTTAGAGGCATTGCTGGGGTGCTGCCTGAGTCCGTTGTGCCCAAATTTTGTCTCAGTCAGCATCCCGTGGGACGGATGTTGTTTGCTTGAGCATCTGTGGTTGGGTCCGGATCAGCTGAGCTTAATCTGCAGGTTTTATTTCTAATTTCTTAGGGAGTACAGCAGTGGGAGCAACAAGAAGATGGGCAAGGGAGGATGCGTGAACCATGGCTTAAAAATAATAATAAAAAAGAATGCAGGAAAAAATATGCTTTTTTGGGGGGACTCAGGGGCTCGTGTGCTTCCTCTCAGGTGGGAGGGGATCCCCGGGGGCCCGGCACCAGCAGCAGCAGTACCGACCTGGCTGGTCCCCGGGCGGAGGAGCCGCTGCCCTTTGTCCCCTGCGGTGGCAGTGGACTTTGGCAGCGGCGCCTGGGGAGCGGAAGAAGGGCCCCGGCGGCCTCCCAGCAGGTGTGTGCGGCTCTGGGGGGTCCGAAAATGGGGGGGAACCCGAGTGATGGGCACCTACCCGCTTGCACCGGGGCAAGGGGAGGTTAGTTAGGTGGAACCCTTGTTTCACCTCTGTTCGGACGTGAAATGACCCCAAAATGCCTTAAATTTTGAGCGTGAGGGGCACTGCTCGTAGTATGACATGTACAGCACGGGGTTTTACCCTCTTGTTGCAGAGGGGAGCGAGTTTTCCCCCTGTGTGGGGCAGCAGTGCCCTGGGGCGCTTCGGAGGCTGGCCAGGAGGATGCTGCCCGGCTGCAGGCTGCTCGCAGCGATGGCCGTGTTCATCCTGATGTTTTATGGGAAGCTTCATGGGGAGCCAAAAGGGGAAATCAATGCTTTATCTTACCTCTGCTATGGGTATTTTGGAAACAGGATGGCAGGCTTGCAGGAGGGTGGGCAGAAGGTGGCCACAGGCTTCAGAGGAGGCTTGGGGGTGGGTGAGAAGCCCTTGTTGAAGCCCTTTGTCATCCATCTCGTTGCTCTCAGGCCTCCAAAGCCCCTTGGATCTTCTGGATGGAGCCCTGGGCCCCCCTGAGGCCACCCCTGCCTTGGCAGGGCCGCGCAGCCCGGGGCGAGAAGTGGTCTGTGTGGGCAGAGGGCCACCATGGGCCACCTCCTCGGTGGCCTGTCCTCCACACAGGTCCCCCACCTCGTCCTGGCTCCTGGGAGCAGGGCCACCCCCCCGGCAGGGACACGCGCCGCCCGGCATCCCGGGCAGAGAGCTACGAGAGCGGCCACCCCTTCAGGCCCTACTCCAGGTAGGAGGCGTGTGGTTATTAGCACGGCTTGCGCTGAGCCCCTCCTTGTCCCTCCACCTCATTAACGATTTTTCTGGAAGGTTCGGTGAAACCTTCTTGGCAGAGAAGCTGCTTTTTGTCTCCAAAAGGTCTACCCTAAAGGTCCCATCCCTGGATGGGGCCGGGGGCTGGCGTGGTGTCCTTTCCCAGCTCCACACCTTGTGTTGTTCCAGGCAAGGACATGAAGACCCCCACTGGCAGTACCCAGCGGCCACCTACGGGGACAACCACGCTTACCAAAGCCACCAGTGGCAGCCTGCGGCCTGGCAGGGTGACAGAGGTACCCCCTCCTCCTCTGGGTCTGGGGACAGACCTCTGGCTTGCAGAAGGAGGTGATATTTTCTCTGGGATGGGATGTTCTCCTGGGGCTTTCTCCTGCCCATGCTCACAGGGCAACAGTGCTGTCCCCCCTGGGCTGTGCTGCCCTAAATTTACATTTGGGAGCTGGGCATGTTTAATGCGTCCCAAGGGAGCATTTAATTTTGACCTGCATGGCTCAAAATCTGCATCGTGCCTGGGTGCAGGCTGAGTGTGGGGATGCTGATGTGGTCAGGGCGGCTGGGACCTCATTTCTGCTGCATTTCTGGGCGGAGGAAAAGGGGAGGCAGGAAAGAAGGAAGGGTGCTGTTGGCAAACATGTGCAAGGCTTCCTCAGACCTCCGACTTGCCAGGCAAATTTGGAAGCAAATGGAGTGCGTGCAGCAAATTGCCCGGCTCCTTGCTTTGCTTTTGTAACTCCATGATGGCTCACTGCTCCGGGGGGCAACGCGAAATCTTGGTTCCCTCTCTAGATGTGAGGCAGGGCGAGCCCTACAGCAAGAGCAGCACCTACCGGGACCAGCACTACCACAGGGGCTACCACCCCAACCTGGCCACCAGCCCCCCCGGGCAGGAAAGGTGAGGGGGTGCTCGGGCTGTGGCTCGTCCCTTCACACAAACCAGCGGGTTTGTGGCCGGTCCCAAAATCTCCAGCACCAAGAGCGTCTCCTTTTGCTCCCGCCTGCAGGTCCCAGAGCTACGACGCGTACAAGGAGGGCTCCAGGCGGTCGTGGGCAGGGGGGGAGGCCATCGGCCAGCCCCAAGAGGTAACCCCAGGATGGGCAGGGATGGGGGGGGAAGGCGGGGGGCTCTCCCAGGGATTTCGGGAGCCATCCTGTGCTCCTCCTCCAGCTGGGAGAGGATGAGGAGAAAAGGGCTGCTTTGCTATGTTACTCTTGCTGCTAAACGTTTTATCTGGAGGTTATTAGGATTTATGAAATCTGTCTGCTGGGCTGGTGAATCTAGGATGCTGAAGGGCTTGAGCTGCTAGGACAGCAATCAGCTGTGCTCCCGTGGGTCCAGCCGCCCCAGGTGAGCGGTGGAGCCCCTAGTTTCTCAGCCAGGTTCGTGTCTTCTCCCCTCCAGCCCAGCCTGCTCCTGCAGTACCGCGAGTCAGGGCTCAGCTCCAGCGGCTATGAGCTCAGCCAGTACATCCGCGACGGAGCCGATTACTGCGACACCGTGTTTTCGGAGAGCTGGAGCCCAGCGCAGGGAGGTGAGGACACGTCAACAAATGGCTGCTGTCGGGAGGTTTGCTGTCCTGTGGCGTGGGCCTTTGCTGGAGGTGATCCTGCTGGGTGCGAGGAGCTGCCACCCATTTGTCTTCTGCTTTAGGCGACGGTCCCTGTATGGGGGGCCACTGGAGTGTTGCTCGAGTTGAGGGGCCAGGAAGGGAGCTGGTCACCTCACCGTGGAGGTGGTGGTGTGGGGTCAGGGCGGGGGGACTCATGCTGGCTTGTGTCATTGCAGGGGGGCCCTTGGTGTCCAGCCTGGTACCCCCCAAGTTCTCGCTGCCGCACAGGGCGGTGTGCTTCGGGGCTGGAGGGCAGCTGGTGCTGGTGTGTCCCCACAGCCCTGCCGAGGGGCAGCGGCCCCTGGTCGAGCTGCACAGCCTGGAGGTACGCCCCAGCTCCCAAATCCACCTGCGGTTCCCTCCCTGGAGCTGCCCCTTCCACCCCATTACTCACCCAAGCAGCCTCCTCAGTGGCCTTCCCGCCCCCCTGCTCCATCTCATCTCCAGCCCTCGTGGCCTCCTGGGCCTCGTTGTGCCAGCCCGTACCTGGGCATTGCTCTCAGCCTTTGGACCCATCTCCTGCTCCTTTGGCTCCACAACCCTCGTGTTGTCCATGGCCTGCTCACAGCAATCTCCTTCCCTTGGGGTGGACATGATCCATACCTCTCTGAGGGACAGATCTGCCTACCTTTCTGAGATCCTCCTATACGGAGGCCATACCCATTCCCTGAGTCCACCACAACACTTCCCTCTCCTTTCTTGCCTCCCAGAGGAGGCAGGTGCCATCTCAAGGACCATCCTGGCCACGCGGCCCCACATGATGGTTTAGTGTCCATGCTGTGTGGGATTACCTTAAGGCACTTAGGTAGTTTGGCACAAAGGGTTCGCCAGCACTGCTAAACCCTGGGCCAAGGCACTGACTTTCAGCTAGTCCAGTGGGAGCTGGCCTCCTTACTGGAGCCCAGCTGCTGAATTTGTTGCTGTTTTTTAGGTAATCCTTCACGGCACGAAAGAGCAGGAGGAGCTGCAGGCCTTCCCAGGGCCCCTGGCCAGGTATGGACTTGGTGGATCCCAGAGCCACGTCCTGTGCTGGCACAAGCCCAAGGCAGGCTCCAGAGCCCCCCTGGTTTTGGGAGGTGATGTGTGCAAGGGCTGAGTCTGGGTTCGGATGGGGATCCTGTCCCCTCCATGTAGTGTTGGTTGGTTTGTGTCATGGCAAGTGGCTTTTCTGAATGCCCACGGGGTGGGGGTTTGGTGTGGTTTGTATGTCTGACCTTACTTTGTGTTCATACCCCAACAAACTGAGTTTTGGGTCATCCTTTGGACTTCTGTGGTTTACTCTTCCCTAAGTTTTTTGTTGTTGTTGTTGTTTGTTTGTTTGTTTGTTTTTCCCCTTTGAGGCCATTGATATTCAACCTAATACTCAACTTCTTGTGGTGTGAGCCTGGGAATGAATCTTAGAGTGTTGCACCAGGCAATTCTCCTGGTCACACCAGCAAGCAAAAGGAGAAAAAACTTTTACTGAGCAAAAGCTGCAGGTGCTCAGCAACTGGGTGGAAGATCTGGAGGTCCCTCTCCTCTGGCTGATGTTCCCCGTGTCTCTCAGCCACCCCTTCCGTACGACTGTCAGATTTTTCTCTTTGTAAGACAGAGTAGCACTGCCTGGTTTGCACACAGCTTAAAGGTTCTGCCTCTGTCAGACCCTAAGGGTTTATATGGTCACAGCCGTGTCTTTTGCCCTGCACTGTGGCAGTTAATCAAATAAAAGATACTGCCTGTATGTGTGCCTGCTCCTACAGCCCTGGACATCCACGTCTGTGACAGCATTGCACCTAGGAGCAGTGGGGGATCTTTCTGGGTAGATTGGGGAACAAGCTATTAGTAGGGAAGAGGGTGTGAGATGCCTTCAGCACCCCTGAAACACAGAAACTTGCAAAAAGTCATCAAAATGACCAAATTTGTTAAGCATTTTTGAGCTTAGTGGGGTCAATGCAGTATGTTTCTTTGACTGCTTAGGATCTTCTCTTTTCTGTCTCTTGCTTCTTTGAATCTTTGGCATCCCTGTCAGTGAACCTGGGGGCGCTTTGATTCTTAATGATGTCCTAGATTGCTTTCCCTTGGGTTTCTTTTGATGCCTTTGTTTGCTGCCGTAGGGAAGATCTGCACAAGGTAGATGTGATGACATTTTGCCAGCAGAAGATAGCCACAAGCTGTGATCTTTCAACACAAAGAGGCAGAGATTCAGCTCTTCTCTGGAAACTCCTGGTCCTCCTCTGCCGGCAGAACGGGGTAGGTGCTGACCCTTTTGATCTTTGTGGTGAGACAAGTGAGAACCTTTATGTGTCTCTTGATCCAGTGGCTGCTTTATGGGAAGGCTAAAACCATCCCATTCCCAATTTGCTGTCAATCACTGTGGTACCGCCTGGGTATTTGGAGCAAAACCCTTCTGCATTGCTTCTTGTCCTTGTGAACCACCAGCAGCCCAATGCAACGGCAGCTCTGTTGCGAGGAGATGAATCCCTTAATCCAACAAAATCTACCACATCTAGCCTGTGGCTGCTTGTTGGAAGCGGGTGAACGAGATCTTCAGAGCTGTGATGGTCTTGGGAGTGGTGCTGGCTTCTTTACCCCCCCAGCTGCATGCTGGTGGCCAAGGCTGGTCTTGCTGGGAAGAGTGCACGGGCACTGAGCTGGAAGTGGCGTTGGGCAGCCTCCACAGGCCTTGTTCCTCCATTCCCCACCTTCCCTTCCACAGTCCATGGTGGGCTCAGACGTGGCTGAGCTGTTGATGCAGGACCGCAGGCGCCAGGAGAAGTACAAGAAGCAAAACCCCATGGAGAACCCAACCAGCCTGGCGGAGGACGAGTGGCGCCAGCCGGGGACGCTGGACCTCATTACGGGAGAGGTCCCTCCCGTGGTGGAGACGCAGGCGCAGATAGTGGAGAAGTTCACCAAGCTCCTCTACTACGGCAGAAAGAAAGTAAGTCGTGAGCAGGTTCCGGGATGTATGGGGGACTTTTTTGTTGGTCCCGTTGGCCTCTCCAGGCAGGTTTGAAGGGCGGTCAGGAAGTATCTTGAGGTTGCAGGATCGGCTCTTCAAGTTGTGTTTGTACAATAGTTGTCATCGTTGTGGTAGTCAGAAAGCTAAATAGGGCTTCATGAATACTTTTTGGAGGGTATTAGTTGAACCTCAGGGACTATGTTGGGTTTTTCCCTGAGGTGGATGAGCAGAGGAGGAGGGCAGGGAACCGAAGTGAGCGCGGACCCCTTACCCCTCTGCCTTGGCTGCAGGATGCCCTGCTCTGGGCCATGAGAAACCAGCTGTGGGGCCATGCCCTCTTCCTCTCCAGCAAGATGGACCCGCGGACCTACAGCTGGGTGCTCGCAGGGTAAGTGGGGGAGTTCAAGCAAGGTGAGCTGCTGGCGATGGGCTTTGTGAGCAGGTATCCCCCTGGGTGCCCACAGCCCTGAGGCACTGAAACAGAGGACCTTTCAGAGGAGCCAAAGGGGAGAGGAGAGTACCTGTCCAGGTGGGGCTGAGTCCTTCAGGCTTCCTGATGGGCAGCAGAAACCAAACGGGGGGCCGGGAAGCAGAAGGAAAACTGTTCCCCAGAGACGTTGGGGGGATTTGTTCCAAGGGCTTGGCTTTGCTCTAGCTGCAGGTGGGCAAAGGCTGGGGTAGGGGTAGCTGAGCCATCTCTGCCAGCATCCAGCCCAGGCTGAGCTGTTCATCCTACTCGTGTGAGCATTTTCTGGTGGAATTAATATACTTAGGCTGGATTGGGTTGATCCCTTCAGGGAGGGTTAAGCAAAAATTTTCTCTCGCGCATCCCGAATCCTTTTAAGAAGGTTTTATCCAGCATTGTCCTTGAGACTCGCCTGCTCCGGAGGCAGCACAGCTTACCAGCCTGGTGGGGCTTGCTCTCCTTTCTGCCTTGCCTTCAGCAGCAAAACAAAGCCTCCCAGGACACTGCTTTGCTGCAGCCTCTGGGACGTGCCCTAGGGGGTGTGTGAGAGTTTTGGGGTGCTGGCACAGCATCCCCATCTCTGCTGTCTCCTCGCAGGTTCACCAGCACGCTAGCCACCAACGACCCGCTGCAGACCTTCTTCCAGCTCATGTCGGGAAGGATCCCACAGGTGGCACAGGTCCGTGAGCCTGTCCTGGCCTGTGCTGTCACCCACCGGGGACACCTGCCTGGTGGTGACCGCCTCATCTCACCTGGGCTTTCCTCTCCCTCCAGAGCTGCGGGGATGCCAAGTGGGGAGACTGGAGGCCCCACCTGGCCGTGCTGCTGTCCAACAAGGTGGGAGACATGGAACTGAACCACCGGGCCATCATCACCATGGGGGACAGCTTGGGTGAGCTGAGGCCCCGATGCTACGTGCACCCCTTTCTGGGAGCTGCTCTGTTAGCTGCTCTTCTGGAGACGCCTGGGATTTTCAGGCGAGCTTGAAGGCCTTCAAAGCAGCACCGAGCTGGTGTTGCTTGCTTGCCAGGGCTGAGTATCTGTCTGCCTTCCCCCAGCTGGCCGGGGAGCCGTGGAGGCAGCTCACTTCTGCTACCTGATGGCAGATATTCCTTTCGGTTACTTCGGGGCGAAGGCAGACCGCATGGCGCTGCTGGGCAGCAGCCACCGGTGAGTCAGCCCGGTCCCACCATAGCTTCATCTCCCCTCTCTTCCTCATCCCCGGGATCTCTCCCACAAAACCGAAGCCTGTTTGGGGGGGATTTTATTGCCCTTAATGCCAGCTGTGCTCTGGGCCCTTCCAGCTGCAGGCTGGCACCGTGGCAGAGCTGCGGCCCCACAGTTTGGGATGGAGAACCTCGTTCCTATGCCCTGAGCACCCCTCTCCCCTCTGCCCCACAGGCAGGCATTTGCCCAGTTTGCCAGCACGGAGGCCATCCAGCGCATGGAAATCTTTGAGTATTGCCAGCAGCTGCGGCAGCCTAAATCCTTCCTGCTCCCCTTCCAGGTAGTGAGGGCAAGCAAGCATGGATGCTGCTCAGACTGGCCCTAAGGCATCCCATAAGCATCCCCCGGCCCTGCTGGAGCTGAGGGCAGGGGCTGCTCTGCACAACTTGGTCCCTTGCTGTTTGTTGGGGTTGATGGTGGGGCTGCAGTGGCCAAGGGGCTGCTCCAAGGCAGGGTTTTGGGGACTGGCGGGTGTGAGCATCCCCTCGCTCCTGCCCTATGACCACTGCTCTCCCAAGGTGTACAAGCTCCTCTACGCCTCTCGTCTGGCTGACCATGGGCTCCCAGCCCAGGCCCTGACCTACTGCGAGCACATCGCCACCGTGCTCCTGGGACAGGATCCGGCCAGCCACCCCGTCCTGGCCCGGCAGCTGGTGAAGGTGAGTCTTGTGTCCCTGCTGCGCAGATCCCGGGTGGGGGCATCGCTGGGGTTCCTGCCAAGTCTGGGACTTCACCTGGGTGCCCGCACACATCGACGGTATCACCTGCCAAACAGGGATGGAGTTGTTTAGAGGCCAAGGGTGCTTTCTGTTGTGGAGGTTTTGAACTTTTAAATAGCCCAGACTGTTAGATTCGCTTTTGAGAAGCCGCAATCCACAGGGTGCTTGATGTTTCCTCCCCAGCACATCATCTCATGGCTGAATTTTCTGGTTGGGGACTCTTCTGGGCTGGCAGTGGACGGGAGCATGTCCCTGCTTGCAGCTCAGAGCTTCTTCCCTGCAAAACCATGGTCTCATGCTCGTGGTGATCTGGGAGATGCCTATAGCACATATGAGGTGCTGGTGCTTGCACATCACCCCTTTTTGGTGACAGTGTTGCAGCTTGAACTGGAAATCCCCCATCCCACGCTGGGGCACGATGCAGGTCAGTGTCCCATGTCCCCAGGGGCAGGTTGCACATCTTCCCGTGGCAGTCCTCTGCAGGGTGCAGGGTGAGATGGGGAGAATGGGGGTGCAGGATGCTGCAGGAATGGCATCCAGCCCCAAAACTCGGCATTGTGCATCACACCCCCCTCACACACCGTTGTCGAAACCTATTTACTGTCTAACAGCCTCTCAGATCTGCGGTTCTGCTGGGGATAATGCTTCTCCTGGGAGAAAACACTTTCATCTGAAAAACCAGTGCATTCGTAGACACTCTTGTCTTTGATGTTTTAGACTGTGTTACAAATTATGATACACATTAGTGTTTGATTAAGACTTCCCCTCTTTTGAAGCTGGGGACGATATACAACCAGGTGCTGGTTCATTAATATTGGATCAAAGTGCACATTAGCTTTTGGATTAAACATTCCCCCCGTTTAGGAGTAATCATGCTTATAATTTCCTCTTTCCTGCAATTGATTTAGGATGAGCACACGTGTGTTTGCACAAAGCCGGGATGGTGGGGTCCAGCCAGCCGTGCTGGGTGGCTCCAGGGCTGGTCCTTGTCCCCAGGACGGGTCCCATCTCGCTGTCACCCGGTGGTGGTGGGAGCTGGGTTTGTGCTGGTTTAGGCTCCGTTTCTAACATCTTTGGGATTAGGAAGAAGCAGCCGATGTGGACTTGGTGCAGAGGGGGGATGCTGAGGTCTGCAGGGTGGCCCTTGGGGAGGCAGCCTTCGAAAGAGCATAAATCAGTGCCAGGCGGGGAAATGGAGCTGGGAGAGAGCTCAACAAGTCCCCAGACAGAGGGTCGATAACAGTAAGAACAGACTGGACGAAGAGCTGTGCTTTGGCTGTTGTTTCCCCTCGACCTTCTGTCTTGAAACTGGATCCAGCTCTAAGCAGGAGTCTCGGGTCATTCAGACAGCTTTGGCTGGGGTAGCATGGACCCTACTTGTGCTGGAGAAATGAAACGTGCAGCAGCAATGCTGCAGAGAGGGACCTGGGGGAGACAGCGGAGCACGGAAAAAATATTGAGCAGTAAAATGATAACAGGATGCTGCTGAAAAAAAAAAAAAAAGAAAAAGAAAAAAAAAGCCAATGTTATCATGTTATTCTGGGCTGTGAGAGCAAGAATGGCATGTGTGAGACAAGGAGGTGATAATCCCCCGTGCTCAGGGGTCTCAGCTGGGGCACTGTGCCCCATTTTGGATGCTGTGCTCAGGGACAGTGCCAGATTGCAGCCAGTGATGAAGAGAAGAGCTCGGGTGATAAGAGGTGGAGGGGAAAATGACCTCAGGGTTATTTTCTGCAGGCAAGATAAGCTGGCGGAAGAAGGGGGCATGGGGGGATGTGATAAGGGTTCTCCAGTGTGCAGGAGGTTGATTTTAGGGGCTGGTGCCTGGCCATCCCTGCAGCATTTGCAGAGCAAGAATCAAGAGGCTTAGCTTGCAGTGGGGCAGATTTCACCTAGATATCAGGAAAATCCCTGTTGTCCCTGTCCCTGCAGCTGGCCGAGCGGCTGAAGCTCTGTGACCCGCTGCTGCTGGAGATGCCCGAGCAGGACCAGGCGCTGGAACCAGAGTGGCTGCTGCAGCTCCGAGCACACTGCCAGCACTGGGAGGTGAGGAGCAGCCCTGGGGTGCTCCTGGACTCATCTCTTCTGGTGGTTTTGTGCCCCTCTGGCTTCCCCTTCTGCCTGCTCGCAGTGGGGCACAGAGCCATGGGGGTGTCGGAATGGGGGTCTCCTTTAACTGAGCTTGTGCTTTGCTTCACACTGGCTGTGCGGTGTCCTTGGGCTTTGCCCTGTGCCCCCCTGTCCTCCTCTTTGTCACGTTTGTCCTCTGGCTCCCTGCAGGCGGAGGACAACCTCCCTCCAGAGGTGGCACCGACCCAGCCGGAGCTCTCCTGGGCTGCTGCGTCCACCCCAGGTACCAAAGGTTGCCTGCCTAATTACGTCACTGGGCCTAATTATCTCTGTGGGTGGGGACGGTGCCGGTGGCACACATCTGTTGGGCATCCCATCGAGGAGAAGCCCAGCCGGGTGGCTCCTTGGTGGTGCCCCACGGCCACCTCCATCAGGAGGATGCTCGCTCCTGGCTGCCTGCTCGTACCCAGTTTTCTGGCGCCGAGGAGTGGCGGTGGAGACGCCAGCACTGATGGGTAGAGGATGAAGGCTGGAGCAGACAGGATAAAACAAGACAGATTTCTCCGAGCCATTTCTTCCTATCAGCTTTCCCTGCTGCTGCCAAATTCCCCTTCAAGGAGCTCTCCCAGGCAGTAAAAAGGATCATCAATCCTGATTGCCTCCTGCTGCTATCAGGGCTGAGGCTATGATCGTCCCTCTCTGAAAAAAAAAATACATCGCAGGTATGATGGGATGGCTTCTCCGAGCCCGTGGCCGCCACTGCTTGCTTGCTTTCCTTATGCCCAGCACTTTGCTTCATCGAGAAGGTTGTCCAGGACCAACCTTGGGACGGGACGCTGCCTTGTTGTTCCTCATCAATGGACCGGTGTGCAGGGAAAGCTGGCTTGATGCTGAATTCATCCATCCTGCAAAGAAAAAGCCTGGATGAAGCCTGTTTGGGTGCAGAGGATTTGGCCCAGCGACCCAGTCCAAGGGCTGACCACAAAGTGTCCTCCCAAGTGCCACGCTGGGATGGGCATGGGCACAGCAGCCTCCCTGTGGCTTCCTCCTGGGCTTTCTCCAGCTGAATGTGGAGCCGAGTATCGGTGGTGGACTGGTCCCTTCTCCTTGCTGCAAGCATCTCCAGGCAGGTGCAGAGCCCTGAGCAGGCCGGGAGCGATGCCACAGGCCAAGTGAAGGACTTGGTAGAGCCTCATCCAAGAAGAAGTGTGGTCCTTCCCCTGGCGGGGTCTGGCTCCTGCCTGGTGGCATCTCAGGGTGGTGGGAGAGAAGAGGCTCCGTGAAGAGCACGTTTCTGCCCAGAGACACAGAGCTGGAGCAAGCGGTGTGCAGGAGGGACACGCACCTTGGGGCATCCCTGGGACACGTGTCTAACATTAGGCAGAGCATCGCCTGCATGTGCTAAATAAAACCAACCCTCGCCACCTCCTCAGCCTTCCCTTCAAACAAAAACCCACCCTCGAACAAATCTGCCTGAAGCAAGAAGCTCCCCCACGTGTGAGGCTGCAGCTGGAGAGCTGTGGGTCTTCACTCCCACTTGGGTTTGCAGCAAGAGGGGAAAAAAAAGGCTCAGGGCCCCAGATTGCTTTCAACTGCTTTCAGCTGCTGGGCACGTGTTGCTTGCTCCTGGCCTCTACTTCGACAGTGTTCTTCTGGGCTTGTTTGCAACCTCAGGCAGGTTCCCAGGAGGTTTTCCACCATCAGTCACAGCCCACCTTCCTTGGAGCCTCTTGCTCCGTGCCCTGCCTCCTTCCTCACCCACGTGTGGTCCCTGGGGTCCTTCCTCACCCTCGCAGCTCCTGCTGATGTATAATGGAGAAGGAGAAAACCCAGTGCAACAGCCCGATGGAATTGCAAACACTCGTCTGAGCTCTCGGATGTGTTTTGCAGGTGGAGAGCCTGACCACGAGCTGCCCCCGAGTGATGGCTACCAGCAGGAGCTGTGGCACCAGCCTGTCCCCCCTGTGCCACCACAGGGACCCAGTCCCCACCAGGACGTGTCCATCCAGCCCCTGGCACCTGCTGAAGTTGCAGTGTTGGGCACGGGACTGGCCACCTCTCCAGGAGGGCTTTCCTCTGAGCCCTCTCCGCAGGAGGTGCCACCAGCAGGTAGGCACCAGCCCGGCTTTTCTGCAGAAATGCCTGTCCCCAAGTCGTGGCAGTCAAGTGGGGTGTCCGTTGGGAAAATAGGGTCACCATGCACCCAAGCAGTTTCCACCAGGACCATCACCTTGGTCATGTGGGTTGTCTTTCCTGCGAGGCATTGTCCAAAGCAGCAAGGGACTTAAAAGACTTTCAACAGATGGGGCAGGAGCTTCCTGGGCTCAGCACTGACCATGTCTTCTCCTCTGCTCCTTAGGAGATGCTGGAGAGCCCCAAGACACCCATGGGGTGCAGAAGCAGCCATCCCTGCCATCAGAGCCAGTGAGTTGGGGCGAGCGGTCAAACTGCAGTGCTTGGTGTCGAGATGGGGACGTGGGACTCACTGATTCCTCTCCTTCCACACCTTCATTTCCATACCACACATCGTGGTGCCACCCGTCCCCTTAGGGAGAGCTGAGGGGTCATGGCAGCCCTCTCCAGCATCCTCCATCCCAAATCTGGGGCACCTGGTAGCACCTTCCCACCTGCCCTAAGGGACACAACAGGTCCCCAGGGGACATTAACCATCAAGTCTGGTGTGGTGGTGGCCCCAGGCTGCTCTGGTCACACTTGCAAGCACCATGTTACAGACCAGGTGGTCTCCGATGCCAGCAGGGGTTAAGCGCGAGGGCTCGCTCGGTCTCGGAGAGCTCGACCATCTCCCAGGAGGAAGGCAGCCAGCCGTCTTCAGACAGCGCAGCCGAGGAGCCAGCGGCAGAGGTGACGCCGGGTGAGGACAAGGTGAGCGAGCTGTAGCTGACGGGAAGCGTGGCTGTACTGTGCCTGGCTGCCCTCTCCCAGCTGTGCCTTGGACAAAATGTCTGTTTGGGTGTCAGCAGTACAAGGGGGAGCTGCAGGCACCGTTCTGCTCCCATCCGTTGGGCTTGTAGCAGCCTCACCTGCTTGCCACTTTGACCATGAAACCTGTGCTTGCCAGAGCTCTGGATTCAGGTGGTTTGGCTGGTTTCGGTCGAAGCCCACTACAGAAGCCTCTCCCAAAGCCACGTCTGCTGCAGACTGCCCCACACCAGAACCACAGGTAGGAGGGACACAGGTGCAGCTATGAGGATGGGTGGTGCATTGCTCCCTGCATCCCTCCCCTCCATCCTTCAATCCTAGAATTGAATCCTTTATTGAAAATAACTGTAAATACATGAAGCATTATTGCTCTGGGAGGTGCCCCAAGCTCTGGGCAATCTCCCCAAAGACTGCTCACTCCAGCCAGCTGCCTTATAGCCCCCATAGTGGCTTTTCAGGGGGTGCAGGCTGGCACCCCAAACCAGAACGTGCAGGGCAAAGGTCTTCTCCACACACAGAGCCCCAAACGGGTGGATGTGTTTCAGGAACGGATGTCGCCATCCCCACCTGATGCTGCTCCTGCAGCTGGGATGAGTCCTTCAGCCTCCCCATTGCCTCCCTCCAGAAACCCCGGTAAGTGTGGCACGGTGCATCTCTGCCCCCTCCCTTTGGGAAGCTGCTCCTTTTGTTTCTTTAAGTGTGTTTTTGAGTTGCATGCCCCAGAATCACCAAAAAGTGAAATCTCTTTGTTGCTACTGCAGCGTCCATTGACATGAAAGGCCCATGGGATGTGGATAGTCACAAGGCTGGAGAGCAGGTGAGGGGAGGTGGGCGTAGTGGTGTCCAACCCCTCTGCTTGGGGCAGCTCTGAAGTCGGGGTTGACTGGTGTCTCTCCCTTCACCCACTGCAGCCTGGCTCCAAGCAACCACCGCTGGGGACAATCCCGCTTTTCAACCCTGCTGAGATCTCCCAGGTGAGAGCCTCCTTCTGGGCTGCTGCTTGACTGGGCGGGGGGGCAGCACCCTGACTTTTGGGCATAACAGAGGCAAGATTGTGGCCAGCCGTCACACCTGTTTTGGGGGGCAGTGGGGACAAACCATGAATGTCTCTTCCTGTGCTTCCCCAGCTCACTGCCGCCCGACCCAGCCAGCCCAGGCTGCTCTCCCAGCGCCGCTACCCCAACCCTTTGTGAGTGGAGGGGGCAATGCATGTGTATGGCTGCGAGAAACCAACAGCAGTTTGTGGAAAGCTTTGATATAAAATGGTGTTTGTGGTTTCTTTATTTATTTTTTTTTGGCGGGGAGGGATAGGGGGGGCAAGGGCGGATGACACAAAGTGTCTGGCTCCCCCCAGCTTCTGCCTGTAGGTTCTGAGGGTGTTGGGGGGTGTTTCTGTCATAAAATGGTGGGGGTGTTGGGGGTGATTCTGTCATCTGGGGGTGATAAAATGGTGGGGGAGGGAGGTTGAGGGGGTGTTTCTGTCATAAAATCTTAGGTATGGCGGTTTTGGGGGGTGTTTTTGTCATAAAATGTTGGGGGTGCAGGTGTTGTGGGTTTTTCTGTCATAAAAGTTTATGTGTGGTGCTTTTGGGGGGAGTTTCTGTCATAAAATGTTAGATATGGCAGTTTTGGGGGCTGTTTCTGTCATAAAATATTGGGGAGAGGGTTTTGGGGGAGTTTCTGTCATAAAAGGTTAGTTTTTTTTTTTTTTTGGGGGGGTGTTTCTGTCATAAAATGTTAGGTATGGGTGTTTTGGGGGGTGTTTCTGTCATAAAATGATATTTTTTTGGGGGGGAGGTTTCTGTCATAAAATGTTGGGGGTGCATATTTTGTGGGCTGTTTCTGTCATAAAATGTTAGGCATGAGGGTTTTGGGGGGTGTTTCAGTCATAAAATGTTACCCTGGCAACCGTTACCATGGGTTATACCAGGGCACCCGTTACTATGGAACCGTTACCATGGCAACCATTACCACTGTAACTGTTACCATGGCAACTGTTACTATGGCAACCGTTACCATCCATCTCCTTTTCAAGGCCAATAGGGCCTGGGTCAAAAGGCACGTCCAGGTCACTAGGAGATGTAACAGCAAAAGCCTTCGATGGCTGTAGCAGCAGAGGGGCCGATGGCGTAGCAGTGGGATCAGTAAAGGAGCCCGCAGCTCCCTCATTGTCTGGCAAACCACACGTTTCTGACTGTGGTCCCACAGGGCTCTTTAAGGCCTCAGAGACTGCTCGCCAGGTGCCGAGCAATCCTGGCGCTACCTTGTCGTTTTTCGTAGCAGTCCCACACCTTAACCTCAATTTGGTCCCATATTTCAGGATCATAAACTGTCCGATTGTTAGTAAGGAGAATAAGGCTACCAGGACAGTCTCTGTTTCTAAGGTCGTATGATTCCCTATAATGCCCGGCTGCTTACCAGCGAGAGGCAGTTGTGTGCGCGGGTCTGCTTCTCTCAGCTTGAGCTTCTTCCGAGCTCCGGTGCGCCCATTTCCAGCGACTGTCAGTACGAGCTTCTCTGAGCAGTTTGTTGAGTGTGGCCGAACCCATCTTCATGAGGCGATCAGTGTGCCTGTTCCCGTCCTGGTCTCCGTTCTGCTAGCCTGTTCCTCTTCATTCCTTCTTTCTCCTTTATTGATGACATAACTTCATCACATCGAGTTGCCTTTTTTTATCTCGAGGACAGGCTCTCCTCTTATGCCCTTCTCCCCACAGCAGTCCTTTTCAAAACAACTTTTCATTGGTCAAACAACTTTGCATATAACAGCAACGGCAAACAGCCAGAAACTTCCATGCCTTAACGGCTGGAGAACAAGCAACCCTGAGACTGCATGGAGTCTCCTGAATCACCCTTCCTTTGTTCCCTTTATATTCCTGATGGCCTCATCGTTAAGAGTCTGATGTCACCATCAACCACGGGGCTTTCCGACCCCCATGGCCACACTCCCAAATCTCCCCCTTCTTTATTAATAGCAACCACTTTCTCGACACGAATTACCGACACGAATTACTCCATATATAACAAAATGTTGGGGGTGCTGGTTTTTGAAGTATTTCTGAGACTATAAACGTTAGGTGTGGGGTTTTGAGTATTTTGAGCAGCTGTTTCTGTCCAACCGTTCGGGGTGGGTGTTTCTGTCGCAGGATGCTGGGGGTGTCTCTACAAAATGGCGCCCGGGGGAGAGTAGTCTGAATTGGGTTGTGGGGCCGTGCCCCACCCCACCCATTGGACTCAGCGCGCCGGCCGTGAGTCTGTCTCAAGGCGCCGCGGGGCCACGAGCATCCGCCGGGGCGGGGGGAGGCCGAGGGAGCTTCCCCGCCCCCGCTTCTCCTGCCCAGGCCGGCCCTGCGCGGCGCCCCCCCTTGCTGGTGGCTCACCCGCCCGCGCGGGCGGGGCCCTGCTGGGGCCGCGGGCGGCCCTTCCCTCAGACCTTCCCCGAGGCGGGGCCGGCGGGTGACGGGCACCCCGTGGGTGGCCTCGGCGGTGAGCTTCCCCCGGACGGCATTATGGGTGCCAGGAGGCTATATAAAGCCCCACGCTGCGGCTGCCTTTAGGTCAGGGCGAGGTGCCCAGCGTGCACCGCGCCGCATGCTAATGAGGGCACGCCCCTTTCCCGGCGAGCGGGGGGCTCGCAGTGCCGGGGGGCGCTGCCGGCTGCTGGGCACCGCCAGCGAGCCCTGTGGGGCCGGCACCCACCTGCGACCGGCTGTGGGGTATTGCTGCTCTCCTAAAACCCACAAAACCCACCAGGAGTGACACAAACCCAAGCACACCTGGCTCTGCCTCCGCCAGGGCCCCCTGCACCTCAGGTCTGCCTTACGGGGCAGAAGTGACCCGATGCTGGGATGGACCCCACACGTGTGTGGACCCCACAGGGGGCCCTGGGATGGGTGCTCGTAGGGCAGCCCTGCTGTGAGGTCCGTACCCCGCCCGCTTTGTGGCACTAAGCACTTTTTGCTGCCTTCCCCCCTTTTGGGTTGGTTTAAATGGGCTGAGCAGTAGGCAACGCTCACCTGGAGCCTTAAACATCCTACCTTTTGGGGATTGTGTGTCATGGCCCTTAGGAAACCTCTTTTTTGGGGAGAAAAGTGATCTTGTGTAAGATGGCACAGGTGCAAATATCTGGTATTTCTGCAAGGCGGAGGTGCTAAAATAACGCACTGTGCTTGCAGCGGCAGGCAGGGAGCAGGCAGCACTGGGGGCAAGCAAGCTGCGGGCAGCCTGAGCGGAGGAGAAGTGAGGGTGGTGGTGGAGGGGGAATGAATGGCAGGTCTCTTCCCTGCCGAGGGATGAGGGTGGCAAGCAGTTTCTGCCTGAGCAGACACGGAGACTCCTGCGTGTTGGCAGAGAAACAGAATGAAATTTGAAATGTCAGGGGAAATATTTTTAGAAAGAAGTTTTATGGTCTTGAGCTCGCTCCTCGGGTTTTTAGTTTCAAACTCCTTTCTTGATACCCCTGGGGTTGTAAGGAGTTGGTGAGGTGTTTCTGAGGCAGGAGAGGCAGCTCAGCCACACGTGGGGAGGGGCAGTGGGAATTTGCTCACTTGCTTCTAGCTTGGTGTGCTGTTTGGTCTCAATAGCACGGGGAATGGAGATCAGGAGTCATGAAAAAGTTCAGAGGGTGGATCTGCATTGTCTGGTGTGTGTGAACCGTGTGTCAGGCTTCAGTCAAAGGGCTTAAAAAACGTCGAGGCTGTGGCTGGTGTTGGTGGCTCTGGAGGGCTGGGCTCTGGGTGAGAAGTGATTTCCCATTAGCGTCTTGCTGTGGAAATGTAGAGGCAGGCCAGCTGTCTGCTTGGGCTAGGAGGCTGGGAGAGATTTTCTTGTGTGCTGCTTTGGGTGCTTCAGAGGTAGCGAGAACATCTCTGTGCTGGGGACAAAGCCCTGTGGCCTGCAGGACCACGCTGCTCAGCTCAGCAAGGCTGGAGACAGAGGATCCATTTGTCCCACGTTGTGCACTTAGGGGTGCACCGCAGTGATTCTCTGAGGTGTTAGGCCAGCCTTTGAGAAGAAATAGGGGATTCCCCAGGCCTTGCAGCTACACTAAATATCCTGGGGAATCGGGGTATCTGATTGTCTACAGAGGGGCACCTCAACTGGGAAGTTTGCCTGTGAGTTGCTTGCTTATGGCCTCCTGATGAACTTGAGGTAAACTGGGACTAAGGCTCTCTTTTTCTTCCCCATCCTCTCCTAGGAGCCCTGGAAATGCATTAACCTGACGCTAAGTGTTACTCTGACTGATAGCAGCAATTAGGGCCTGTAATCTGAGATCGGGTGTCTGCTACGTGCAGTGCTGTAATTGCTGCCTGGGGGAGCTCCCGTTAAATGCCCTGAGCTGGGATGCTCTGGGAGTGCTGGGATGCTCCTCGATGCCACTGGCTTGCGGAGGGAGGTGTGTGTGTGCCAGGCTCTGAGGATGTGGGGCTCTGTCGCTGGCTGCTTCCCCTCAGCCTTGCTGTGTCTCCACACTGGCTGCCTGCTAGGAAGGCCCTTGGGGACAAAAAGAGGGCAGCTGAAGATGTCTTTCATTCAGGCCGTGCTCAGAAATGGATCCACATCTCTGTCATTGCCATAGGAGCTGTCCAGAGGAATTGTTTCCTGACAGAATTGTGCTGCACAGCGTGGCAGTAGGTGTGCGCACAACACTGCTAGAGGGACGAGGAGGGCTGGTGATGTCTCCCGCTACTGTTTTACAGACCCAAAGGTCTTTAAATTTCTCAGTGAAAATGGCTGGAAGCTGAACCAGGCTGCAAATGCTTTCTGCTGGCATTAAGGTGACTGGCTGCATGGTTCCAGCCACGACTTGGGTATTCAGGAGGTAACAGTGCAGCCGGGGGGTGCTGGAAACCCGCCAGCAGCCTGCGATGGGGTGCAAGAGCTCTCAAACGGGTCACTGGCATACGGAGTTCCTTGAAGGTTAGTGAGGGCACATACTCTCTGTGCCTGTGACAGGTGAGTATGGATGGACTGCTTTTGGGGCAGCTCCAGTTCCCACTGAGCTGGAGCTAGCTGTGCCCAAAACACTGATTTATTTAGGAATTAGGCTGGTGAGATGTTCCTTCCTCGTTTTCCCCGCTGCACAGAGGAGGCACCGCGGTGCCCAGCTTGTGCTTCTGGCATCTTCTGCCCAGCTGCTTTTAGTCTCACGTGTGTCCCGCTGGGTATAGCAAGGCCACAGTCATTTAGAACTGTTATTTATTAAAAGAAGTGCTGGGTGGTGACCCTGTCTCTGTCCCTTCAGCTCCTGGTGACATCTGTGATGCAGCTGGTCTTAAGAGGTCACTCATTTTCCCCCACTTAATGATCTGCTGTAGAAAGCTTGCTTTCATTGCTTGCTCGGATGTCAATGGGACATGAATATTAATGAAACCTCGGTTGTCCTGTGGTGCTGGCTGTCACGGCCGCAGAGGGCTCGTTTGGAGCTGCTGGGCAGTGCGGGGAACTCCGTGATGGAGCTATAATAAAGTGTTCATGAACTCTGCTCCAAGGTGCTGCTCAGGACTTTGAACTTGCGGGCTCCTGGCACAGCGCAATGAGGTGGCTTGGCTGCTTCTCCAGGCTCTTGCGTAGCAGTGTGAACATTAACAGGAAGGGGACTCACTGGGACACTGCTGATACTGCTGGTAGAGGAGAGCTTGTTGTTGCAACTTCAGGTGGCAAATGTGTTGGTTAGTGAAAGTCAACGTCCTCCAGGGCCCTGAGATGGGAGCAGGGGAGGGCAGACACGACACAACATCTATTGCAATGGCTTCTTTTTGCTGGGATCACCTCAAGGAATGAGATGACTGCCTGATGTCTGTGATGTGCACGAGGGAGGAACATAATTTTGAGTCTGGGAAATGGGATTTTGCTGTGTTACTGAGGGAAAGTCCCTTCCAACATCTGTTACCCTACGTGGAAAAGTTGGATGCCAACTGAGATTTCATAGATAAAATAGTTTTTGTTTTGTTTTGTTTTGTTTTTAATTAAGTATTTTACATACTAATCTGGCAAATGTCATATAGGCATTTCACTGTGCCTTTCAACAGTGCATATTTAATATATGCCTTGAATAGCTGCAAAATTGCTTGTCAAAAGTCTACCTTGGAGAGATGACCCCAAATCAAGGTCTCTTGCTCTGAACTCTTATGGGTCTCCATACTGAGAGCCCAGGGTCAAGCTGCTTCGCCTAGGTGGCTGGTGACTCTTATTTTCTTATCTGTGGAAGAGCTTCAACCTGCTGCAGTCCTGGAGAAAGGAGACCACGGGGAGCAAAGCAGCACTTGCTTGCCCTGCTTTCAGGTAGAGCAATCTTATTCCTCTGTTGGCTGGGTTGTTCCCTGCCCACAGTGATCACGGGAGCCCCTCTGCAGGGGTTTTTGGCAGATCAGGGCCTTGGGATCTTGCTGGAATCTTGTCACAGTAATGGACATCCACCTTCAACACCTTCATATGCCTGCACCTGTAGAAATTTCCCTTTAGTTGACCAGGTCTGTGCACCATGCTACACAGAGGGATTGTTCCAAACTCCTCTGATCTAAAGGAGCATCACCTTCCCTTCTGTGTCCTGTCAGGTGTGGCACAGCTGTGCTCATTTATGTTTAAAAACGGTGCGTGTTGGCCACCAAGCTGTGGCTGCTGCAGGCTGTCATGTCCTAACAGCACAGAAAGCCTTTGGTACCCAAATATGCCCACATTCACTGTGAAATGAGGGACATTCACTATGGTAGGAAGCCCAATGGGTTGCCTTGGGGAGAACTGCAAGATGGTTTCATACCTGCTCATCTTTGCTCAGAAACACTGGAGATACCCAGCCCTCTAACGAGGGCAGGAAAGACTGA
This sequence comes from Netta rufina, assembly GCF_964035555.1. NCBI lineage: Eukaryota > Metazoa > Chordata > Aves > Anseriformes > Anatidae > Netta > Netta rufina. The sequence goes on along the minus strand of NC_140131.1, from coordinate 20,310,768 downwards.
CCTACAAAATCCTCTGTGAGCCTGTGTCCATGTACCAGCGTTTCCATGGAGTATAATCCATGTGAGTAGGGAGCAGGAGGGCCTCCTGCACCTGCAGGACCTGAGGGACCTATGCCACTGCTCTTGGAGATCTTAAGTACTGAATATCATCTTGAGGCAGTAAATTATCTTCACAGAGGGAGAAAAAAAGGCCAAAAAAGTTTCGTAGAAGCCTTTGACAGTGTAGGGTAAAAGCATCACCTTTCTTGACATGTTTGTCATGAGAGGAGATTGTATCTGGTGGTAAGATGAAGAGAAGTTGCATGCTGTCTGGTGTTAATTACAAAGGGAAAAACACATGAAAATCAAGCGAAATTGAATCCCACTGCATTTGATATTCCCAGAGTTGAAGGCCTCAGTGCATCTCATTAGTTTAAAACCCCCTGATGGAGAGAACTCAGCTTCGAACAGGAAATTGATATGACATTGAAACCTGGGAGAGGATTAGCCGCCCGCCTGTGAACTTGTCCAAAGGAGTTTAACATGTAAATGTTCCAACAGAGCAGCTCCCTGTGAGAAGGCATGCCAGTTAATTAAGGCCCCTGGGACTGCACGGTTGCAATGAGGGAGGGATGAGGTCTGTGCATGCGGAAAGACCTGCTGCTGTTTGCTCTCTGTGGTAAAAACACTCCGTGGGTTATACAGACAGACCCGGAGCTTTGTGTCTGAGGGCTCTCCCGGTGGAAGAAATGCTTTGATGTAGCTCTCAGAGGACTTTGTGGGCGCTGGGTTAGGATTGTGCCCAGCAGGATGTGGTGTTCAGTGACTTCTGGGGCTAACGTGGTGGCCCTTTTGAAGGAGGTATCTGCAGGGGGTGTGTGATGGGGAGCAGAACCTAGATGTTGCCTACAGGTTACTTGGGGACTGGCTTTTGTGCCAAAGACACTGATTCAATTTCTGGACTTCTCAGAGATGCTGAGGGCCTAGAGGTTTGCGAATCTGATGTCTGTGTGCCGAAACATCCCATTGCTGTGACCCACCATCATTGCTCTGAAGGTATGAAAGCTGCAACTGCACCAAAGCAACGTCCTCACTACTTGCAGAAAGCTTAAGCTCTTTTTTCATTGCTTGAGCTGATGAGAGAGATTTGCCAGGGAATGAAGACCATCAGATACGCCACACTTCTCAATTTATGCCTGTGATCAATCTGCTTTGGGCCCTGCTGGGTTTTCCCTTCTGATGCAGTGTTTTGTAACTGCCGTGTGTGGAGAGAGAGCCATTTCCCATTTTCTCTTGTGATCACCAGCCGTGCTGCGTGCAGTCTTAAGGCAAGGTGCTAATGGTGAAGAATCCAAGGCTCAGTGGCACACCAGGCTTTTCAGTGGCATTTTGCTCTTTTTGAAAACAGAATGTGTTCCTGGGCTGACTGCAACCTGGGCCAGGTACCATTTGGAGGCCATACCAACATCTTTGCACTTCTCTTGTGTTTGGAGGGCAATTTTGAGTTGAAACATTGCTGTCACCCAGGCAGGAGTTCTGGAAAGAGGGCTGGTGGTGATGTGGGCTCTGAAAACCTGCAGGAATCTGGCTGTCAGCACGATGCCTCTCTTGGACAGAGCCCCCTGCCCAAGGGGCCAGGGGCTGCCAACCTGTGCACCCCTCCAGCACGGGCCTGCTCAGGGGTTTATAAACCCATGCTGCTGGAAGCTAGAGAAGTGTACTGGGAGAAGACCTCCATGTTCCACCTTCTGTTAAGCTCCTTCCATCAGCACCATGCTTGGCTGCTGTTGGAGGTGGGATGCTGAATTAGAGGGACCTGTGGTCTCTTGGCTCACGGCTGTGGTGAATAGCCAGAGGGGTGGGTGGCCATAGCAGCTGCCCAAAGGAAGACCCTCCTTTTGGGAGGCTGTGATCACAAGAGCCAGTTTGGTTCTAACTGAAGGCCTGTTCCTGCTTGAGGGACTTCTGATAACCACGCATGCCTGTGCAGGGCAGGGAATTAAACAGTAAGTAGGATTAATAAAAGCGTATCAAAATATGTAAACATATGTATCTCATCTCTTTGATAATGAAGGAGCGGTTAATAAGTATTTGCAATCAACGTTCCTACGTGAAAGCGTTCTCTGAAAGCAGCTCTGAGACTCTCAAGCAACCCATTTATTTCCATCACTTTAACAGCCTGTTTCCTCGAGGCAGTTGAAATGACTTGCCTGAAGAGCTATCTCCCCATCTTGCCTCCTCCCCACCTAGACAGCCTCCATTTTCTAGGCCTCAGCTTGGCCTCTGGCTCCCGGCCATGTTCTGAGGTGCTGGGACAGATCCCGAGCCTTGTGTTGGCTGGGCTCTTGCTCTGCTGGGGTGTCAGCAGGGCAGGTGGGCGGCTGGGGGTGATGGTGAGAACCTGGATCATAATTACTCATGGGGACATCCCTACCCAAAAGGCAGCACGGGCAGGGAGTCGGGAGCTGCCTCGATGCATGGCCTGGGGGCATGTCCCTTGGGAACAGGCGCACTGGTCGGAAGAGCTCTCGTTGTGGCAGTTTTTGAGCAGGGCTCCTCTTTTGCCATCTTGCTGAAGCAGCTCCTCCTGCTGAAGTGTCCTGAGGACTTGTAGGACACTTTTTCTCAGTCACCCAGTTGCTAATGCCTGTGCCTGTTTCTTTCAGTGCCTTGATGATCTGTCATATACATCCTGGTTCTTCTCTGGGGGGAGGGAGAGGTGCAGGTCCCCGACAGCTTCCAGGACATGTGGCCAGCACATAGGTACGGATGGCCTGGCTAAGGTACAACGACAGGTGATGGGCGAAAGATTCAATTTCCAGGGCTCTTCCCCACAGACTTCTCAAGCGGGTTTTGGTGCTCTCTGTGCTGCTGCTTTGCATTCCCCTAAGGCCACAGGAGCCCCTCAGCTTGTGGTGTTCCCCTGGTTCCTGCGGTTGTTCCCCATCCGTTTCTCTGAGGATATGTTTGGGCTCTGCTTTGTGGGATAACTGATGGGACTGTCAGGCCTGTTGTCCCAACAACCCGAGAAGATAAATGGTCCAACACGTGCAGCAGCCTTCGCCGGTCCTGCAGGCCCAGAAGGAACCAGCGCCGTGACAGATGGGCTGACGAGCAGCGCTGACACAACTGGGGCAGCATCAATGTCAGAGGGTGAGAACTGCATCCCTCTCCCTTCCTCTTGGCACCCCAGCGCCTCTGGGCCAGACGGCCGCCACTTATCAGCACCTCCTCGCGTTATTGATGTAAGCTGGCAGCATGAGAGCCTCGTCTAGGAGGAAGACACTAGTCATGGTCCTAACGTTGCTCCATGGAGTTACCATCTGTCCTCTCCTCGGATGCTGCTGCCAGGGCGGTGTGGGAACATATCCGATAGTGTCAGTTACGTTTCTGGTTGGACTCTGCTCTGCTCCCTTCTCAGCATACTGTGGCGCTCCTTTTCCTCCAAAAAAAAAAAAAAGCGAGCTTCATATATCTGCACATGTATATGCGTATTTTTAGAGAATTCTAACTTTGTGCTCTGTGGCTTGGCACCTCTGCCCGTGCTCTACCTCGTGCAGCCTCAGCACTGCTTGCTTCTCCTCTTTGTGACATGGAACAGGTTAGTTGTTCCTGCCTGGGGCCCTGGAGCCACTGCAGGTGGTGCAGGGTAAGGTCTCTGAGCATGCTCCAGGCTCAAAGCACCTGCCCCAGGCAAAGCCATGTCACAAACTGCTCCGGGAGACAGTTGTGGTGGTGTCTGTGGCCCACCAGGCCTACGTCACCTGTGAGCCTTCTTGCAGGGAGAAAGACACGAGGGGTTCTGGTGACCTGTAATGATAAATGTTGATGGGAGAGGTGGGGAAAGGAGGCAAAGCAATGGATTGGACCATACAAAATGGCTGCTTTGCATGAGTGATGGGGTCGCTGTATGAGAAATGCTTGCCCAAACTGGTGTGGCTAAAGCAGCCTGTCAGTGTCTCTTCCTTCTCTCCTCAGTCACCCCAGGAGCCCTCCTTGGGTAGCTGTTACACAAAGCTGGTGGCCATCACACAGGGAGCTCCCAAAGAGCAGAAGCTTTGTGTGTCTAAGTTTTACAAAATAGCCATGGTCTGGGGGTTTTGGGAGGTAAGAATATTGGTTTTGTATGGAAAAACGTGAAAAAAAATACACGTGACTGTGTGAATTTGTGATGCTGGCTGCTTTGTGGAGGGCTGGCAGAGAAAATGCAATTCACTTCCTATGGAGCTTGCTCAAAAGCCATTTGCACAAAGCAGTCTTGGAGAGTGTTCACACCAACGCATTAATGCAAGTGTGACTTGTTCTCCAGCACAGCAGCCTTTGGGGTCCAGCTGTACTCATTAAAAGGACCTTGTTGTTCCTCCTAGTGAGGAGCAAACCCCTCAGGAATCTGTGTGAGATCCCAGACTGGCTCTTTGGGATCCCATTCCTGAGCTGTCCGTGTGCCACCACGTGCCTACCACCTGTCCTGGCAGTGCTGGTGCCGCAGCAGCCTGCTGCTCGCCTTGAGGCATCTGGAGTGGCTGGGCGGGGAGGAGGGATGCTTGCAAAATGCCACGGCTAAAGCTGTTTGTTGGGGATTGTGCTAGTGTGACCACATGACTTTCTCCTTTTGTGAATGGGTGAGGAAAATTTGGCAAGACTGCTGCAAATGAATCTTTTGAGCGTCCTGGAGCTGTGCGCCTCGAGCCACGAGCCAGCTTTACTGTGAAAAATCCATTAGCCATGAGCAAAACTGCTTCTGGGCTCAGCATTCAGTACCTGTTACGGGCTGAATTAGTCCTTAATTTCTGTCCCTGACAGTTAAAATGACTCAGACGTTTTTTTCGTGAGACTGGGTATTGCTTCTGACTACATACCCTGTAGCCATGGCTCTACTGCCTATTAAATTGGTCTCAGAAACCCAGTGACCGTCTTGTCTGCAGGTCAGGGTAGGCTGGTGCTGTCACCTGCATGTTGCTACGTGGCTAGAAGAGCTGCTTTGCTATAGGAAAGCAAATGCCGAGACACTTTTTAGGACTCGATGGCTGCAGGTTTAACAAGATCAATACCACCTCTGCAAAAGATTACATGGTATACTAGGCAGCAAATAGACCACTTCTGCTGGATTTGGAAGCCATTTATAGAGTCTATTAGGGATGCTAAGGTAGAAGGGATGTATCCGGAGTGAATTGCAGAGATGCAGTAACTCACTCCCACGTTAAGGGTTTTGCAGTCTATTAAATAATAGAACTAAAGGCAAAATAAATGAGAATTTCTGTAAGAAGCTTTACCTGCAGCCTCAGCAGCAGCAATGGCAGAGCTGGGCTGTTGCAGCCGTCTGGCTCCTGCTGCTCCCTCTAGAAGGGCTAAAAACCTCCTACGGGCAAGTGAGTGGCCTGATTCTGCTCGAAGGCTGAACCTCCACCCTTACAGAAAGAACAGGGAAGAAAAGCACTGCCCAGGAGACAAGAAGGTGGCACCTACAAGCCGCCTGACACAGCAGGGAAGAGCCGGACAAGGGGTAAGACCGGGGCCAGTTTGGATGGAGGTCCTTGCTGCTCCCACCCAGCAACTTGTTGGCTCTCGTACCCCACGGATGGTAGGTCAGAGCGTGTCCCCTGCTGTGAAGTGTCCCCTTTCCCCTGCTCTGCCCCTCATCCCACACAGTGTGCTCTGCAGCTGGTGTTGATGCTGGCCCGTGGTGGGCAGGCTGGAGCTGGGGATTGCTGCTGGGAGCAGCCTCTCCGTGCCCAGGCTGCTCTGTCGGCTGTGTTTGAGCTGCCCTTGTGCTGCCATCGCCTCCTGTGGTGTGCCCTCAGAATAATTAACTCTAATAACACATGAGCAATAGCCTGCCTGGTCACCCTGCCTGCACAGCAGGGCTCTTGGCTCCTGTCATTTCTCCCATGCTCTGTCCAGTCTCATTTGAAACATCTCGCAGGATGAATTACAGTGCTCTGAGGGAATCTGCAAAATAGGATCACAGGCCAATTGAATCCATCTGCAAAGTATGGGAGCACGATATATCACCCTGCAGATGGATTTTTATTTTTTTTCCCCTCCCTCCTTTATTTTAAAAGACTCTCAGACTGAGGAAGAACAACAAATGCTTAGGAAACAAGCTCTGTGGTGTAATTTGGGAAGTAGCTGGGTCAGGCCGTGCTGACTGGAGGTGTGATGCAGAAGGGGAGGTGATGCTGATGATGTACGTGGGCAGCAGCAAGGCAGAGATCCACGCTGTGGCATTGCCCAGCCTGGTCCCTCCCAAAGCAGGACGATATTCTGGGATCATGGCATGGGGTGAAGTGCCTGTGTGCAGGGAGAGACATGAGCTGAAAACATTTACCAGCAGTGGGAGGCTTTAGGGACCAAAAGCTGTCCCAGGCTGGTCAGGAGCTTCACTAGGAGGCACGCAGTGCCACGGGGAGGTGCTGCAATGCGTGCAGAGGACTCGGGTACATAAGCCCAGTGTGCTGACCCCACAGGGTCGGGGGGCAGCTACTTTCGGGATGTTGATGTGGCCAAGCCTGCTCCCCTTAACTCCCCAGCCTGGCGCAGGTGGACTGCTGTGCAAGGAGCGTAACCCCCTGCCCTTTGGGTGGCTGGAGGTTGGCCTCGGCCCGTTCCCAAACCTCCTTTCTCCTAGGGCTGGGATGCTCCAGTCATTGCCCGAGGGGGAAGGGAAATGAGTTAAACCCATCTTCAGACACGTTTGTATTGATTCTGTCACTTTCTTGCTGCTTGCTGACAGGTGATGGATGGCTCATAATGCGACCGGCACAGTACATTACGTTTCCCATCCAGGGACTCCTAAATCATTTCAAATTTTCAAATTCCCTAATCAATATTTTATCAGTAGCAGAAGAAAGCGGAACGGGCCCATTTCTCAAGAGGCAGAGGAGTGAGTGTGTGTGTATGCGTGCCTGCACATATATTTTGTATAGGCATGTGAGGTTTTGTATTTATAATAGCAACTAAAGCACTGCTAGTACAACAATTATAATACCTGCAACCATAAAAATAAATACGGAAGTAGGACCAGGAGTGATGCTTATGTTTCGGTGACTACGGGATGAAGCAAATGAAGGACTCGAGTTTCTGATGTGAGCACGTAGGGTTCATGCAGGTGGGGCCTGAGCTGATCTCAGCCAGTCGGTCCAGCCTTGGGCAGGGTGCAGGAGGGCTGGGGGCAGATGGGAACGTGCTTAGGATCTAGCAGGGAGGAAACGTGGTGTGCAGCCTCCTGCCCTGCAGCGGGGCTCAGGTCTGTCACTTGCTGTGGAAGCGGTGGCAGGGCAGTGTCCCCTCAGGGCCTGCCTGGGTTTGGTTTCCTGCTGCCGTGGCATGCAGCTCCTGGTGGGCACTGGGTGGTCCTGGGCACACAACATGGGCTCTTCTGCTGGCACTGGCTGTTGCAGTAGGGTTTGCTCCAGGCGCTTTGGGATGGAGGGAGGCTACAGAAAGAAGTACCGATGCTTTTTGGAGGAGGTGGGGAGGGCTCTGCGATGTTCATCCCCGCTCTGCAGCAGCTAGTTCTGCTCTGAGGCTCAGGCTCACAGACTCGGCATGTCCTCTACTCCAGGCTACCTTCAGCAGAAGGTCCCAGCTCCTGTCCAGCGTCTGGCTTCCTGCCTGGCTTTGGGGTGTGGGAGCTCAGGGGAGAATGGAGCTAGCTGCTGCTTCCCCTGCAAGATGATCCCATGAAGCAGGCAGAGCAGGAGCGTGCCTGCCCACCCCATGGGTCCTGTCCTGTGCCAGTGGTCTCGCACGCCCACTCTCCACATCCCCTGGCCTCTTCTGTTCAACAGCCTCTCTCTGTTGAACTGTTCTTAGACTGCTTTTTTATTCCCAGCCTGGATTTTTTTTAATTTTTTTTTCAAGTAAAAGATTTATTCTTGAGATGTTCCCACCACCGACCCCCCTGAAGAGAGCCTCCGAACAGCACAGATGTGAGGCTAAACATAACCCTCCTTGTTACTGTCACCTCTCCTCAGCGTCTGCTTGGGTGCCCTGGTGTCGTCCTCGCTTCCGAGTGCTGTTTCACAGCTCGCTCGTGGCTTGCCGCGGGAGCAGGCGGCGCAGTGTGGCACGGCACTCGCAAAACTGCTGATGATGTCCTGGCTCTGTCCCAGGCTGTGCAGGGACACCAGCCCTTTTGGCCTGCAGGTAGGTGAGGTGTGCTGCTGTCCCCTCTCTGTCATCACACGTGGAGAGCTGCTGCTCCGTTTGGCAGGGAGGGGAGGGCCTGTGGGTTGTGCTGTCCGAGCTGCTCCCATCCCCAGAGGCACCAGCCCTGCTTGGGGATTGCAGTGAGGCATGTGGGAATAACCCACCTCCCTCTCCTCAAAGCCTGGGCTGATCCAGGAGGGCAGGAATCCCGAGGAAGGGCTCCTGTCAACCTGCAGGGAGGTTGCTCCAGCCCAGCAGAGCCCATGAGCGTTCATCCTCTGGAAGGTAAATGGCTCCTCCTTCGTGCCCAGCGGTGTGCCTGAGGCAGGATGTAAAAGATGCCTTTTTCCTGAAGAAGAAAGATGGGTGTCATTTAATGGTCTGGTGGCCACTCGGCGTTGGGTGTGGAAGGACTGCAGTAAAATGGGGCTCATCCAGCCATGTGCTGCGCTGGACAGCATGCGTCTGAGTCTGGGAGCAGAGACAAGTACCGAGCTGCTTCCCGGAGAGATGTTTGTCAGGTACCTATCGCCAGCCTCTCCTCAAAGCAAACTTGGTCACCCAGACAACCTGCTGCCTTCTCTTTAATATGCACTGGCATGAGTTGTCTTTCTCCTGGCTCTCTTTGACGTTAACCTCTGCTTGTTCTGGGGCTTTTTGAGGACAGGCCGTGTGTTTCACTGCCAGTGGGGCGAGAGGCAGATGCAGACCTCGGTGCTTCACGCTGGCACCCTTGCCAGGCACATCTGAGAGCCTGTCAATACTTGATCTTGACAACTACTGCACTCGGCTGATAAATTCAGTCCTTCACCAGAAGAGGTGAAGCCCATTGTGTGTGGATGGCCCTAAACACTGTCTGCCGGGGTGAGAGATGTTCTGAGAAGGTCTGTACCGCAGAGGAAAGACCCGTACAGCCTGCAGAAGTTGCTGTGGTTCTGTAATTTGGTTCTTGTCCTCATGGTTGCTGCGGGAAGGAGGTGAGAAGCTGGGGACTCTGCAGGCAGTACTGCGAGGGGCAGCTTGAGCAGGAGGGGATGGGGTGAGCTGGCTCCCCAAAGGACAGTGCTTACCCCCGATTTGTTCTTGGGACAAGGAATATGTCTAACCCCGAAGCTCCGGGACACAGGTCCACACGGCACCCTGCATGCTTTAAAACATCCTTGGATGGGGGCTGGAGAAAATCTCAGGTTGGGAGAGGGATTTACATCCCTCAGGATAAAACCTGGTGGCAAGGAGATCTCAGCTTTGCTGGCTGGCTGCCTAGGTTGGCAGCAGGGCTGGGCGATCTCAGCCCTGGTACAGGGGGACAGAGCTGCTTGTGGTGCTGCCTCTGCTCTGAGGACAGAACTCTCTGCATCTGAGCTAGCCCTGTTCTTTGCTATGCCACATTGACCGGAGGGGAGTCCCTCTGCTCATTTTGTCTTTGTTCAGGGTGGTCTGGGGAGGTCAGATTTGCCTGCTTTGTCCGGGTCTAAGCTAGACGCTGATAAGCAAATAGCTGTTTTTCCCTGCCAGCCACTTCTGCCAAGCCAGAAATAGCCTGCCTGAGTTAGCTCACCATAGCAGCATTTCTCATTCAAAAGTTAATAAGCTTTGAAATTGGATTTTAATCAACTAATCTTTGATCCTAGGCACTAGAGCTCCATTAGGAGGGTCCAGTAAACCAAGTTTCATCTTTCTCTCTCGTGGTGTCTTTTTTTTTGCCCCAGTTTTGCAAATAAAAGGCTGGGAGATGTTTTACCATATGAGGACTGGTGTGTTGTAGGATTTCTGTTGCCCCTGCTCTTGTGATCTGATCCATTCCGTAAATGAATGGAAAAGCTCATCTCTGGCAGACATCTGCTTTCTCAAGGTTGTTTGACAACTCCTTTTGGGGAAAGTGCCAGAGCTCTTTGAATCCAGCCCTGTGCTAGAAACCAGATGAGGTGGGACAAGGGATGGGAGATCTGCAGTGGCCCTAGCCACATTCCTGCTATTCCCAGCATCAAAATAGGGAGCCATGAATCCCACGTCCAACAGAATTGCAGAATAGCTGATGTTGGAGGGACCTCTAGGGATCATTTAGACCAACCTGCCTGCGCAAAGCAGGGTCAGATGGAGCTGCAGCACTTGAGTATCTCCAGGGAAGCAGACTTGGAGAACCTCCAAGGGTGGACGCCTCCCTGGCAACCTGGTCAGCTGTTTCATTGCCCTTATGGTAAAGAAGGTTGTGTGTTTAAACAGAATTTCTGTATTTCAGTTCATGCCTGTTACCACCAAGAGGACCCTGGCTCCCTCATCTTTGCTCCTCCTTCTTGGTGCACGGGGTTGTGCCTGCCCACACATGGGGCTTTGTCTTCCCGATAAACCTGCTGAGGTTCTCCAGCCTGTCGAGGTCCCCCTGAATGGCAGTGCAGCCATCTGGGCTGCTGACCACTTCTCCCTGCTTTGTCTCATTCACAAACTCGCAGGCAGTGCACTGTCCTGTCATCTGAGTGAGTCACTGATGAAGGTCATTAAGGGACCTTTTGTCCCGTCTTTGTGGATTTTGGCAGGCAGCAAAGGCCGTTATAGCTAGACTTTCAGGGTTATGTAGTTGCACTTCCACCGAGGGGATGGATTTGGTTCAGATCTCTCCGAGTTGTTATTCAGACTCCCCATAAATCTGAGCAAACACTCCTGTCTTGGTTTACCCTCTGAAGACTTCTCTCTTGCTCCAATGGAGTAGAGCCTGATTTTATTTTTTCAAGCTATATTTAGGTTCTGGTGCACAGGCACCCGTCTCATGCAGAAGTACTAGCTTAGTGAGCTCTCCAAGGACCAAACACAGCTCCTGTGCCGTTCAGGGCTAGGGCTCTGCTTGCTCTAATGAGCATCTCAGCCCCTGGGCTGCAGGGGGATGCTGTGAAAGACCCGCAGCGGGCTTGCCGGAGGTGGTCTGGGTTTGATGGCACGCTGGCAGGGCGAGCCAGGTGTGTGAGCAGTCCCTGCCTGTGCCTGAGCTCTGCTCTCCAGTACTTTTGTTAGCTGTCACTTAGGGTGCCGTGCTTCCCTTGCCCAGGGCTGTGAACACCTGACCAGACATTTGTCTCCTTCCCTCTAAGGAAGGAGGAGGGAAGGAGTGTAGCAGTCCTTCCAAACACACTTTAGAGGGTAGAATGTCTCTATCCAATATAAAGCTGCCCCGGTGGCTGGCTTTTACTATTTCCAACACTTTCCAGGGATGTTGAGCCCCATGCTGGAACTTGGCAGGAATGTGAACTGCCTGATGCTGGCTTTAGGGGGCTGGCAGGCACCCTGGGGGGAAGCTGGTGTGCTGCACAGGGCTTGGAGTGAGCCCACTTCACCCAGAGGGGTGCTCCCAGCCAGCCCGTCTGCACGAGGAATTAGAAGTGACGTTAATCAAGCAAGCCCCAGGCCAGTGCAGTCGGCAGGGCTGATCCTATGAGGGTAAGGAAAGGGATGCCCGTCCCTTCTTGTGTTAGCAGCAATCTTTCTCTTGTGGCATTTGGTGGCTGATTACTTTGCAAGGCTTTTTGGAGAGCAGTAGCCCAATGCCATAACAGAACGTTGTTTTAACCTGCCTGGGGCTGTCTGGTGTGGTGCTTTAGGGCCTGGGCTCTGTGTCTCCCAGTGTGTGTCCAACTTTCTTGTCCCCATCAGTGATGGCTGAGCATGGAGCCAGGTTTCCAAAATCAGTTTTGGAAACTATTCCACATGCTGTGGGAATTTTCTTTTTGGGTCAAAAGCAGACGTAGCTTGAACTACCTGGGACGGTTTGCCACAGAGTGCCTCTTCCTATCCCTTCCTCTACATCCTCCAGGCACTCCGGATTTTTCCTCCTTGTGCTACCAGCCACTGGAAGGACTGGAACCACTGAAGACGCCCCTTGCTGGATGTGTGTGTACATTGAAGAGACTCTGGCTATGGGGAAGGCTGTGGGAGCTGGGATGTGAGACATGAGTTCAGAACATGGGAGACACGGTTTTGAGTCCTTGCTCTACTTGATTCAGAGCAAACAGCTTTTTCTCCCCCCTCACAGGCTAGGGAATCTCTGACCTGATCTGTGCTGTCATTCCCCTAACCTTCCTCACCAAACTTTACCGATATATCTCCCTGAGAAAGGTTGCCAGTATTGAAATAGCATTTTAACTGTCTTTTTCATGGTTGTGTTGTATTGTGACAGGTTTGGAAATGATTATGGGAACTGGTAGGAGGATGCTATAGAAATGCTGTATGCTGTGCGTGCACGGGCCCGGGCAGGGGGAGAAGGATGGAAAGCTGTTGTAAAGCCATTGCTCCAAGGGGAGAGGAGAGCGTTTGCCTGGAGCTATTCCCACGGGCTGGTGCTCAGTGCTCTGACAGACGTCCGTCTGTCCTCTGCTGCAGTGAGGGGTGGGCTTCAGGGCTCCTTCTGTGGTGAACCACTGCAAAGACTTGATTGCACTTGGAATATTAGAGCAGGGGCCTGCCAGGGACAGGCAGCGTTGTCCTTTCCAGATTCTGTACGGTTCCTTTTAACGAGGGCAGAACTTGTCTGTAAGCTGATGGACAAGGATCTGCCTGTGCAGGGGTGTCAGTCCCCAGCTCTTCCTTGCAGCAGCACCCAGGGCTGATGTGGACCCGACAAACCCAGCTGCTGGCCCAGCCCAGCCAGAGCGTTGCCGTGTGCTAGCACAGTCCTGTTGCTCTCACTGATGTTACCCTTGTGTGGAAACTGCACTCAAACCACTTACATCTGCGGATTGCTCAGGATCCAGGTGAGCTTCAGAGTTTTCTCGTCTGCCTTCTTCCCACCCCTGCACAGAGTGTGGGGCTCGTCCCTGCTGAAGGACGCAAACAGCCTTGTCAGAAGGAAATTGTCTGCAGGTGACAGTCCCCAGGGATTGCTTTGCAAAGACCTGCCAGAGCTGCGGGGGCCACAGAATTGCTTAAGTTCCAACACGGAGCTCGTCAGTGCCAAATCCCATTTGCATCGCTGTGAAAAATGGTAAAATCATCGTTAGGTGTTCACTAAAATACTCTAAATTTTGCAGAACACGAGGCATGAGTCAGGCATTGAAACCAGCATCCAGAGGAGGGAGGGAGTGGGGGGAGACGACAGGAGTGCTTATGAAATATTTTGTTTCACTGGCAAGAGGACAAGAAATAATTGGGCCCTAAATCAAGGAAATGGGAGAAAAGGAACAGCAAATCAAGGGAAATGGTGGAAAATTAGGTCTTGGAGTAGAGAAATGTGTACACATGATCACCTGGTGGTTCTGGCAAAGATATATGTCTATAAATCTCCTCCTTTAACCTGTTCCCTGCTGCTTTAAGGGGAGTAGTGTCAGATGTGCTGCTCCTATCCACCTTTTCCAGGGTTTGGCCTCAGCCTGCGTGGTGCTGAGTGGCCTGAGCCTCTTCCAGAGCTGGCGTGAGTGCTCCAAGGGTGCCTGCACAGCCTGGAGACCCCTCACCCCATCACACAGACCCACCCTGCGCACGGGGAGGGCAGCAGAGGCTGTCCCCCTAGGTTTGCAGCGTGCCTGTGTGAACACCTTGGCTGTCCCGGGGTGGGAACACGGGATGTCCTGGCAGGCCCTTCCAGCTGCAAACCTGCAATTCTGCTGTTAAACAATCCCCTTTATGCCCCTCTCCATAAAGTCCCCGGCTTGTCTTTCTTACAAAAATAACGACATGTAAAAATAAAGCTTTCTGTGTTTGCTTTCCCCCGGCCCTCCCTCCCGCCGCACAGCGCTCATTAACTCCCCGAACGCTCGAGTCAGACGCGGCCCCCGGTTAAAAACAGCATCCGCCCTCGTGCCTCGCCTGTTTCCCGGGAGCTGGCAGCCAGACAATAACACCGATGGGATCGTCTTCATCAGAACATGTCAGCCCCTCTGCGAAATTTAAGTAACTTGAACTTGGAGGCTGAAAAAGATTAAAAAAAAAAAAAAAATTGCTCGCAAAAGAAGTGGAGAGATCAGAGGAGAGCGGCCACTGGAGAAGCCTCCTCCATCAGGGCAGGGGATTTGGGGCAGGTAGGGGCCTCTGCTCCTGGGATCACAGGTGCTGTGGGTTATGTTGCTGCCTTTATTTTTTTATTATTATTTTTATTTATTTTTTTCCTTCCTGGAATAGCTGACCCTGCCTTTCTGAGTGGCTCTGATATCTGGAGGCAAAAGTACTCTGCGAGAGAGGGGTGTTAAATTATTCTGCTGAAAACAAAAGTCTCGGCTGAGCATTGTTCTAAAATAGCCGGCCTCGGCCACGTGACTGTGTGTGGCTTGAAGAGCTCTATTAGGCAGATGAAAATGTTGTCTCCTGCCTCGATATTTAAGCAGCGTGGGAGTTTCCAGAGGTGTCTAGCAGGAAGGCTGTCCCAGCAAATCCTTTTCCCTGATGCCATTTGGCCGTGAGCCCACCCGAGCGGGGAGCTCGTGTCTGCGTGGTGGTAAGGGCACAACCCATCCAGCGAGGAAGGACTGTGAGCTTGATTTGGGGTGATGGTGGTGATCCCCAATTCCTGCTGCTATTCTGAAGGAATGGGGGAGAGGAACCCCTGCAGGGGCTGCGTGCCCCCGTGGTGTCCCCAGCAGGGAGGAGCGGCTGGCACCAGCCACTTGGGTGAGGGAGGAGAAGTGCCCTGAGCTGCCTGGAGGAAACTCCTTCACCCCGTTAGGTGTGACACGGCCCCGGAGCTCAGAGTGGTTAATGCTATTGTGGATCTCTTTTCAAGGTCTGTCCATCGGGCTTTTATAGTTATCAGAGCTCCAGAGATGGCAATGGAGCTAATACCCATGCCGGCAGCCGATGAGAGCAGCAGCAGCCGAGTCCATTAAGCACAAGTTCAGGTCCCGGCCAGCATGCTGTGTCGTGACCGTCCCCGGCTGAAGATGTGTCCAGGAGATGTCAGGCAAAGCTTGTCATCTTCAGTTAGTTTCCTGCCTTTTTAAACGTGGAAGGTGCTGGAAGATGCTGCAGTTTGGGGTGTGTGCAGGCACAGCAGCGTTGCTTTTCCATAAGAGCGTGCTGTTATGCTGCTACAGCCTCTGCTTGTTTGCTTGCTGTTGTTGTGACTGTATTTTTTTCTCCCCCCTACTTCATCTCTAACATAAAAAGTTATTTAGCCTGGAAGTGTGCGGGAGCTCATTGTGCAGAGAGCTGCAGCACAAAGGGTTCCAGAAACAATCTCGTTTGCTCTCACCAGCGCAAACCGTGCGGGCAGATGATTCAGGAATACAACATCTGCGAGTCTGAAAAGGAGTTCTGCTCTGCCGGGCTGCAGCTTTGGGTGAGAGGATGGGGGATCCTGCTGGTGGTGGCGAGACCACTTCCCTGCATCGCAGCCCAGCCCCGGGGCTGTGCAAGTGGTGCCTGGGTTTGCAGTGGGGTCTGCAGGGTTCGGGCGAGCAGAGTTTCCCCTGGGCAACCCCGACAGGAGCCCTGGCTGTCGGGAGCAGAGCCATCTCCCTGCTCTCGTCGGCACTTGCTGGCCCTCCAGATGAGGCACTCTTTACAATGCCTCGGGGTTTGGGTGGGCTCTTTGTCACTCCTTGGGTGCCGTTTGGATTCAGCGCTGCACCAAGTGGGAGAGGAGGAGGCGTTCCAGAAAATGGCAGGGACAAGCAGCTTTAAAAAAAGCCTATTTTCAGAGTGCTGTTTCTCTTAACCTTTAGCGTCTCTGCTTTGCTTCCCTTCAAAGCCTCCTGCTTTGATTTCCCGTTCACAGTTGTCATTCTGGCAGCCCCTGGAAGAAAGGAGAAGCATACGAGGGTTAAAGAACAGCTGCGGGAACATAATTAATGCTTTGCAACATTTCTGAAGGCCTTTAGCACCTTGCCGTGACCCAGCCTGTAACATCTGTGCGTTGGCAGCAGCCAAGCTGTAAAACTTCCCCCCTCCAAGTCCTGCACAAAGCAACTGTCGCCTGCCCGAGGCGTGCAATCAGGGCAAAAAACTTAACAAATCAGTGGAGGAGGCAGGCTGCCGCGCAGATGGCAGGTCCTTCGGCGCTGGGATTGGCAGTGGGAAGGGGCTTCCAGCTGCTGGTCCTCGTAGTTGTCCAAGGGGGAGGTGGGAAAGCTCTGCTTTTGTAGGGATTTGGTGGTAGAAATGGGACATGTTGCTCCAAATCTGGGAGTAACAGCAGCCCTCCCGCTTGCTTTTACCCGCTGAAGGGCTCTGGGCAGAAGGCAGTGCCCGAGCCCTGCCCGGAGCTGTCGGGTGGCTGCAAGCTGTCACGGACCCCGAGGGATGCTGTGTGCATCCCGTTTGGATCGCGATCTACCAAGGTCTGTCTTTCACGGTACTTTTCCTGTTACATGGCTAAAGGGCACCTTCAGGGCTTGTCACCCTCCTTTTTACGGAAGCCACAACTCAGTATAAAGAAGACATAGAAGTGGCTCCGGTTCTTGAGAGCTCCAGCTGGAGTTTGCCTTTCAGTCCCAGCACACAAGTCACAGCTGGCGCCACCCTCGTGACCAAAGGGAAGATGAACGAAAACACTTTCTGTTTTTAAGGATTAACCTCTCCTGCCATATGTCCGTTTTCCTCCCTGTTTCGCTGCGGCCAGCCCCACCGAGCTCCCAACCTTCAAAGCCCATCAAATGCAGCTGGAGGGGAGCGAGCCTGCCAAGGGGAGGTGTTTGTCCTTTGCTCGTTCTGGATTTCTGAGAGGCCTGTGACTGCACTGAATGCCAAGCAGCCCTGACCTTCACCTGACTGGGGCTCCCAGCTGCTGCCGCGTTGTTACAGCATCTCTGCCTGATACGGATTCAGCTTGGCTCCTCGGACCTGGGTATTTTATCTGACAAATGGGCCTCATTTCTGATTCTAGCCTCCGTTTGATGGGCCAGACTGTCTGCTACCTGGGAGAGGTTCATAGATCTGCAAGGCCGGAAGGAAGCATTACATTCCTCTCCTTTGCCTCCTATTAAGAATGTGCCAGAGACACTAATCCAGCATTTGAATTTCAGCCAGGTAGCTGGAAGGGCCTGTGGCTCAGCACCCTGCTCTGATGGACTATCCAGCACTGCTGCTCTTCACGCCTTCCTCTGCTGCTCTCGCCTTGGGCAGGAGGGAGGTGTCACGGGAGAGAGGAGCTTTCTTGAAAGAAATCTCTTTCTTCACAAGTCAGATGAGGATGGCTTTCTGCGTGCCGACGAAATTTCTCCCCTTCAGAAGAAAATGTGGTTGGTTTTGCAATCGGCTCCCTCCCGGTAATGAAAGCGAGGGGTTACTTCGGTGACAGCAGCAGGGGAATTAGGGCTTGCGCTCTGAGTGACAGCGTTTCGGTACATCGCAGACACCTTTGTGTAAGCAATGCATCAGCCACATGTCCACATAGGCTAGCTGCCCCCCACAAGCTGTACGGCTTTCCTCCACCCCGGGCACCTTTGGGGCCGATCTGTGGTTTTGCAGTGAGGTGTGTGTGACTCCACACCTGCTGCCATGCACTTACCCTCCTCTGTGGAGAGGGTTACTGGCTTGTTGGGATGCAGCTTGGCTCTGCTTTCATTTCTGGTGCTGTATTATTTTTCCTTTGGTTGGCATTTGCAGGTAGGCATTTTTACTATTTTTTTTTTCTGATGGTAGTATGTTAGGGTCATAATTTATGACCAGCTCCTCTTGCTGGATGCTATGCAGTCACTTCCTTGTCTCACCCTACAGACAGTATATTTAAGAGGACTGGAGGAAGCTATGCAGTGTTATTTTAGTCTGGGAGTTGCAGCTGCAGTAGAAATTGCCTTGCACTGATGTTCAGTCCAGTCTCAGGCGTGTCCAAACCACGCTGGTTGGAAAATAGTAGGTTGCTGCAGGCTGCATGATGGTGAGAAGAGAGCATAACCATGGAGGAAGGGAAGCTGAAGGTTGGCCTGGAGCATGGGGAAAACCTTTAGGCCCTGCAGCCATGCCAGAAATGAATGGGAGAGGAGGGCCAGGAGTGTCACCACCACTGGATACATCACCTAGGACCCTGAGAGCAGTTTATCCAGAAGCAACCTCCTCTAGAAGCAAGCACAAGCCCAAGGAGTGCCAGAGCTCCCCAGTCATCCCAGCAAGAAAGGGTCTGGAATGGGGAAAGAGAAGGGATGCAGGAGGGAACAGGGCAGTGGATTAATAAGTTATGCACAGCAGATTGCCACGGCTCCTTTTCTTGGTCTTATCCCCCTCAACTCCAACACAGTGATTTTAAAAAGAAAACAAGTGCCAAGATTATATGCGGAACATACACAAACCCCCGAGCGTTCTGCAAGGAAACTGCTCTTTTCTCCCAGGAATATTCTTTCTCCCTGTGCAAACGCATATGTTCTGGGCAAATTCCATTACAGATATTTTGTGGCGAAGGTCCTGAAATATCACCGTCTGAAGGAGAGCCTATTTCATATTTGAACCAGAATTTCTTCTCGTATGGATAAAACAACGCCACGTTTCCAGCCAATTCTCCCGAAGCAAGGAAGCATTACATTCCTCTCCTTTGCCTCCTATTAGCAGGGTTTCCAGAGGCTCTGCAGCTCCCACTGACGTGAGCAGGGCAGAGCAACTCTGAAAATTAGATGTGAGAGCTCTCCGAAGAGCGCTGCCCTCTGTTTGCTTTGCTGCTCTTCCAGGGCACAGTGCGAGGCCCCAGACACGAGACCCAGCATGTTTGCTATGTGCGGTGGTGCTTCAGGGCTTCCCGTCTGTTTTATAGCCCTCTGCGGTGGGATTCTCAAACCAGCAGTTCACTGGTTGATGGGATGATGGGGACCTGACCTGGGCACTCGTGCTTTTGGGTGGTGGTCGTCCCCTTGGATTGCTAGGCATAAATCTCCCCGGGGTTACAGGCGGAGGTGAATACATCAGCGAGGCCCCAGCCATGGAGTCAGAGCAAACATCAGGGGGATTGCTTGCATGCTTGCTTGTGGTCCCAGTGCTGTGGCAGGGTGCAAAGGACCAGTTAATCAAGCTGGAGGACTGAGGTGCCCCCTGGCTGTTCTGCAGTTGTCACCTGGCAGTCAGACAAGCGCTGCTCCGACAGCCCCACGTGGATGCACACGGACGGGGTTGTTGGCGGTGGATTAAACAGCAGAGCCTCATTCTCTGATCTGTGCCCCTACAAACTGGGACCGAGTCCTCAAAATCACCGTTTACCTACGTGTGGCAGGAGGGAGAACCAGGGTTGTCGAGTAAAATGGAACAGACCAGTCAAGTAATTTAATTCTTAAATCTTGTCTCCCTCAGGCTAATCTCCAAGCCGCTCTTTGCTCAGGTCAACTGCTTTTAATTAGCAAGCTTCATTGATCAGGGCAGGAGTGGGAGCTGGTGGGTTGCTGTCCAGACCTTTTTAATTTAGAGGCTTTTCTCTCTTGCTGGAGGGATGGTGATACCCAGAGAGGGACCTGGCAGGAAGACCCCGGAATTGTTTGAAGGAGGCTGACCTGCTGCTGCCTTTACCGCATCTCTGCTGGCAGTGTCAGGCGTTGGCTAATTGTCAGGTGGGGAAAGGGGAATAAAAAAAAAGATAATTCTGAAAGCAGGCTGTGGTGACACTGGGAGTTACTACGTGCCTGTGTGTGTTATTGCTGTAAGGCTGCTGCACACCCCAGGGAAAGGGGAGACCCCCAGCTCCGGGAGCTGCTCTTCTCCTCTCTGCCCAGTGGCACAGGGGAACCTTTGGGACAGGGGGTGGACGATGCCTGTTCCCTGCCTTGTGGAGGGGCTGCTGCAGCCTGGCAGGCTCCTACCATGGCTTGTCAGCCTCTTGCAGTGGCTCTCTCCGAGCTGGTACCACAGAGGATGGTGCTCACCATGCGAATGTGCCTTCGGGCAAGGGAGGTGGGAGTGCTCGTTGGCTTCTCTGGCTGCTGCTTCCTTAGGAAACAAAGTTAAAACAGTTCGACAGCTAAAAAAAGGCACCTCCCGAAGGAGGACACTTCATTACTCCTTCTTCCTATAAATGGAAACAGCTATAAACCTGATAGCAGTCCTTTTTCACCAGAGGTGGCTGGACCCCAGGCTGGATGTGGGACACGAACCTCCAGAAGAGGTGGAACACGAGGACATGGGTGCACCAGCACCTCCCTTCTCTGCTGGGTTCGCTCCTGGTTCATCTGCCCCACAGCCCAGGAGACATCCTACATTTGGGATGAGCCTCCAGGGGGTTGTGTGATGACTGTAGGTGGGAATCTCGGGGCCGTGCTGCGTGGTTGCTGGGTCATTGCTTGGTCTGCCTCTCCTGCAATTTGCAGTTAAAGAAAATCCATCTGAGTAACACGTTTCCTGGTTTATGTATTTGATCAGCTAAGCTATGAAAATTCTGAAATGAAGTTCTCTCAGGTAAATCAAACAGAAAGGAAGTGGCTTTGTATCAAACTATTGAATTAATAGAATTATCGTATTGATTAAATCATCAAATTAGCCTGCAGCTCCTCTATCTGCTTTACGTGGTCGTTTGGGAAGGCAGCCGCCTTGAGCTCGCAGTCCCTGAAGCACTGATCTCGATGCCAGCTGCTCCCTTTGTATTCCAGGCAGAGAGCTGGGCCTCGCGAAGGCTGCAGTCATCTCTGGCTGAATCTCGCACAGAGAGCAGGGCTCCGGTGCCCATTACAGCTGTCAGCCAAAATTATACCCATTTGGGTAAGAGGTGATCTCTCACACATCCCCTCCAATGTGAATCACTGAGCCTGAGCTGGCATTACGTAGCCTGTTACACTCCAAATTACGGAAGGAAAACGTCGGTGAGTCACGGCTTCTTGGGGTTAAGCGTGCCCCAGGAGCACGCTCGCCTCTCTTACGGGCAAAGGGCTGCAACACCAGCTGCCTTCGGAGCTGGGAGTTGCTCCTGAAATGTCTTCTGCAATACATCAGGTGGCTCTTTCTTTGTGACAGGCTTCCCCTTCTTGCATCTTGAGAGGGAGGCGTGTGAGGGAATAGGTGTCATTAATAAATGCTAACATGGGAGGACTTGGGGAAACCTCAGTGGACTGAGATTTATGTGGAGCGGCCGAGGCATGGCTCTGCTGCAAGTAATTGCAACCAATGGCTTCAGTTGCTCAGCTGCTTCACGTCTCGGACTTGTTAGCTGGCCTGTCAGCTGTGAGACCCTGCCGGCTGTCTGCTTTTTGGTTGCTGGCCAAAACAGGGAGAGGAACCAGCTACATGGGAAAGGTGGCAGTGCCTAAGGTGGAGCCAGGCTGCTGCAATGGCAGCGAGAGTGGAGGCACTGGTTTGTAAAAGGGGTCAAACTGTAATGTCTGATTTTCAGTGAGTCCATCAGAAGCACGGATGTTGCCCTGTGATCCATCATCTCTCCCCAAGTGACCATCCTTGAGTGTTCATCCTCCCCATGCTCGCCTCCATTTCTGCTCCCACTGCTCTGCAGCTTTGGGGTAGGGAGTATTTTCCATCCTAAAAAATGAAGCCGTAAAACGTTGGCTTGGCTTTAGAGCAGGGTCAGAGTAATACAGATCTTTAACCAGATGGCCAGACAAGAGCTGGGTGTGATCATTCAGAGACATTGTGATCAGTGAGTCCATGTCCGTTGACCCTGCAGGACTCCCAGCTTGAAAACATTAAGAACTTGTCACAATTTGGTGCTAAAATTGTCATCGAACCCCCAACGAGTTTTCTCCTCTGTAGGCAGATTGCTGTCTCTGCAAGCAGATGTTTAGCTTGTTTTTAGGCTTTGGAGCAATGCTGAGCGTGTGTAGGAATTGAGCAAAAGGTTGAGGCTTTTGGGAACATCCCTATTTTGGGCTCAGCCTGGCTCACAGGTCCTGCAGCCACCTCCCCTGCTGGCTCGTGGCTGATAAGCGATGTAATTTCATCCTTCTTCCAGCTGACAACAGTGAAGACTGACTCATCCCCAGCACTGCTATTTGAGTGTGAGTTTAGCCTCCCATTGTACTGTAAAAAGAGCAAAAAAAAAAAAAAAAGCAGGACCAGTTCACGAAGAGGGCTGTATTGTTCTTCCAGCCTTGGCTTGCTGTCTGTGGCTCGGACGCTAACAGGATCACCAGCCTCTCTGAAAACTCCCTCCCGGTGTGCCTCAGTGGGGGAGAAGCAATAAAACAAGAGGCATGATCCGGGCTTGGCTTTCTGCTGTGCTCAAACTTTTCTATGGTCCTTCCTTCTTCAGGAAACAGTCGGTCTGCAGGTGAGGCGTGAAATGCTTCCACTGAACAAATTGAAAGAGACTGCCTCAGCAGGGGAGGGATTTGAATAACCTTGTGCTTATATCACTTTTTGGGGGGAGGTTTTCAGACTTCCTTGGATGCAGATTTCCCAGGGGTGATGCTTTTCGCCCTGCATGTAATTTTTTTTTTATTTGTGTGTGTGTGTGTGTTGGCAAGCTGCCCTTCATGCTGCGTGTTGCTTGAGATGAAAAGCCGGAGCGGAGCACGTTCTTAACACTTAGGAAAGCAGCTGCGTCGTCAGATTCACCTTGAAGTGCTGGCAAACAGCTCGCAGGGGCCAGCACCCTCGTTACCCTGCCTTGTCAGCACCACAATCTGCATAGGGGAGGGAGGCCACAGCCTCCCTTGCCGGTGGAGGAAGCCGCAGGAGGAGGCCGAGAGGGCTGAAGACACAAAAGAAGAATGGTTTGGCCCTGGCCTCAAATTTGGGAAGTCCTGAGGCTGAGATTGCACCCTGTGCTTGTGTCCCCTCTGAGCAGCACCATTTCTCTGGGTTCCCTCCTGGAGAGCTGTCAAGGTCCTGCTGGTGGCAGCCCCCAGCTGGTGGGACCTTGCTGTTGTTCGCAAGGATTTGCCTTCCCCTGTTGTTGTTGTGCTGTGCTGGTGCCTCCCTGGGCCCCTCACCGTGGGGAGATACCTTCATGTGGAGTGCCTAATGTCTAGAGACAAGTGGATGGCGATGGCTGAAGGGACATCTGCTTGAAAATGTGTGCACGTCAGGGACTGTCAGAGCATCCGTGACCTGTGTAGCTGGCGTTAGGGTCAAACTTTCTGGCTGTGCGCCAGCAAAGCGCTGACGGGTTGTTTATGCAAGCACCTGCAGGGTGAGGGAGACCTTTCTGCTGGAGGTCTCCGCGGCAGGAGCGCGGAGCTCTGCTGGTGCTGGGAGCAGTCGCTGCGGTCTGCCCGGTGCCAGCACCCCAATTTATAGCCCTGATGGTGCTGCTTGGCCGTGCCGCAGCCTGTGGGACCTCGCAGCGCGGAGCAGCTCCCCTCCTCCTCCAGTGCCTCACTCAGCGCCGACTGCGGGTTTGCATAAGGTCAGATTCCTCTTCCTCCTCGTGCCCGCTCACAGCGTGCCTGCACGGCATGCCTCTGACAGGCCGATCCACCCCGAGGAGACCTCCTGTCTGTCCGCTACCTGCCTCCACTGCTCGTATCCCCAGCTCAAGGTAGGAGAGAGGGCAGCGCTCTGAGCATGGGGCTGCATTGGTGCTCGATGCCGCAGCACCATGCAGGAGCCACGGGCAGGACTGTCCCCGTGTGCCACCTCCGGAGGACACCGTGAAGCTTCTCTCCCCTCCCTCACCTGTATCCTCCTGCCCAAAAGCAGACGCTCCAGCCCCGCATTCACATTCAGTGCCGGCGCTGGCACCCCTTGCCCTGTCGATTCCCCCCGCTGTCGGGTGTTCACGAGCTGCCTGCTGCATGTGGTGCAGGCTCAGGACTGCCTCAGCCCTGCAGCTTCTCCCTTGTCTCTCTCCTCCCAGCCTCCCCTTGAGCTGCACACCTGCCCGGCCAGCGCCATGGCCCTTTGTCCTGCAGAGGATGCTGAGGCTGGGCTGCTATTTTTTCTGCAGAACTAGGGCCTCTGCTTAGCTCAGCTGTAATTTAATCAAGCGGTACAAAGGATTTAGTGCACCTTGCTGATGGAAATTGCCTTGGGCTGGACAAAAGAAATATGCATGCCTTCCCCTTCCTCTCCTCCCGCAACAGCTTAGTCTGTGGTTGTGTTTTTTTTTTTTTTTTTTTTTTTTTTTTTTCCCCCTTCCCCTCCCCGCTCCATGACATGTAACTCGGAGGTAGTTTGCATCTCACTATCTGCCTCAAAGCGTTACGAGGCTTCTTCCCTAGCAATGACGAATTCAGCGTATAAAGCCCACAGCCATGATTTCCCTCAGGGTCCCTTGTAATAATAATTTCTGTAAATAAAGGCTGGAATCAGGATCTCTGTTGTAATAGGATTTTGTTTGTGCAAGGGCTGGGAGCCACGTCCCCCCGGCACTGCCCTGTAATAGGATTTGGGGCTGTATGGCAGCGCTGCTCGTGGGCTGGGGGGTGGATCTTCCAGGGCATCAGCAGGAAAACCCTGCGGGGTGGGACAGAGGGACGCAGCTTTGGGGAGCAGGCCATGAACACAGAGCTGATGGGCACCTTCACTTGTGTTTGACATCTCTGACTCTTGAATTTCTGCAGGGGTTGCAGGCTGCAGGGCTCTCTGCAAAGACCTGGCGGCCCGAGAGCCTTCTGTACCCCTTCAGGGGATGAAGCCGGTGTGCCTGGGAGTAGAGGGAAGAGCCGGGGAGGATGGGGGCTGCTGCTGTAGCTGAATTGATCTGCACATAGAGATGCTGCGATCTCTTAGTCTCTGGACTATGCTGGTGACCCGCACCCAAAGCAGCCGCCTCGCTGCTAAGCTCATGTCTGCAAAGTGCTTACAGCCACCGAGAGAGAAATTCGGCAGCCTCCTGGATGCAGGGTGCAAGGAGACGGTGTGCTTAATTACAGCTGCCTGGGAGAGAAGCGGGTGAGGGAGGCATGTGTGATAGCAAGCCTTTGGGGCTGCTAACATTTTTTTCTCACCTGTCCTCGCAGCACGAAGCACACTGGTGTTGGGGGAAGCACACGTGTGTTTGCACCTTCACGTCGCTACCCCTGCTGGCTGCAAGAAGCCTTCCTCTGCTGGGGCACGGGTGGCAGTGGGGGCTTTCTGTGGAGGGTGGGATGTGCTGGAAGCAACGGGGGTTTTGGTTTGCTGGCTGCTGGAGCACTGCAGAGCATTGTAGCCACAGCCTCCCGTACAGCGGTGGGTGAAGGCAGCATGTTTTGAACACATACTCCTCAGACACGTTGGTAAATGGAGGTTTCTGGTCTCACGTTGGCTGTGTCTCGTCCCAAAAGGCTTGCAGGCTGGATTGGTCCTGCACCCTGATAAAAGTAGGCTCAGCACCACCTGGAAACATGGAGAGGAGCCCTGCAATTTCAGCTGATACAGCAGTGTGAGGCTTCTCCCCAAGCAAGGGTGATGGCAAAGGGCTGGTGCAGATTTTAGGGTGGGCTGAGCGGGCCCTGGCAGCAGTGAGCTGTGTTGTTCTCAAAAATAACCAGCTGCCAAAACCGTTTGTCACTGCTGCTTTCTGCAAGGTGTGCTGGCACCTCGCGTACCTCGACAGCATCGTGGGTAAGGCTCAAGTTAGCTCTGACAAAGCCTGCACACCATTCACAGTGTAATTAGCACCACAAGTCTAGCTAATTGCTGAGTTTTTTCCCCCCTTCTACCTCTCCCCCTCCTTTCCTCCAGCACAAAATTTCTCTAGTTATCTTGGGTTATCATCATGGTAGACAGCGTGCTAAGCCTGGATGCCCCTTCAGAGGGCTGGTGTCAGGAATAATTACTGCCATAGTAAGCTGATCAGCCTTTCATTATTAGCTGCTGTTGTTGTTACCCGACATTGATTAGTAATTTGTAGCTGCCAGTGCTTTCCCCTGCCCTCAAAGCTGCGTGTTTGCTGGAGCCTCGGCGCTGCTCTGCCAAGGACAAATGAGCATCTCTCCTCTTGCCCCCCCCCGCCATTTCCCTAGCTGCACTTTGTTTTTTAAACACGATGTTCCTTGCAGGGAGAGCAGCACCAGCCCCATCTGAATGCTGACTTTGCAGCTGAAAATCACCCAGGGTCCCAGTTGGCCACGATGATGGAAGACCCTGCGATGAGCCAACCGGTGGCGGGACGATATTTGTGATTTCAGATTGAGTGCTTCGCAGCGCTGCCCTGAAAGCCCCACCGTCCCCGGCCCTGCTGGGTAGAGGCAGCAGCAGAAGCAGAAACACCGCTGTAAATATTAACTGCAGGCTCCAGAGCCCTCCGGGGTGCTTGCAGGTGGCTGCTCACGTGCGTTCCTGTCTGGGCTGGTGAGCAGCGGCGAAGGGAGAGGTGGGTGGGAGGGGGGGAAAGGAGGAAACACAGCACAGGTCCTGTCCTGGTGTGAGGTGTTCGGAGTTTTAATAAAACCATTTAGTAACTTGAAATTGAAAATGCTGGGAAGAGGGGCAACTTCATATCTAGGTTCTGGGCTGGCTGGGGGTCTGTGCTCTGCAAAACCTCCCCGTTTTGTGGTGCTGCTCTCCCTGCGGCTGGGACTGTCTCTTCTGTGTTTTGGCTGTTCCTTGCTCCGTGAGCTGCCTGCCGTCACTGGTTTGCCTGAGCTGCGAACCAGCTGTGCCTGGCAAAGTAGGGTCAGGGAGCAGCAGAAAGGCTTGCAGGTCCGTGCTGTGGCTGGGAGGGGAGTTTGGGAAATGGATGTTGGGAGGCATACGTCCTGCGATGTGCATCCCCTTGTGCCAGCGTGAGCCCTCCACCAGCCACCGGGTAGGGTCCGTTCCCGAGTGCCCTCCCAGGAGATACCCCACGCACAAGCAGGTAATGGGGTTCTGCTTGGCTCTCCGCAGGGAGATAACGGGGTGCCCAGCAGCCTCCCCACTGGCTCCAGCGCTTTCCTCCAGCCCTGCTCCCTGGGGACATGGGCTCACTGAGGGCAAGCCCCACTGCAGCTGCGGGGAGGCGGCGTGTACGGCCGTGCCAGTGTATGTAAATGTCTGTCTGACACAGCAGGTATAAATCATGCATGGGCAGCCAGAGACGGCAGGGAATGTGCCTCCTCGAACCCCCGCGCTGACTGGCGTCCTCGCTGTGCCAAGGGGGTGGCAAGGGGCAAAGCTTGATGTCACTTCTTGGCGCTCCACGAGGACGTTATTCAAAGAGACGCTGACCTCTCCTGGCACACCGAGCGCTGCCGGAGACCTCCAGCCCCGCGTCTGCGGCAAATCGAATGATGTGTTGTGGGAGAAGAGGGCTGGGACTCAGGCATCCATCACGAATCTCACCGCAGAGAGGGAGAAGAAGAAGCTACCAGGAAGCTTCCCCTCCATCGTCAGTCCTCAGAGGCGCCGGGGGCTTTCATCCCGGGGTGTCTTCTTACTCAGCCATTAGCAAGCACTACGCGTGGCTCCGGGCACAAGCACAGTAATTGTTGCCTGGTCTGGACCAGCCCTAATTAAGACCAAATAGTGGTTTCTTGGTTTCTTTATTTCTTTATAAAACCCTTGCTTTTTTTTTTTTTTTTTTTTTTTTTAATAGACTCTCGCCTTCCCCACTCAGGTGGTGGGTTGTTTTTTTTCCTACTCTTTAGCAGATTCACCAGTGTAAAAATGTGACATTATTGTGGGACACCCAACCAGACTTTCTTTCTGATCAATGCATTCAGAGGATTTTATTATCTTTTCTTTTCCTCCCCAGACAGCTCAAGCTCCAAGGTAGCTCAGGTAGAAAGCTGCAAACTGCAGAAATTAATCTTTGCTGACAAAGGCTTCCCTACTAAGCGCTGATCTGGATTTGGGGATGTGCCTGAAGTTGCAGACTGTGTGAGCAGGGTGCTTCCCAGGTGAGCTTGAAAAGGTGCAGATTGCACCACGATGTGCACTGCCACATACAGAGAGGTTGGTGCAAGGTGTGTGCCCACCGTGGGGCACTGAACGTACCAGGGGAAGACACCGTGGGCAGCCCAAAGGGGGCATTTGTCTGTTGCCTGAATCATGATCCTTTCTGGCAGGCCTGACCCTCTCTGCTGATCAGGGGTCCCAACCACTGCTGTTGCTTCTAGGCCCTGCTGCACCACAGAGGGCAAAGAAGCAGCAGCCAGGAGCTGAGCCCCTTTAAAATGGCGAGTTGAGAGGTCTTGCTGGGAGGAATTACTTATTTTGGTTTCTTATTTTCTTTCTGGGAAGTTGGTCACTGTGGTGATCAAGACTGAGTATCAGCTTGATGAGCCATGCTCCGCAAAAAGTCTGACAGAAATTGCCTAGATCCTTAAGACTGTCCTTGAGAGCCCTGAGCAGCACAAAAATCATAGTTTGGCTGCAGAATTGCCTAAAGCTGGATATTTACTGACTGAATCTGGCAGCAAAGTGCTCAGAGCACCCACCACCAGCATGGGTGCTGAGTTCCCAAGTATCACAGCACAGCTCTGAGGTTGAGACCCCTTCTCTAGGACCATGCAGGAGCTGGGCAGGAGGGGGCTGTGGTACTCAGGGAGCCACACAGATGGCCGTGTGAGAGGTGACGCGTGCTAATGAGCAATTAGTGTCCAAGCTGCAGCTGGTGCTGCTCAAGGAGTGATTTAGCAGTTGCTGGGCCCCCACTTGAGTGGCTGCTGCTGGGGGTGCCTGCTAAGTGTTAAATGGGAAGGGGGTGAGGGGTTTCTGGCCACTTGTCCTGGTGGCACAGGGAAGGGTGTAGAATTGCTACTGGGCTTTCTATCGCTCAGCTCCTGGACCGCTGGCTTTAGCTCTGATGAAAAAGAGCCCTCAGAAAGGATGAGCGTGGCTGGATAACCCCTGACTGAAGGTACAGAGAAGCTGAGTGTGAGTGTGGAGGGCTGCGTGTGGCTGAGACCTTCGCAGTGTACGTAACTAGGCTGAGCTCTGCTGT
Source organism: Netta rufina (assembly GCF_964035555.1). Taxonomy (NCBI): domain Eukaryota; kingdom Metazoa; phylum Chordata; class Aves; order Anseriformes; family Anatidae; genus Netta; species Netta rufina. Next base: position 20,282,012 of record NC_140131.1, on the reverse strand, counting down.
TTGAGAAGCTGTGTGTTAGGAAGCTGAGATATCAGTCTGTGACATGTTGACAGGTTAGGCACGCTCCTTAACTGCCTCTGGGGGTTACTCTGGTTCCACAGCCTTAGAGCTGTGGGGAGGTGGCTTAGGTCTGCATTGTGCTCCACAAAATTATTGGGTTTTGGGGCTGAATTCTCCTGGCTTAAGCTTTCTGGCAGCTGCTAGTGAAGCACACCTGTCCTGTTGGACTGCACGGCATTTGTTGTCCTGCAGCTCTCCATAGGACCATATCTGCAGTTGCTTTTTGTCTGGTCAGCTGTGAAAGCCTGAGTCTCTCAGCTGGCATCTCCAAAAGCTGTCCTTTCCTCCTGCTCACTGGCTTTTTTTCTCATGGACTGATCTGTGATGGATTTATTTAGGTCTCCAGATCTTCTGTTCAGACCCATGTGGTTCCAGATATTGCCTCCAACCACTGGCTTGCAGACCTGGAGGGTTGGGTGCAGGCCTGGCTTCCTCACTGGGGGGTAGAATTTTCTGACCCATTTTCCCCCCTTGCATGGCTGGGACCTGGGACCCTGCTCTTCCTTCTGAGCCTTACATAGAGCTGTGCAGAGAGCATCCCTGCTCTGTCTGAGCCTCCGTGTGTCCAAGTGCTCCCAAGGAAATAGCACAGCTGAGTATTGCAGTATCCTTTAAAATTCCTTACCTGGTATTGAAATTTTCCTAGAGTGTGACACATGCACCTTCATGCCCCTGGCCCTGCTAACACCTCTCTTCCATGCAGGAGCCTTGGGAGGGTGGAAATACCTACCAAGTTTTACCAGGCCCTTCCAGAAGCAAGGCAAGAGGGCCTCTAGATGGCAATGTTACTGTTCAGGAGGCCAGGAGCTGCTTTCAGGCAAGCTGTGCCATTCTTCTCCATGCCTAGCTTTGGGGAAGCTCTGAGATTTACTCTGAGCTGGAGTGGACAGCTTAACACCCTGCTGCCTCTTATCACTTCCTGAAAGTGGCTGGGATTTGTGACCTCAGGGGACCAGTGGTTTCAGCAGGCTGGACAATAGTTTTCTGGCTTTCCTTTCTTCCGCGTGATAAAGTTGGCTCTGGCTCGATCGCTCCGAGAGCTGCTGTCGGTCTGGGAGGTACCAGGTTTTTTGGAGTGATGCGGATGCCATGCTGTGACTGGGAGCTGCTGGTGAAGTGCTTGGCGTTCTTGACGTTCAGCTTGCTTCCCACGTGTGCTCGAGGAGGGCAGGCAGGGATGCTTGAGCAGGGCAGCTCCATTTGCTGCAGTCAGCCTGCCTGGAGGGGAGTGCGTGTGGAAACAGGGCCTTGCTGTTCAGCAGGAGAAAAGCTGGGAGGTTAGGGAAGGGAAATGTCACTGGAAACAGGACTGTAATTACTTCTTCACACTTAGAGCTGTCACTCGCTACTTCTTTCCTGCACCTCACTCTGCTCAGCGCCTGAGTGATGGGATGCTGGGATAAATGCCCTCTGTCTTCCCCAGAGCTCCTGCCGTGATGCTGGATGGAGACCACAGCTCGGACGCTGTGCCCGTGTTCATTATCTCTCCTGGGTGCCAGTGCAACAGGTACTTTCTTTGGCCATCACTGGCAAGGGAGGGAGGCTTGGAGGCCTACCAGAAATCTGCTGTCCCTCATTGGCCCCACAGACAGCATTAGATCAAGAAAAATCTGTCTTGCCTGTGCTACAAATCCTTCTTCAGGGCCCTCCAAAAGCAAGTCTGAGTGACAGGCTGCCCGAGGAGCCAGCTGCCACGTGCTTTTAACATCTCCCTGATGTCCTTGCAGCTCCCAGGGGTATTGAGCTCACTGGGCTTTTCCCGGCTGCACTTTTTCATGGGCTCAACCCACTTGCAGTCAAAAAGAGGAGAGGAAGATTCAGAGAGCTGGGGATGTCTTCCTGCCTCTGAGCGCTGTGAAATGCAGCATGTGTAGACTGGGATCCTGTAACCCTTCCCTCTATTGTCCTCCCAGGAGCTGGCAAGAAAATACAGCCCCCCTCTGAAGTCCCTAGCCAGGCAGGGTGGAAAGCAAGCACCGTATTCAACAAAGATCAGACAAGCAGTTCATCCATGTTACGGCTCCTCAAAGTTTTATGAATCCAATTATACCCTCATCTTGGGAGGACTCTTTCTGTTTTGTGGACCAGAAATAAAGGCTAGACCAAGATCTTGCTTGGACTTGTAGTCTGGCGTTGTGGTAACAGCTGTCCTGGGATCTGGGTCTTCCTTTCTGGCTTTCAGTCGTGGTCTCCAGCCTGGACTTCAGCTGTTAATGCCTCTGCCTCGAGCCTGCCCTTGTGTGCAAGTGTTTGCAATGTGGTCTAAAAGGGCTGCCTCCCTGAGGCTGAGGTGTTGGAATATTTACAGCCAGGGTGTCAGGGGCTGGGTGTAGATACAGGCAAATGAAGCAGCAGCTCCAAGGCTTGTGGTGGTGGTTGGAGGGCCTGGGAAACATCTTCCTGGCCTGTCTCTGCCAGCCCCAGCTCCTCACCTGGGCTGCTTGTGCTCTGCTCCCCCAGTGCTGCAGAGGAGTGTATCTGGCCCTGGGTGGGGGAATGATGCTGGGGTCGGGATGCAGGGCGCAGTGCGACACCCATCCTGTCCCGGCTTCGCAGCAAGGGAAATCCTTCCTGCCTCCCTCTGTGTTGTTCCCCCTGTGTACAACAGACTGTGATCCTCTCCTTGCCTTGCTGAATTAACACCAAAGGGGAGAGACTGGCTTCCCCCTGTGAGGATAACAGTCTCTGTGGGGCTGGTGTGCTCGTGCCAGGGCTCTCCAGTCCACCAAGGGCCCTTGAACCATAGCCTGAAACAAGCCCAGCAGCTGTGGGCTGGGCTTCCTCGCTGCCTCTCCAGGTATTCAAGGCTGTGCTAAGCTATCTCTTGTCTCCAGCCCACGCAGAGCTTTTTCAGCTAGTCCTGCACCTGCAGCACTGAAGATGGCTATAGTCATGCTGCAGTGGGCATGGACAATTGATTATAACTGGTCGTAGATTACCTGGAGCAATGCTATTAAATTTAATACAGTTCTCCACTGGCTCTTTGGGCACAGCCTTGGGTTGTGTAACTGACATCTTGTTGCAAAGCATTTTGGGGACATTGCTAGGGGCGTGAGGCAAAGAGATTCAGCTGCAAAGCGGGAGAAGAAGATGAGTTTCTGTTGAGATTTATTTCCTACCCAATAATTGCCCAGAAAAGCTGTGTAAACCTTCTCTGTTTGTGGAACAAATACTGCAAGAGTTACTGCTCTGACCTTTTTTTTCTTTTCCACTGGACAATTGTCTGTGCCCTTGCTATTCAGAAGCCTTGATATGCTGCTGGCAGATTTATGCCTCGTTGAAACCCACCTCTTATTGCCTCTGAGTTGATTGGAAGAAAGGAAACTTGTTTGCTGAAAAATAAACCCACTGCCATGTGCCACGCATGCCAAGTCAGGGGGGAAGTTTAGGAGAGCAATTTGGAGCCCTGACCTCATTTCCTTGTCAGTTGCTTGTTTTCTGTCACTGTGTCACCCAGGAAAGGTGAGTGACTGGCTCCAAGAGGGATTGCTGCTGGATTCAGGCAGGAGCAGGGCACCTGATGAGCAGCCTGGGCTGTGATGGAGTGAGCGAGGGCACTGCCAGCTGTGGGCCTGATGCATCTCGAGGGAAAGGCAGTGTGAAAATCCTGCCCTGGCTTAACAAAAGCTTGTGGCAAATCCCCATGTGAGCACTCGCATTGATTTGGCAGCTGCTAAATTTGGGAATAAATCCACCTTCCTTGGCAGCAGTAGTAAATCAGATGAGGCATGTCCAGCAGGGTTTTGGAGTCCGATGCAAAATGCACTTAGTTTGTGTGTGGTTCAGGGTTGGCCCATGCTGAAGAGGAGTTGGCACTGATGCTCTCTGGAACAAACCTCAGTCAAAATCCTGTTCGTGGTGAGATCCCAGCAGCTTTAGTGTTTTTCAGAGGCCTTCGTTGCTCCGTGAGCCTCTGGTGGTGATAAGTGTCCCTCTTACCTCTGTATCAATGCAGACCTGATAAGCCAACAGGGCTTCACAGTAGCCAAAGAGCCTGGAGAGGCTGTACCAAAGGCCACTTAGAGTCATTGATCCTTCCCTTGGATGCTGCACAAGAGCAGATGCTACAAGCAAAACCAACCTGGGCTCCTTATCCGTGACGAGCCACTGCTTGGAGCCTGCGCCCACCTCCGCCCGCGCTGCCAGGGAGCAGCCCTGTCCAAGCAGAGCTGGTTCTGCCTGTAAGTTTTATTCCTGGCAGTTTGGGATCTCTGGTAGCTGGTAAATGTCAGCCCTCATTAGGAAATGTATCTCGTGGGTGTGTTTCTCCTTGCGCACAAACCTGTTGGAGGCTGCTGATATTTCGCCGCGTGGCTGAGCAGGGAATCGGGCCCCGTGTGTGTGTGTGCATGCACTTCCTGCAGGTGACGGGAGAGAGGAGGGTGTGGGTTTTAATCCATGTGTGTGGGCAGCTCTGCTGATGCTGTTTGTCAGCTGGAATCCCAGCACAGGGCTCTGCAGCAACCGTCGCGGCTTCTTTTTTGCCTTCTGTCACATTTGGAGGGAGGGAAGATGTAGCTGAGTCTTGCAGTAGTAGGTCAAAACATACTGCAGCACTAAAGATCAGAGCAAAAGCTTTCTTGTACAAACACATGGTTTTATTCATCCTGTTATTTTCTTTATCAAATGCTTAGTTGCTTTCACAGAGGAGCTTTCAGCCCCAGGGAAGGTAAGCGTCTCACTGGAAGGGAAGCTGGCGTAGTGGTTAGAGTGGGTCATGGTTGGGGAAGGCAGGAGATCTGGGCTTTATTCCTGGCTTTGGAACTGCTCAATATCCCTGCCCTCTCATCCTCCAGATCTCCGTCAAGACCTTAGGAGACGAAGAGCAGGAACTGTCGCTGTGTGTGTGTGCAGCACAGAGTGTGATGGCACCCCAGGGGCATCCCTGGCACAGTGAGGTGCTGGAGGTGACAGTCGTGCAGTGAACAAGGACTGCATGCTGCACAAGTGCGGCTGCTGCTGGGAGGGGAGCAGGCTGGTTAGGGTACAGCCTGGTTAGGGTGCTGGAGCAAGCTGGCTTAGCCAGACAAAGCTCTGCTCAGGATTCTTCAGTGCCCAGACATGCAGACAGCTTATTTTTAAGGTCTCATTTGAAAGATGTCAGCTCCCCCTCCCTACTCTTCCCCAGGCAGCGAGAGCAGAAAACTAAATTTATCTGCATCGGGACAGAGAGAGCTGGAGTAAACCAGCCAGGCACTGCTCCAGATCTGCTGGGGAGAGCAAACAGCATGAGGCTGTCTGTCTGTCTGTCCATGGCTCGGGAGGTGCTCGGGGTGCTGCTGATGCTGCAGTGTCAGTGAGAACCGCACTGTTTTTTCTGTCCTGGCCCCTGGGTTTCAGAATTTAGTAGACAGTTTGCCTGGTGGGGGTGATGTTTTATCTGCCTTGGCCCCTAGGGTGATCTTATTTAATGTGCGAGGCAAAGCAGTCCCTCTGCTTTGTGAGGGGAAGATAAGGAGCTGCACGCCTTGCCTTGCCTCTCAGGACCTCGGGAGTACCTGTTACTCTGGGACTTCTGAATATCCTGAGAGCAGTGCATAGCAGAGGGCTCGATATTTTCAGTTTAGCCTAGCTGTTTTCTGGCTCTGGCCCACAGCTCCCTGCTTTGGGGACATGGGGCAGGTGTGTTTGAATGGGTGCAAGCTATGCTGGCTGCTGTGTGCCTGAGTTGAAGAGGAGGCTCTTCAGTGCGAGCCCCTGCCTGGGAGATGTGCTGAGGCCGTGGGCAGGTGGGGATGGGATGGGATCTGTTTTTCCTTTCCACCTCCTCTTAAAACTGGAGCATCCATCTCTGTCAGGCTGCTGCTAATGAGTTAGTTAAACAGCGTCTCCTTACTGGAAGCTCTTTTCAGTCCAATTAAGATCTTGCAACATGTCAGTTGTGACAATAAAAGTGAATTAAGTCTCATTTCTCCTATTTTTATGATGTTTATTAGAAGATGGGGATGCTCATTTAGAGTATCTAATCGTGATTATTTGTATGGCAGCGGTACCACGAAGGCTCAGGCTCGGGACCGCTGCGCCAGGTGCTGCAAGCACCCGCAGAAGGCAGCAGAGCCCATCCCAGGGGAAGGACTGACCACGCAGGAGAGGCACCCACGGCAGCTCAGGGCTCACTGCTGCCTGGAGACACTGCAGGAGTCACTGGGGCCAGCAGATCCCTGGGAATCCTCTTCTGTCACTCAGCAGAGGTTGCTCAGAGCAGCAGGATCTCTCCTCTGCCTGCTTGTCCTCGTTGCGATACCTCTGCCCGTGTTTGCTGGTCTTGGAACTGCCGGGGAGCATGTGCTGGGGGAGATGGATGGGCAGGCACGTCGCACGGCTCCATAAACCTCTTTTCCAGGGGAAACCAGAGTAAAAGTAAAAAATGAAAGCTTTAAGTCTGGAGTGCAGCTCGACAGGAAGGCTAAATTGTGGCAAGAGGCATATCTGACAGTCCTCTGGGTCCCTTCTGTTTTCGAGGGCCTCTATTCCTCACCCCTAGGCCTTTGTTTGCAGGCAAAGAGGAGAGTGCTTAATTCATCTCTCCTCTCAAGCTGCTCTGATTCAGTAGCTTGGCCAAGATGTAGAGCAAGCTCTGCCAGGGCCTTGGGCTGCTAGTCGGTGTGCTTTCTGACACTTCTAAAGGGGCAAAAGAGTAGTGGGGTTTTTTATTATTTTATTGCTGTGAGGAACCCAGGCAGGAGGATGCAATATAGGAGGCCTGTAGGAAGGGTCAGCTTGTTTTCAAGAGGAGATCGGTTTGTGCTTCGCAGAGCTGGTTAACTCCATCCTTAACTGATATGCTTAAAGACCCCACAACTAGGAGTGGAAATCCAAGAATATGGAGGCCCAGGGACTGAGAAGCAGGCTAGGAAGGAGAAAGCCATGTGTCAAGCTGCTGATTGTCCCCTTGGGTCTGTTCTATGGATGCAGTTCTGCTTCCTCCTACCCTGCACTGCACAAGCTGCTGGTTTGGGCACGGTCTTTTCTCTAGCCTGTGCTTTGGGCTTCAGGTGCCTGACTTCCAGCCTTGCCCTGCCCCTTTGCTGGGGCTCTTTGCCGTGGCTTTGCGTCCAGCGAGCCGCCTTTCTGCCTTGTGGTGGGCTGAGCCTCCGTCTGCATGGAAGGGAAAGTGTCATCGCTGCTCTTCTTGCAGTCCCGCAGCTGTTGATGTTTTGAAGTTAAGAAAACATTTAAATGATTTAAAAAAAAAAAAAAAAGAAAAAGAAAAAGCCAGCCTTGCTTTATCAAGGGAGCTTCTAATGAGCAGAAGGGGAGGGGGAGCAGACACGGGAAGGGCAGCAGAGACTAACAGCCTGGCAGAGCACTTGTCATCTTGACAACACAATAAGTTTCAAACTGGGCTCACTCCTGACGCTTGCCTGAAGGTATATTTAACTAGCGCGGGAGATGCTGGAGCAGAATTGTGCACCTTTCAGCCCAAGGAAGCCTCAGTGGGGGCTGGCTGGCTTTTGGAAAGGGGGAGATCAGCTCCGTATGGAAAATGTGCATCCTTCCCTCCCTGCCTGTCTGTGTGTAGCCAGACTGAAAGGCTGTGCTCACAGCTTGGTGAGGGGATGCTAATGAAGCATGAACTGGCTGCGCTCAGTGGCAGCTCCCGTGCTATCTGCCACCAGCTCGCCTGCCTGCTCCTTTCTTTCCTTCTTTCGGTATTTGCATGTTGTCTGCCTGGCTCTGGATGACTGTGGGCTTCTCTTTGATGCAGAGGGATCTCAAACAAACAGGGTGGGGACTGAAATTTTCCTTTCCTAGGCTAAGATGTACAAGGAAGCATCGAGGGGGGGATTGACAGGGACCTGGGTCTGCCTGGAGACCCCAGCTGATGCAGGTCCAGTGGGGTGCAGTTAAGGGGTCTCTGTGTGGTTCCTAACTCTGCCCAGAAATCCTCTGCCCCTTCCTGAGGGGGTTGGATTCCCCCATCATTTGCTCTGTTGGCTAGGGTGCTGCTGTTATGTGCTTCTCTCGTCTCTGCTCAGGAGGAGAGGTGTTAGCCCCACGTGGCCCGTGCCCTGTTGGCAGCAGGGGAAGGTGGGCAGAGCTGGCTGGAGGCTGGGAGGCTGTGCTCTGCTACCCCAAACTGCTTCACCCTCTCTATAGGGTACCAAGCCCCCAACCCTGCTCACCCCATTGCTCCCAAAACACACCTCCCACCTCCCTCGTACCTTCCCCAGCTCTCCTTGCTGGAGCAAGCCTACTCCCTCCCCAGGTACCCCTGCCCCAATGCTCCTCTCCCCCCTCTCCTCCCAGCACGGAGCATTGCAACCAAGTCCTTGTTTGCTTTCTGTCACCAGACCCAGTGCTGTGGGATTTCAGAAACCTGGTTACAGCTGTTTCCCTAAATCCCAAGGTGGTGCCTCAAGACTGCAGGCTTGTGTGCTGTGTACACATTATGTGCACGCAGGGGTGGAAGGCATCCTGTCTGCAAGCTCGCCTGCTGCAAAACAGGCTGTGCAGGCACAGGAGAGCAGGGTGCTTTGTTCCTTCCTGCTTGCAAGGGTGGTTGTGCGAGGAGGCAAAGGGGGCTGCTCCTGCGTCACCAGAGGTTTCCGTGGCAGAGCTTCAGGGGGTCACATTGACATTGGATGCTGCTGAAAATAGACGTGTTTGGAGTCTTCTATTGACTTTTTTGGCATTTCTGAGAAGCCAGCCCCAGACTAGGAGGCAGAAGAATTTGGTACAAGACAGAGGGTGAAGCTCGTTTGTGTTTGTGCCTGTGTTTGACAGCTGGACAGATGCTGTGGAAAGAAAGTCCAAGAGAAGTGTGGCTGACCTCAGGCAGATATTCGGCAGTCGGAGTCTTCTCAGGCCTTGAGCTTGAGTGTGCAAAGGTGGTGCCAATGCAAGAAGTGTGTTTGTGCTGGCACTGCAGAACAAAGCCAGATGACTAAAGCTGAAATGCAGTGTTAGAAACTGTGCTGGGGGCCCTGCCCATGAGTCCTGCCTGGAAACGGGAGTCTGGTGATGCGGGGAAGGGGCTCAGGGTCAGGTATATTAGTCCAGGCTTGTCCCCGGTGGCAGCAGGGTTTTATCTTCCTTTCCAGGTTCATTTTAAGATATGGGAAAATGTTGACGTTCTTCCCACAGGAGAAATTTGCTGAGGTCCTTGGCTGGTACAGATCAATCAAGCTGTAACTCAGAAAGCACCCTTTGGGGACACAGCTTTGGTAGGAGCCTTCCCTCTGAAGTTTGATGTGATTTCCTTTTCTTCCAGCCACATATTTACCCCTTTCTATCATGAAAATAAAAGCTGTGACAAAACCTGACACAGCCCAGGAGCTGGTTCCCACCCCCCTTGTCCCAGCCCTCATGCCCTCCATCAAAAAACCACGAGTCATCACCTCTTGGCTCCACCAGTCTTGCAATTTTTTTCTCCTCATCCCTCTCCACCCCACCCCAGGTGGGGCGAAGAAGCGAGAAAGCAAATAGGAATAAATACCTCCAGCCATAAAAGTGAAATAAATCAATACCTCTTCTCTGAAGCCAGAGATGCTTAATAGGCAAGGATCACTGCCAGATCATAAAAAATGTGTTTAGTGTGCGGCTGGGGCAAGTTTAACCCTTGGACATAAACAGCTGAGCAGCTTCTCTCACCTCTGAATTAAATAACTTTAACTGTAGAGGGGTATGATTAATAGGGGTGCCTCTCGATGGGATGCACCAGGTATTTTGTGCCTGTGCATCATCTAGGCAATTGCCTGGGAGGGAGTTGTTGCCAGCTCCTTTCTGCATGCACAGTGGTGCTTTTTTCATGAAGTCACAGCTCTGCTTGCTGGTAAGGTGGCTCCTGGGCACTGTGCTGAGCTGGTGGGACTTCGGCTGCCCTTCCTGAACATTAAGGACTTTTCCAGATCACCTCCAACCTTTTGGTAGTGGGAATGCGGAGGAGCAAAGCAAGTGAAGCGACCTTGTCTAATCAAACTTGGTGGTGTCCATGCTGGGGAAGAGCTGAGGGAAGTTTGTGTCCCCAGTGTCCTGGGCTTTCTGAGCATACAGATGAGGATGCATGAGTGTCACCACACCAGGGAGTGAGAAGAACCATCCCAGAGGGATAATTCCTTCTGGGGGATATGGGAAACTAAGTCTCTTATTTTCAGGGTTGCTCCAAGGTTTTGCTCTGGATAGATGGTTTGGTTATCCTGCCCAGCTCTCAGCACACATTTTGTCTTTTTGCCTGGCTAACAGAGTTAGAAGACAGTAAATCTCTCAAAGCTGTCATGAGGGTGGGCTGGGTCTCCAGTCCTAGTCTATAGATTTATCGTTTTGTTTTTCTTAAATCTTCTTTTTTCTTTCCAGGGAAATTTGCCCTAGGACCTCCATAGCTTTCTGGTCACTTAGAATCATGGAATCATTTAGGTTGGAAAAGACCTCTAAGATCATCTAGTCCAACCTTTAACCTCATGAGTCCAACCTTTAACCTAGCTAACTTGTTTTCCCCGGTGAGTATGAGGCAGCAGGATGATGAGCTGCAGCCAAGGCTGGAGCAGATGGCATTGTAGGAAGCCCCAGTGAGGTGTTTGTGGTAGGCTGAGGGACGTGTTAGCACCGTCATTAGCTGGTTTGGTGAGACCCCATCAGGAGCAGTGAGGATGCTCCGGTCACCTTTTCTGAAGTCAAAAGGGAGCAGGTATGTAGGAGACCAGAAAGAAATTCAGGGGCATGAAGATCAGACACTGAGAGTTTGGCTTCACAAAAGCAAGGCTGAGAGGTAACGTGCTGCGTGTATGCTGGGGCAGGAACAGCTGGCAGGGGGAAGACGTGCTTAGGTTAATCAGCTGTTGGCACACAGACAATTAGTTACATGCTGGCAATGGACCTGGCGATGAGCTGAAGGCTCCCGCACGACAGAGCAGAAAGGTGCTGGTCACGGAGCTGGGAAGCACATCCCTGTTCTTGAAGGTGAAGCTGAGCTGGAGTGATTATGTGGTGGGACTCCAGCACTGCTCAGAGGTTGGGGCTTCTTGCTCATCTTCTTTATGACAGTCCATGTGTCTTTCGTGGGGCTGGGAGCTCAAAAGTAGCCAGGAGGTTTCAGGAGAGGATTGGGGTCGCTTTTCTTTGAAGCTTTCCTGCCCCTCTGTTAGTTGTTTGTTCTCCTGGCACATGCTTGCTCTCAATTAAGTGCTGCCTGGCATGCGAATTTTTTCTTGAACTACAGCAGAAGTGTTTTGCTGCAAAGATCCCTGTGATGGAAGTTAACTTTGTACTGAAGAGCAGCAGTGCCAGCGGCATCTGGCACAGCCCTTACAAAGCCAGCTGGTTGCGTGCTACAGGAAGGTAGGCTGCACTGGGAACAGTGGTTCTGGAAGCACTTGTATAAGTTTTGCTTTTTTCTCGTGCTTAGAGGAAATTAAATCTTTCTAACATACCTGTGACAAGCAGAGGTCATAGGGAATTATTGAAGTAGCAAAGGAAAAACTCAAATATCCTCACTATGTGAAGGACACTGAAGCCCTGGAACGTGTCCAGAGATGGGCTACGAAGCTGGTGAAGGGCCTGGGACACAAGTCCTGTGAGGGGCGGCTGAGGGAACTGGGGGTGTTTGGGCTGGGGAAGAGGAGGCTCAGGGGAGACCTCACTGCTCTCTGCAACTCCCTGAAAGGAAGGGGTGGGGAGCTGGGGGTCGGCCTCTTCTCACAGGTAACCAGTGATAGGACTAGAGGTAATGGCCTCAAGTTGTTCCAGGGGAGGTTCAGGTTGGAAATGAGGAGATATTTCTGCTCAGAAAGAGCAGTCAGGCATTGGGACGGGTTGCCCAGGGAGGTGGTGGCGTCACCGTCCCTGGGGGTGTTGAAGGAGAGGCTGGACCTGGTGCTTAAGGACGTGGTTTAGTGGGTGACATTGGTGGCAGGGGAATGGTTGGAGCAGATGATCTTGGAGGGCTTTTCTAACCTTAATGACTCTATGAAAAGGCTATTCTGAATGAGCATGATTTTGTTCTCCCCCCCCGTGGAGCGCATTGATCTTGATCAGGACAGGACAAAGAGATTGAGGTTGTGGTTGGTATAAAATAGGCAGGATCTGTCCCATCAGTTGTGCAAGCCCTTCTTTATGGGCAGGTTTGGTCTTGAACCCCCCCCCCCCTCCCCCCCCAAAAAAAGGCCCTTTACTTGCTGTTGACACTTTGCCTCTACCTCCTGTTGTCCATCAACACTTGGCTTGACAGGCAGCTCCCTCTGCTCTGCCAGCCTCCAGATGTTTGAGTTTGGACCCGAAAGGCCTCCTAGTTAGAGCAGGAAGAATCCCAGTAAGTTCCCCCTACTTAAATCTCCCTCGTATTCTCAACCTCCTGGCTTCCTCAAGCAGGTGTGAAGGATGGATAGTATTGCCTGACCAAGGTTCATAAGAGCCTACTGCCTTCAGGAGCCCCGCCGTTTTCCGCGAGTCATTGTGCTGTGAACATCAAACATCATCCACATGGCCACGTGTGCATCATTCTATCCCCATGCCTTCATCTGCCTGCAGACTTGGGAGAAAACACACTTTGTGGTGCCCAGAGAGCTGTCTGTGGGAATGGAGCTGTGGAAGAGCTAGTAAATTGCTTTTGTGCCCCAGGCAAGCCAATTGCTCCCCATATGGTAATCAATCCACCTGAGAGCTCCCCCAGCTGAGCGTGGTGGCCCTCGTTTTATGGAGTGAGCGGTGTTTGCCCTGTAATGCCTGTGGCCCCCTTCTGACTAGCAGCATGCAGTGGCTCACTCATGGGATGGAGTGTGTGCATTTAGAGGTGGTGAAACGCTTCGTGGCAGAAAGCTCCGGCCATTCCCTGTGCCAGCAGGAGAGCTCCCAGCATTTCAGTTTCCTTGGCATAAAATCATAGTGGCAGGTAAATCCCGGAGAAATGAAACGAACCCGATGAAATTAACCCAGGACCACGTGCAGGAGGTGGGGAACCTTTTCACTGTGTTTAGCCCTCTCTTGTGGCTACCACATCATTGCAGGTAATTTTTCAGCATGCTGCAGTTCAAACCAGCAAGCAGTCCTTGTTGATTAGTGCTAATAAGGGAGAGAGGCCAGTTCTCTGATGGTCTAGAAGTGCCCCATTAGTGCTGTGTTTCCTGAAGTGGTAAGAAAAGGCACTGGCTGTTTGTTCTGGGCTTTTCGGGGTGCCCATTTACTTGCTTCTTGGAATTCCTGGTGCTGTGTCTGAAGGCATGAAGAGGCTGGGAGAAGGATGCTCCCAGGTGTCAGCCAGCTCCCTGGGGCAGCCGGTGGGGCTAGAGTGTCACCCACATGTTCGTTTTGGGGTGAGGGAGACTGGGAAGAGCTGCAGAGAGGGATTGGGGCTGGGGAGGCAGGGAAAGAGTTTCTTTCAGCATCTGAGGGTGGATTAAGCAGAGCGTTCCTTGTTAGCTAATTGAAACAGTCAAAATGTCAAATGAGGCATTTCAATAATAGTAATGTTAGGAGCTTTACGTTTTTATTTCTCTCCCGCTCTCTTTTGTATTGCGCCTTCAAGACATGGAGATGTAAGTCCCTGCCTCTACAAAAACCCTCTTAAAGAGGGGCTACAGGGGGATGGGGGCAAGGACAGAAGCAGTTTTAATCCCCTCCAATTCCAGCATTATTGTATTTCAGCAAATATTTTGCAAAAGGATTTTCAAGCTGAACTTCAAACAGGCGTGTGCCTCACTCCAGTGACTCGGGGAGCTTTGCAAATTTAGAAAAGAAAATGAAGATTGTTTTAGCTGACATTTAAACCTCTTCTCTTCCTTTCCCAGCCTGTCAGGAAGCTTCATACACTTTGGGTCAGACGCTCTTTCCCTGAAGAAGAGAAAGATATTTATAGCCGGGTAGGACCGTAGCGGGGAAATCTCCAGGCTGCAATACCTGTCAGATAAGGTTACTTATGGGCCCCGTTGTAACAGCCCACGTGGAGTCTGTTGCAAGAAAGAAAGAAGGTGAGGGGCCTGGGACACCCAGGTTATCTGGCCTAGGTCCTTGGGGTGGAGGTGGACTTGGCTGAAGCATGATATTTTCTGAGAGAAAAAAATCCACCATTTTCTGTACGGCTTAACAGTGCTTTTTTGCTCGTTGGAAATTTGGGGGAAGTGACACAGTGATCTTCAAGCATGGTGTAGATCATTCCTGCCACTGTGGGAGGCAGGGAGGGGATTAACTAGAGGTGGGGTGCTGACCCCCCAGAAAAGCAGCCCCTCATGCCGAGGCTGTGCGGTTAGGAACTCTGGGGGCTGGCGGAGCACCTGGCCCCGGGTCTTGGTTTCTCCTTGCTCCCTCTCAGCCAGGGCTGACACCAGGCCAGGGATGTGGAGCAGCGAGCAGCTGTCTGGGCTGTGGTTGGAGCAGGTTGCTGCCTTGGATTAGAGTGATTAAGGTTTCTTAAGGTAAAGACAGCTTGCAAAGAAAAAGCAGCGTGTCTGGGGACAGCAGAGCTCTGCCGCAACCTGCTCTTCTTCCCGGTTTGTTCTGCACAAAGAGTTCTGGTTTACGGCAGGCCAGAAGGAGGGTGAGGGGCTGGGTGGCTCTGCTGCAGCTTTTGGGGAGCTCAGCATGGCTGTGGTGGCCTTTGGTTTCATGGGGCCATGCAGGGCTTTGGTGTAAGCAGTGCTGCAGGCTTGGCCCTGGGCTTGCTCTGAGGCACCAAGCGTGGTGCCGAGGAGGCTCTGATGAGGCACCGGGTGTCTGGATGCTGAGGGTTGGTGCCAGCCAAATGCAGCTCTGGGGCTGTTCTTCCTGTGCTGTGAAAACCTCTGAGTTTAAATGGTCTGGGAGCACATCCCAGCTGTAGGCAAAGGCCCATTCCTTCTCCATTTAGTCAGCACGGGACCGTCTTTTTCTCCATTTCCACGTGTTTCCCAAGTTTTTAAAGGAAAGAAATCCAGGTGCATTATCTGGAGAGGGAGCTGTAATGTGGTGTGGCCAAAGCCCTGACTTCCCCATCACAGTGTGGGGATCCCCCCTTCTCCAAGGAGTAGGGATATAGCTACTGCTTGGAGCAGCACGGGGTGCTTTTCCTTCAGGAAGACTCCCCGGGGTGAGGGAATAACAAACCCTCCTACCAACCACCTCCCCCAGAGCTGACATCCAGGCACCACGGAGGTGGCAGGGGACCCTCAGCTGGTGCTGCTCTTCTGGGCTCAGTGCTGGATGATGCTCAGGAGCACACCAGGCACGCAGCTGCTGTGTCTGCTTCCTCCTGGGGCCCTCTGCAGCAGCATGGAGCTGAGCTGGCCAGGTTCTCACCATCCTCACAAAGGAAAGCAACAAATCTTGTACGTGGATTGCTCTCCACCGTGGTTTTCCTGCCATCTGCCCACCCTGGTGGACGTTAACAAGCTAGTAGATCTAGTCCTGCTGTGCCGTGATACAAAGATTTATTTTTAGGATGTTGATATTTAAAATGATCTGTTATAATTTCATGCTTAAGTAACACTAAATAATGTTCCCTGTTTGCACAGTGTAATTGGAAGAGGCGAATAAACCAAACAAACCAGCTATGGCTGAGCTTCCTTAGTATTTTCAAACTGAAACAAACAGTAAAAAACAAGGGCTTGGCCAAGTTAACACTTTGGGGGTATTTTCTAGCTCGCAATCCACTTTTTCATTTTCACAGGCCAAGAAATGCAAGAGCTTTGAAGAGCTAGTGGCTCTTTGCCAAAAAAAGCTCAGTTGGTCTTCGACTGGGAAAAAAAAATAAAAAATTAAAAGTGAACTTATTGTGTATGTTTTTTTTTTTTTTTTTTTTTTTTTTTTTTTTTTTTAGGAACTGGCAGGGCTAATGACTCCAGAAGTGCCATGGGATTTTATGTGAGTGCAGAAAAGACTTAGAAACTATTCAGCAAGTTCATTTAGGCTCCTTTCATGCTTCTCAAATCTTGAAGCTTCTTTATTGCTGCTTTATGTCAATTTGACACTGCTTGATTTCACTGTCGTTCTTGATTTTACTGTGATGGCACTGCAGTGTTTGGCGCTGAGCGGGTCCCACACCGATCACATCTGTAACATCTGATGTTATCTGTGTGGGATTTCAGGTGATTGAATTAAAGCTGCTGCTTTCAGATGGTCCTATTTGGGGATAGGAAGTTCTGGCTGAGCTGATGTTACCTATGTACAAAATCACAGGCGCATCATGTAAGCAAAGAGGTGTTGTGATTTGTCATGAATGTGTTGTTTCCTCCTGGAAAATTGCCGTGGGAAACTGCATGTAGCCTGGGCTTTTTAAGCCTCTGCACATCAACTAATCAATGCATCTTTAGCTGGAAGGATCCCTCCCACTAAAAGCGTGAGAGGGACTTTCCCTCCGTGTCTGTGTGCTTACGTTGCACCATGGAGCAATGTCTCTCTGGGCTGCAAAGCTGTTGATGCTCTGCCTTTCCCCGCTGAGACCTGCCTTCATTCTCCTCTTGCCCCTGGAGGCCAAGGCAGGGACCAGCCCTGGGGGGCACAGCAGGGTGTAAATGCCATGGCCATCTCCCCTCACCAATTCCTGCTCCTGCAGACCTCCTTCCTGCCACCGCTGCTGCTTCTCTCTCCACATCTATGCTTTCCCCAATTTCATCCTACCCTGAGTCTCCCCTTAGCATCCTAGTGTCGTCCTCCCTGCTGCCCCATCCTCCTTGTGTCCTACCTGCCCTGGGCAGCTGGCTGCCCACCAGCCCTTCTCCTTCTCCATCTTCCTATCCCTCCGCTCCCACACCCCGCCGCTCCACACAAGCCTCGGCTCTGTTTGTGCCCACATTAGCATTTCTGCTGACTGCAAGGATTGGTTTAATTTCATGGGTGTCATTTCCTTCAAGAAATCTCTCTCTGAGCAGCAGCCCGACGAATGCCTGATAAAACATATTTTCCTACGGTAATGATTTTATGGACCCATAAGTCATGAATTTATTATGATCTCAGCCCCTGCTGCTGATTGCTGTAAAATGCAAAGTAATTAACAGCAAGCGGTAGCAGCTATTCCCACCTGGTAGCGTGTTCTTGGGTACGCTGATGGGTTTGATTAAAGTAATGGCTAAAGTGTACAGCCCGGCTGTAAAATATTAGCATGATTAATGCAGTATCCTAAATAAGAAACAAAACTAATGGGCATGGTTTAAAGAATTAAAAAAATATATATATATTCCTCTCCCTCCCTCAAGCTATTGTTCTGGCTCATTTATGCTTTCTTTTCTGTTAAATAATGTATGGGCTTCAGGGCCAGGGGGCAGGCTAGAGATGCATATTGCAGTTTCATAACATCTTAAGTGCTTGTGTTAATTTTTCACTCCTCCCTTCTCTTTCCCCTCAACCTGCCATCTCCCATTGGATAGGGGAGAAAGATAATCAAGTTTTCTGGTCTTGGCTTGAAGTCAGATGTGATTTGATTTGGATTGCAGACAGCCTGAGGAAGTGGCTCAGAGGCAACTTGGAGAGTTGGACTTGGTTCCTGGCCTCGCAGAATAAAAATCCTCAAACCGTGCTCACAGTTCCATGGCTGGGGGTGATCTCCGTTCTGTGTCAGGAGCCTGGAGCCCGTAAGTTTTTCACACATGAACAATAACCACGTGGCTATCCACAAGCTGCAGTGCTTCCACTGAGAAAACAGCGCTTTTTCTTTTCTTTCTTGAACAGCTTAGAAGCCAAGCAATGGCTGGGTTCGAGTTTAAAAAAAAAAAAAAAAAAAAAAAAGCTAAAATAAGGCTTGAAATACAATAACTCATGTCAGATTTCTTTTTCTCTTCACCCCCCTGCCAGAAGCATGGTATGTTTGATTTCTAATATATTACATTTTCCAGTAAAAAAAAATAAATAAATAAAAAAATCAGAAACTACTTGGTTTGGGGGGTGAGAATAAAGTATTAAAAAAAAAAAGACATTTTTCATGTCAAACAGAAAAAAAAATATTTGGAAATGAAGAAAATACCTGTTTCAAAAGAGAAAAAAAAAAAAAAAAGAAGGTTTAGTGACCTACACGTTTTGATCAGCTCTTCTCTTTAAATTTCTGAAGATGCATACAAGATGCCATGTAATTCCCTCTGATCTGCCTCTAACTTTCCAGTTGTATTGATCTGCTCTAGTTTATGAAGGTACCGACTATTGGAAAGAAGAGTTTATAAATAACTACAGAGAAACAGGCTTCCATATCACAAGAGTTCCAGCAGGGCTGCTTTTGTTTATCGCACAACACACATTTTTGGAACTTTTCTTAACCGGGAGATTGCAAGGGAGCTCAGTGTGCCAGTGTCACTGAGAATTGTTGGGTTGTATTGTACTGTGCAAATGGTGTTTTCTCCCCCTTGGGACGGAGAGGTTTCTGTGTTTGTTTTTGTAGATAAGATATAAACTCTGTAGTGGTTCTGCTAGTAAATACAAGCAGCCTGAAGCTCCGGAATATGTCTTGTTAGTCCCTCCAGTAATTTGACAAAGTATCCTTCCAGCAACCTCCTAAAAGTACAACATGAAAAATGTTGTTGAGCCTTCAGCATCTGGAACAGTTGTGGCAAGGGGGTGCTGGGCTGTGCAAATAGCTGCGCGTGATGGCCAGCTCTCTGCCAGCGCTGGTGTGTGTTTTGGGTATCTCATCCATGTTTTGTGGTGGTCTACACCAGCAGTAGACATAAGCATTACCAGGAGAGAGAGACTGCCACCTCTGGGGTTGTCATCATCCTTTTTGGAAGGTTATAGGAAATGTCAAAAAAAAGAGATAGAGATTGTGATCAAAGGCATGGGGGAGCTTCTGCATAAGGAGAGATCAAGCAGATTGGGATGTGTCAGCTTAGAAAAGAGGCAGGTAGGAGAGGGATGCAATCGAGGCATCATGCAGCCCGGAGTGGAGAAGAGGTGGCAGAGATGATTGTTTGCCATGTCTTGTGATTCAAGAGGGTTACCCAGTGAACTCATTAAGCAGAAGGTTTAAAGCAAATGAAGGAAAGTACATTTTCCTGAAGTGCATAATTACATACGTAATTCATCACCGTGGGCTGCTGTGGAGTCCGAGAGGGTAGTATAGATGTGAAGTGGGCCTAGGTTGTTGTGGAAGGCAGATCCCAGGGGATTGCAGAGCACAACCAAAGGGTTTGTAGAAAGAAGAGGGCCATAAGTATCCCATCACTCATTTACTTCCTCCCTCCTCCCCTCTGCAAGGCTGTGGCCGTGTTTCCTCTGCCCAGAGCATCCTCTATTGTGAAGCAGGGGCTCAGGGGCTGAGCCCTGGAGGATATAGCTGCTGAGGTCTCACTGACAGCACTTTCTCTCCTCAGGGTCAGATGTCCGCAGAGTCTTCTCTCTCAGTGTGTGGCCTTGTGTAGTGGCTGAGAAAGCACGGGGATGGAGGGGCTGTGATGCTGGTGGGCTACATCATGGTCCTGACCAGAAACATCTGGGCTTGGTGGGGCAGCAGACACCACATGAGGCTGAAGCCTGACAGTGGGCTTGAGAGGTAAGAGCCAAGTTGTGAATTTCAGCCCACCTATGGGACTCGATGGCACCACAGCAAACACCTGAGTGGGAGGATGGTGCGTGGTGGCTGGGCAGGGGAAGGCAGATCCTTTCCATTTCTCATTTAGGTACTGCTGGAGTTGGTTTCTGCAGGCAGGCAGCACGGCTGCAGGGTCATATTTGGAAGGCTTTCTCAGCAGTGTGCACATGTTAATGATGTTTGAGGAGTAGTTTCTGTGGGAGATCTGGGAGCCAGGCAGCTCTGCAAATCAGCCCATTAGTATTTTTAAAAGAAAGCCTCCATCCTGTAGGAACTACTGCGGCCTCTGGAGATGTGCCAGAACTGTATCCCAGATTGCACTACATTCACTTCTCCTATTAGATCTTTCCCTCTCTCCTTTCATCCACCCCTTTTCCTTCCCTCCTGGATAGAGCTTTCTATTGCTATTCTATCCAAAACGCACCCCAGCTATTGCTTTTCGTGCCTCTCTTGCCTGGAAGTTTGCACGAGGATAGGTTATCGTTTCCCCCCCCCCCCCCTTCTCCTTTTGGAGCTAATCACCCTGGTGAAATTGAGCTGTAATGCAGTTGGCAGTGGTCAGATTGAGCTGAACGTGTGTGCTCCAGCACATACCCAGATTCTTGCATCAATAAAAATGAACACAGACAGCCGCAAAGCGAAAGGGATATCACTTGGCCTTGTTTAAAACACACTCACACCAAAGCATAAGCAACCCGAACAAAAGGTCCCTGTCTCCTCTTTTGAGGCAGGTGAAAGAAGAAGTTATTGGACTTGATGTACACGGTGAGAGGGGGAGACAGTCTCCCCCCCCTCTCCCCCTTCTATCCGCAGCTGTGCAGCAGGTAAAGAGGAGATTGCCTTTGGTGGGGAGGATTTATAGGTATCGTGAGTCAGTCAGAGTGTCAGGGTAAATCAAGCCTGACGTTTTTAACATCTTCCCCACACAAAGGGGGGCAAGGGGGAATGGAGGAAGCAATTGTAATTTTATGTCTATATCCTGCTCGGCTAATCAAGGTGAGCAAGAGACATGCCAGCCAGAGGAGATTTTCCTCTTGTTAGCTTGATCATTTCATGGCTTTGGCTCTTCCCTTCCGTTCCTGGACTACCAAAGCAATTTCCTCTGGGGGGGGAAGGAGGACCCAGCTTATCAGGCTGTAGGCAAATAGTTCTTGTTCCCTGGGCTTGTCTCCTGCAATATGCCTTGATTCAGGTAAATGCAAATGCATGGAAAAAGACCTTTTAGCAGAGGTTTGGTTACCTTTGGCCCTCTCCCGTCTCCTCATTCCTGTTCAGAGCCCTGGCTGACCCCAGACCCTGAGATGGCAGTGCTGTGGTGTGCAGCATCCTCTCCTGGTCCTCTTTCATCCCCGTCTCTCAGGAACATCCTGCTCAGGCTGGACATGCAGGTGAGCTATGGAAGGAAGGGTTATCTGCATCACAGGGGGAAGTTAATTCCAGAGGATTTCCAGCAGCAGCATGGCTTACGGAGTCATGCATGGCATTTGTCTTGTCTTGCCTTAGGCCCCTGCTGCTGTAAATCCTCCCGGTGCCTTTTGCCATGCTCCCAGCACAGGCAGCCTCCCCACGGGGTGCTGGGTGGGCTCTGGTGTGTGAGGAGATAGAGGGAGGCAGAGTAAATACATAACTAGGTCCTCTTTCACCTTTCCCAAGCCAGAGTGAGGATGCCTTGACCACAGAGGTGTCTGCTGTGGGTGGGAAGAGGGAGCAGGATGAGCCCTGGCCATGCAGTGCTCAGCAGAGCTGAAAACTGCACGCTGGGTCTGTGTGCGGTACGGGCAGGGCAGCAGCATTGAAATTCCTTGCGTGCACACAAGTGGGCGAAGCCATCAGCAGAGGGCAGGGAGCCTCCAAGCTCTGTGGGCTTGTGCTGATTTACACCAGCTGGGGAACTGGGCCAAATCTGTCTCTTTCAATGAATGATCATTCAATTTTTCTCTCGGCTATCAAGCCCTTAAACAAAAGCCAATTGAAATCAATGGGAGACTTGCATCATTTTCAGGGTTATAGGTCTAAAAAAATGGGATGCTTGGGGAAAAAGCAGGCAGGGAAGAGAAAGGGAAGAGAAGGAGGAATAAATGCTGCTGTAACGTTATGGCTTACAGTGTAAACAGATGTGAGTGAGAAATGCTTTCGTTACAATTCTCCCAGCAGCCACAATTCAGGGAAGCGGTACGCAGGCATGTATACATGGAGAGCATCCTTCGTTATGCAAACTGCTCTGCAGGCACAGAGGGAGCCCAGCCCTCTGAGAGTCCTTTCTCTGCATGCCCTGTTCCTATATGTGATTAAGTTCTCTGCTCGCCCACTGCACTTAGGGCTCTTATTAGCGGTAAGCACATGCTCCACAGGATGGCTCTTGCATGCGGAACTACAGCAAGAAGCACTGCCTTCTGCTTGCAGAAACCAGCAGGATTTTTTGCAGGAGCTGGAAGATGGGGAAGCTATTATCTTGTCCAGCCTCTGGCTGCATTTTGATAAAAATCCTTTGTCCAATGACTGCAAAGTATTTTGTAAGTACAGGCGGGTAAATCCTCGACAGACAGGCATTATCTGGCCTATTTTTACAGCTGAGAATTCACAGCCATCAGACCCATCTAGGTGATGGTGCTGTCTTCACCTGGTGATCTCCTCAGCTGAATGAATATGTCAGGACCAGTCCTTTCAAATGCAGTCCCAGTTTGAACACAGCCCTCCAGTGTGTCTGGATAAAGTCACACTCTTCCTACCTCAGCCTCCCCATCCATATAACAGGTATGACAATCATCCTTTCCCCTGGGTAAACATTTCATTATGCGATGCTGCTGAAGTACCTTGGAGGGGAGAAGACCTTCGGATAAGTCTGCATTCTCAATTTGGATATATTTGTCTGCGTGTTTTCTGCTTTAGCTGTCGTTCTCTTGCTTTGCCTGCTCATTAGTTCTGCCTGAGTGCAAGACCTCTCCAAAAATGCAGTGTTGGCAGTGGGCATGAATTCTTAACGACTCCTGTCTCTAATGACAGAAACCAGGGCCAGGCAGTCAGTTTGCTCGCTGAGAGCAGGAGACGCAGACTAGTGTGCTGCCGATTTCTCTCATCACAGGGCGAGTTTGCAAATCACAGGAGGATCTGCGAAATATGCTCAGGTGCTGGCCTGCTTCTCGGGTGGCAAGGAGAATTGGTTGGGATGACAGACAGAAAGAGAAGAGGTGCCTCGCATTCCGTGGAAGGTGCTGAATTTGTTTTTAATGCTCTCTCTGGCTCTCTCTGGACTCTCTTCTGTTCTGCCCAAGAGATCAAGAACATATTTTGGCTTTTGATACAGAGGTGGAAATCCCAAGCCTGACTTGCTCAGCGCCCTGTTGTGACGCCCAACTTCACACGGAGGGAAATATTAAATCAGTAAAAACAACAGACAACACAGCAGCCAATTTAAAGCAAGAGTTAAAACCAAATCCACTGTACAGAAAAGAAGGACTTAATGGGAAGCTTAAAAGTTATTTTTAGTAATGTTTTTGCTGCCTTTTGTTTCCATTCCGTGCTTGTGTTCAAAGCTTTGTTGACTTCTAGAAAGATAATTTTCAACACAAGTTAGCCTTTCCTTTTACAGACTCTTTATATTTTGTTTTAAAAAAAAAGTCTTGGCAAGTTAGAATAGGTAGGAAGGGAAAGGAAGGTGAATCCTGCCTAGGTGCCATTCATTCTATTTCATTTAATGGCAGGGATAAGAAGAAAGAAATGAGAAAATAGCATTCACAATCTTCACAGTTCTTTGATTTTTTTGACTCTTAAGAGCCCAAAGAGAGAAAATTACAATTTTACGGGGAGGAGAAAAAAATCTGAATTCTCATTTTTGCTGCATTCCTACTGAAGTGTTACTTGGTGGAATTGTATTGTTTCTGATGAAATCTCGGTATACACTGAGAAAAATTTGAGTTGTTTTTTGTGCTCTCCACTCCCCCTTAGAGCTCTGCTTATTCCTTTGTGCTCGTCTTTGCTTTTCTTTTCCATCTCTTGTACTGTTTGTGTCTCTCCCTTCTGTCCTTGCTGATGCCTTTTTTCCACTCCTCCTCCCATTCCACTAAAATTACCACCGTCAAGACTGTTAAAATGACTCTGAGGTGTTTCCTTCCTGGACGGACTAATTGGGGCTGAGATGTTTATAATTCCCAGAGCTATTTTCTTGGGCTGACCAAGTTGACTTCAGTTTACACATTACTGCTGGAAAGTTTGGTTCAGGGTATCTCTCTCCCAGTCTAATATGGCAAGGTAGGCTCTGGCACTGGGGTAGTCCACGTGGCCCATGTAGGTCGGTCAGGTGCCTGTATGTGCCTGGAGTGACTGGAGAGTCATTCTGGATTTGCAATAACTGAAGCTCAGCCTCTTTGGTAGCGCTCTGCCCATCTGTTAGATAAGTTTGGAAATAATTTTTTTTTTATATATATATTTAAAAATAGCTTATAGTTAACAGCTGTTTAGGCAGTCTTCTGAACCATAGGTTGGTGTTTGGAGGAAAGGAAAGAGAAAGCTGTGAGGTGTCCTGGCCATGTACCCCTCAGGATTTACTTTCTGTTTCAGGTCCCTTCTGTGGATGAGTGGAGCCACTGCCTGCTGTGGGAACCTGGTGCTCTTCAGTGGGGCTGAGGAGTGTGATGTCCAGCAGTGCTCTCCTGCTGTGTTTGGCTGTGACTTTTTTTCTCTGTGGAGTAGGGCCACGCATCAAGCTGTACGGCTGTGTCAGTTCAGGGACTGCAGGTCAGCTTTGGCATTGTGCCACCCAAACGTGTGAGGCATGGTTATAGCTCCCAGTGGGGTTTTCAGAGCCACCTCAGCCTGCAAACCTCACTTAGACTCTGCTCTGTTCCTAACGATGTCTGGCTACCACGTCCACTGAGCAGCAAAGGGAATATGTGCTGGGAAGAGGAAAATGAGACAAGGCTGGGATGAGAGGCTCAGCCATCCCTGGATGAAATGTTTGAGGTCACGCTGGAGGTCTGGCAAAGGTACACTGCATCTCTCATGGGTGTCATGGCTCTAACTTGGGGATGAAAAGCTCAACAGCTGTTTTTAGTGAAGTCTCTGGGGCCCTCTGTTCTCTGCTTCACTGGCGGGCAGTTCCCACTTTGTCTTTACCCTTTGAGCCCCGCAAGAAGGCATGTTGATTCCACAGTGCACTTGTTCTTGAGGGCGGCTCTTGAAATCCTGCCGTAATTATTCACGAGCCGTGATTGGAGCCCACGCACGGAAGGGTGGGGGCTGTTATTTGCATCTAGGGAGGATCTGATTATAATTGTAGCAGGGAAGTTTGTTTGAGCCTGATTCGGTGTCAGCTTGAAATTCCTTGATGATGCTCCTTGGGCAGGAGAGGTGTACAGGCACAAGGTCTGGGGAAGGTTAATGGAAGGGACTCGGGGTGTCAGGCTTGTGTAGGGAAATTACTTTTAGTTCACAAAAGATGAACGCAATAGGACTGCTTAGCTGGAGAAAGAGCAGCGTAGTAGAAACTAGAATTATCTGGCTGATCCTTAGGATACCACTGTCTTCTCCACCCTGAAGACTTAAGAAAGATGCATGTTTTGTTCAGGATGGTTGATTTAAATCACCCATTTTAATCATGATTTAAATCAACAAGCAGGAAATCTTGATTTAAAAAGCACATTTTAATCTTGTATTTTAAAGTTCATTTCCTAATGAAACATAGTTTCTCATTGGTTGGCATAATTTGGTACTATTTTTGGCAAAGCAGAAGGGGACGCGACACCCATACATATTTATTGATGTGACTGTATAGCTTAACATATATCTGTTCTGATTTGGAACTTTTACATCTTTTTATTACATTGGAGAAATGGGAAACATGTAATTCCTGATTTATTAGACATGGCTGCTTCTTTTACGTGTCTCAAGCTACATGAGGATAAAAATTAAAACGCAATTAAAAATGCATGAAGAAAGCATTTTGGAAGTTTTGTTCGTATCGCAGAACAGAGGGCTGGAACGAGCTGCTGCAGATAAATCTCCTTCTAGGTTGGCATTGAGGCAAGATCAATTACACCTTTCCCCTTCTCACAGGTGTTTGCTTAACCTTTCCGTAGTTGTCTCCAGTGAAAAATTCTGCAACTTCCCTGATATCTGTTCCGGTGAGAAAGTTTTTTTTAATGTCTAAACTTAAGCTTTCTTTGCTCCAAGTTAAATTATTTCTTCTTCTCCTGCCACTGTGAACACAGAGAACAATTGACTTCTGTCTTAATAACCTGCTAGCTATTGGAAGATTGTTATGCCTCTGTGCCTTAGCCTTCTCTTTTTTTCTTAATTTTTTTTTTTTTTTTTTTTTTTTTTTTTAGGCTGAATGAACCTAGTTCATTTAACCTTTACTTGCCAGTTCTTTTTCCTAAAGCTGTGGCTGTTTTTATTTCTTTTCCTCCGGACAGCCTCCTGATTTTTTCATCTCACTCTGCATCTGCAGTGAAATTACTTTATAGATGCTTCAGAAGGAGAAATTGCTTGCCGCAGTGTGCCTGCAAACTGCGGAACTCATTGCTACAGGATACTGGGGATGCTAAAGCTTAAATGGGTTTGGAGAGCATTTAAGCAAACTAATGAAAGATGTTCCTGAGCTGCGAACTGCTGGAAGGCCTCATGAGACTGGGACAAGCAAGACATGGAGGGAGGAGGGATAGTGTGCTGCTGCTCAGTCCCATGGTTTCATTGCTGGTTTTGGGGTGCAGCTCGCCCTGTTGGGGTCCTGCTGCCACTGGTCTGCTGCTCTGCATCCACACTGTGCTGTTATCTGCCAAGAGCCCATCACGTTGCTGTGGTTTGGAGAAGAGTTGGGATGTGCTGGTGCCTTCCTCCCTGCAGCTCCTCTTCGCAGCCTCTGCAGCATCTGCCCCTAAGCTGGCTGTGAAAGCAGGGCTGGCTCTGCCGTGGTTACGCTGGCAGTCAGAGCCTTGGGGAAGCTGGATGGTTGCAGGGGTGTACAAACGTGGTAGGATTTGAGTGCTCACTGGAGGCTGGCAGAGTCCAGTTCTGCTCCTTCCGACGGCAAACACAACTGCAGGGTGGTGCTGGGATCTGTGCTGGGGCACCAGGGTGGTTACTGCTGCCCGGGCCAGGCTGTGCTGCTGCTGTAAATGGCTGCTGGGAAGCAAAATCTCCCTCTTCCCCAGAATGTGCTGGATTCAAGCTCTCCTTTTATCTGTTCAGAAAGTGCTGAAGTGTTTCTAGCTGCTCTTCAAAAGCAATTCTGCACTGCCCAGAGGGGGCTGTAAGTCATGTGGGGAGCCAGGAGAAAACGATACTCATCATCTCAGCAGAAGTGTGTAAACCACTTAACTTTTCTGGCTTCAGCTCCTGGGTGAGATTTAAACTCTCGGATGGGACTGTGGTTACAAGGGTACCTTTAGTGGGCTTAAGGTACCCTGTGAAGCCATCACTTTTGGAAGGGCTGGGTTTGGGAAAAAAGTGCTGCTGTGGTGTCTTGAAGGATGTTCACAAAGGTAATTGTAGTCCTTGGTTTTCCTGTGTGCCGAGACATCATGGTGCTCTGTGGTTTCTGTGAGAAAGCCCTGTTATTGAGGGCCTTTAGAGAACAGCACTTCTTTGTTCCTGTTCACGGCTGGCTTTCCAAATCCATTCTTCCTTTTCAGTTCACCTTGTGGGAAGGAACACATTCAGAAGGGGCACAAACTTAGGCAGATCCTGTCTGGGATTAACTCTGCTGAGATCACTGGAGTGCGGCACGGAGCGGGCAGGTCCATGGGTCTGTGGGTGCTAATGGTGTTGCACCAGCACCTGCGGGGGAAGCTGGGAGGGCTGAGAAGGGGCAAAGCAAAAAGCTGCTCCTCAGCTTCCAAATGGTGCTCCCAAGAGGAGAATTGCTTCAGAAGGAGCTCCTCACAGGTATTGGATCCCTTGTATTTCTTGACAAACCTTTGCACTGAGAGATGTCTCTTTTTTCAGAAAATAATAAAGCTGGGCAGCTTGCAAGCCGCGGGCTTGTGCTCGCCTTCTCCCTCATGTTCATGTGCTTGGCAGTGTCTGTGCTTTTGCTGAAGCAGCCTGGATTTGGTTTTAACTCTTGCTTCTCTGTGAAAGTAGAGAGCATGCAGAGAGAGAATAGGTTTGCTTTTTTACAGGCAGGCAGAGGGTGGGCACCAAAACCCACTCCCCTTCTTTAATCTCACCTGCAGAGGGTGACCAGAACTCCTTATATAGACTCCTATCCACTGCCAGCTTAACTAACTAGTGGTTCCAGAAAGCCGTTATAGCACAACTGATTTATTTTTTTATCTGATTTGGTATTGTTATCTCTGTCCTGTTGGCACTCAGGCTGTTGCTCAGCCAGCTCTTGGATGGTGAAAGCTAGACCTTGCTCCTTTTCCCAAGCCTGATTTTATCCCATAGGCTTTTAGACTAGAGATGCAGATTTAAAGAGCAGAAACCCTCGCTGTCTATAGCTGCGTGGGGAGTGTGTAGCTGCAGCTGGAACAGCCTTTGAGTATGAATGGCACAGGGCAAGGAAAACATGCTCAGCGTTGTTTCATTGCCTTGGCTTACTGTCTTTGCTCCACACCTGACCCGAGGACACATGTGAGAGCAATACAAGATGTTCAGCCACTTGTCATGTCGTGTCTTTTCCTTGCCTCTGGCCTGAACCGAGGTCTTTCGGTTGCTAGTTCTTGTGGTTTTACTGGTGGCCCTCCTGGTGATACATGTCATGTCGACGCCCCGTGTTGTAGGAGCATGTGACAAAGAGAATCACAGCCCTGATTGCAATAAAACTTAATTTCCCCTGCCTCCATAAAAATGTGTATGTGAAAAGACACAGCTGAGCCCTCAGGGCTAGATGTAAGAAGGCAGGGGGAAGATCTCCCAGGGTGTGGGGATTTAAGAGGTTGCTGGTGTGGGGATGTGAGCTCTGGGATCACTGGTTCTGGGTTCTCTGAGGCTGCTGCAATGGGGGGTGCCGGGGTGAATCGGGGCTTGAAGAGAATTAAAGCTGGCTCTGAGGAAAATGACCTGAACCCCCCAACTTGACACAAGGTTGGGTTTTGTGTTGTCTGTGCCAAGGACGTGAAATTTGTAATGGCAAGCAGGGTGAGGGCAAACAGCTTTTAAACCCAGGGCAGGTCCTCCCTGTTCCCAACCCTCTAGCTTCCCCAACTCTCTTCTCACTCACTGTTCCATTGACCAAGCACGGAGCCCACCCTTAACCCTCATCACCTAGCCAGCTGGGCACATCCACCTCTGCCCTGTCTGCAGCCTTAGAGACACCAAAGACATCCTGGAGAGGGTGGGGGTCCTCCGGGGCTGCTGGTGGCTGGCGGGATGGTGTTGCTTTGCTTGAAAACACAGAAGGGGTCATTAAGTCAACAAATTTGGCTTCCTGCACGGCTGAGAGTGCCCCAGAAACTTAATGGGCTGCTCTTTTGGGCAATAGCTTGTGCTCAATATTTATAGAGAAATGGTGCTTTGAAAAGATCCCATTTTTTAGCCTCTCCTGCTGTTCTCTAGCTAGGGCTGAGCCTTACCGTTAATAAGGGAAATGCAGACATCTCTTCACAGTAAAGGCAAAAAAAAATATATAAACCCCCTTTGCTTTCCTTCCCATCTTGTCAGGAGCACCCTGCTGCTCCCCTGTGCTTTCTTCCTGTCGCACAAAGAGCGGATTCTCTCTCTCTGTTGTGCTCCTCACTAGAGGAATGGCTGCTGAGCGTGTCCATGCTGCCATACTGTATCCTGAAGTTGGCTTTTAACAGCAGACAAAGGAAAGTGCAGCAGTTTGGGAGAAAACGGAGAGTCTGGAGGACCTGGGGTTAGTCTCTGTTATGTTTTGGATTTACTGTGCAGCCTTGGAAAAGTCGCTTGTATGTATCTGCTGTCAGCCTGTAAGCGTAGCCTCTGTCCGCACCAGTGTGATCTGCTGGACTTTTTTAGTACTGCACAGTAGTCATGTGTCACTCCTAACCATATTCCATCCACGGAGGAAAATATGCGGGTGCTGAAACAAGGGGCACTTTGAAACCGCAGCTCGGACGTTTGTGTCGCTCAGGTGCTTTCAGAAATATGACCTGCAGTTTATGGTGCAGGCTGAAATATTGCAAAAGGCTATTTTGAGCCTTGCTAGCTTTAATTGAGATCCGGGCTCCTACCAGTCCTTGTGAAATGAGCCTGACACCCTCCTCTGTGTTGTTCTAGTGAAAATGGGTTTCTTAAGCTTTCTGGCTGCACTTTGGATAAGCGCTTCTGTTTTGAGGTGTGTGTAATGCCTGTCACCAAAAGGATGAGGGTCCTGGCTCCGGAGGGTTTGTTGGGTGTGACATAATTCTGCTTTCAGTTTTGGCTTTGGAAATTCACCAGCTGTGCTAGGATCTCCAGTGAGAGATGGTGGCTGAGAACTTGGAAGGACACTTGGTGGTTCACCCAGGGGAGAATCCATTGCCCAAGCCCCCTCCTGTCTGTGGAGGCTATTAGGAGATCAATTTATTCTTGAAGCCTGCAGGTTTATGAACACGGTCTCTTTTCTTCAGCTGAGTTAAAAGGAACTATTTCCATTTGATTTCCTTGGGGACTGAAGCTGGCTGTCTCTGTTCCTCAGCTCAGGGCCATGGCAGTGGGGAGAAGAGGGAAGGGGGAAAGCTGGGAGCATGCAGCAAGGGTCTTGGCTTGTGCTGGACTAGGAAAACCTGCCTCGTGGCAAGGATGGGGAGCAAGCTGTGGGATTGCTCCCCCCAGCAAAACGTGCAGTGCTGCAGCTGTGGTTTCCTGCCAGGAAAACTTGTCAGTGCTCCTGTTGCAGCATCCCTGGTGTGGTGGGGGGGTGAGGACATGGTTTGGCTCTTAGGCTGAGCTGCTTGGCTTTGGAGGCTGTGGGGAAGGGGCAGCTTTCCCTGGGCTGGTGCAACATGCAGAAGACTGGCATTTCTGAGGCCTCTGAATGTCACTGGTGTGGTGAAGATGGCACTGGGCTTCTGGCTGGCGGATGTTATTAGCTGTCTGTGTAAGAAAGCCTACAGTATCTGAGAGCTTGCAGAGCTCCTTGCAGAACTGATACCAGAGAAAACATCTTGGTTTCTCTTACTGTTTTTTTCCCCTATTCTTTATTCAGGATGATTCAAATGCTCCTGGGACCTCCGAGGCTTCCTGGTCATTCTGTAGCTGCTGGATTTGTTTTCACCTTGCAAAATGGATTGAAGTGCTTTTCACCAGAACTCCTCGCCCTTCTGCACGGGGATCGAAGAGCTACGCTCCTTGGTTTGTGTGACAGAATGACCGCAGGTGCTGTAAGAAAGCAGGAAATCATCTTTGTAAAGCTGTCCAGAAAGCCTTGAATTCAGGTACAAGCCTCATGTTTATAGGAACATAAAAGGAACCATGGAAACTAAATATAGGTCGGAGCACCCGCAAGTAGAAAAAGAATCAGGGATTGAAAAGTTACCCTGATTTCTCTGCCTTTGGGTTTGCTCTGCTGGTTTCAAACTTGTTTGGGGTCGTAGGCTCTGTAGGAGTCTTTGGGATTCATGTAAAGAAGGAATTTCTGGGGAAAGCAGCTGACAAAAGATCTCATTTAAATCCTGGCTGTACCTTGGTCCTTGGGCTTATCGTTGAGGGCTTGTTCCACCAGGGTCCCATGCTGTTCGGTCCTAAGTGAGCTGCTGCTGATTGTGGTGTTCCTGTTGAGCCCCAGGAGAGGTCAGATACCTGGAGAGGATTTGAGAGCTTTACATGTGTTGTTGACCTGGACCTTACACTTTGCTCCCCCCGTTCCCTTATCTAGAGGATTATCCCACGGAGTGCTGCGTGCCTTCCTGGGCTCTTAGCAGGGATTCAGCTCCTCTGCAGTCCCCGGCTTCATCACAGGAAGCTTCTTCACCTAGCTGCTGCCAGCATGCTTTTGGCGACCCTGAGTGTCCCGTCAGCTGTTACAGGCCATTAAAGGATTTGTTTCTCGGCGTATGAAAAGGCTTAATTCAATTCTCATTCTCTCCTGGCATTCCTCAGAGGTGAGCGCGTCCCCTCGGCACGAATCCTCCGATGCCGCTAATTGACTTGAAAGTAGCTCATGTCTCCTTGGAAATGTCACCCAGCCCTTTTCAAGTGCAATTCCAGGCAATCAGGATCAATATGTTGCTTTAGCTAAGGGTATTAGCACATGACTGACAGCCCTGCGACATTAGCTTATTCATATGGACTTCCAGATGCTCATTTTTCTTCGCTGCCTCAGCTGCAATCCCAGTAAGAGGGGACAGAGCTTGGAGTGGAGCCATTACCTGGGCTGTGTTTGTTCACAGCACGATGGTGGGTACGGTGCTGGCTCTTGCACACCTGCCCTAAACCTACACAGTGTTCCCATCCCTCTCCTTCCCGGTGAGATCAAACCGTGCTGCCCCATCCACTTGTTCCTTGTGTCATGGCCTTGAGATGTTTCCGAGCGGCAGGGGCTGAGTTTTCAGCCTGTGTTAATCAGCATGGTGCTTTGTTTGATATGAGACAAGGTGTCGGTGTATTTTTGCTGTACCTTTGCACAGAGAATATTGTCGGTACAATTATCCCTCCTCAGATCTCTGTCCTTTCATGCTCCTCTCAAGGCTTGGGTCCACAGCTGAAGATTTCTCTTGCTTCCCTTGTTGTGTGGTGATGCTCCTGTGGTCCTGGCATCATTTTGAGCCAACGTTTGGGTTTCTGATTTCTGTCTTTCAGCAAGTACCCATTGTTCCCCTTTGTCTCAAAAATGTCTGTGAATTTGTCTTCCCAGCTCTGTGAGGAAGGGGAGTGCTGCTTTCTCTGCTTAGAGGTAGGTGGTGAAAGCAGCGGTAAAAGGAATTGAGAGGAGCTTACAAAAGAACTTGAGGCAGTGCTTCTGTGAGTGAATTCACTATGGGCCCAAGTGCCCTCTGCTTTTCTTGCCCTCTTTAACGAGGCTGGCACAGCTAATGCCCTTGCACTGCTCCTCTCTGGGGACAGCTCGCACCCCTTCTGTACCCAGCCATGCCTCTTTGCTTGGGAGGGAGAGGGAACCTTCTCCCCCAGTTCAGGAAACCCTGACCCAGGGAACATAGCAGCAATATTCAGAAGCAGGTTAAAGAATATTTCAGGTTTTCAAAGGAAGAAACTGAGATGCTGGGAAGCCAAGTGCCATGTCCTAAGTGAGACAGTGTTTCTCAGAAGCGATTCCTCTGAGTGCCTGCCTCGTGGCTATTGGTACTCCCAGCTCTTGAGAAGAGCTGCTCCCTGGCATCAGAGCAGGTTGGAGCTGCAAGGAAGAAACCTGAAGTTAGCTCCCAAATGGCAAATATTAACAGATGTGGGAACGAGGTGTGCTGTGCTGGAGGACTGGGAAAACTTGGAGGGGCTTCTGTGCCATGCTGTGACTTTGAGCATCTCCCTTGCAGGGCTGGTGAAGGTATGTGGTGTGCTGCAGTCTGGGGCTCGAAGCTGCTGCAGAGCCAGAGGTGGGGAATCTGTGTCAGGGAGCTTCTGAGAACATGTTCCCAAAAGACACATCAAGAGATAAACAAGCAAGACTGGAAAACTACTTTTAATCTGTGATGCTGCCTGGATACCTGCAGATGTCTCGCTGAATGCTGTGCCCTTTGAAATTCGTCAGGGTAGTCAGGAAGGGGTTAACATGTTTGCCCTGTGAAACAGCCAGAACGAGTGCATCCAAAACTCCGGCAATCAGAGGCAAGCAACAATTATTAACGCCTCGGCATTTAATGTGGCAGATCGCTTCCGCCCCCAGTTATATCGTGTGTTTAATTCCAGAGCACTCGGAGTTGTCAGTCAGCAGGTCCATAGATCATGGCGACCTTAGCATCATGTCAAGGGGCTTCACTCCATCAGGGATAATGAACATCTCCCACCGGTTTCTTCCCATCATTCATTTGAGATCCAGAAGTTCATCATGCAAATGACAAACAATGTTAATTTTCTGCAAATAATTCCTCCAGATGTCCGTGGGACTCCAGCGCTCCTCGCCCAGAACAGTAAAATATGTTTGTCTTCCTCCCTATAATTCATCACTAGGCCTGCAAATCTCCACAAACTCTCTATAAACAAAGCAGGAGGCAGAGCACAGAGCCTGATAGTTCGCTGCAGTGCAGACGTGCCTCGTGCTCTCTCAGCAATGCACGTGGGAGAAGGAGTGGAGAGGTGGAAGAGGTCAAGAAGTTTCTTCTCAGCTGAGTTGACTTTGTGCTCAGCCTTGCAAATGTACGCGTGATGGTCTGAGCCAAGCCTCGCACAAATGCGAGTCAACGTGAGAGGAGAAACTTGAATATTTCTGGACTTAAAACTTAAGACTGGCCTTCAGGAACAGCTGGATCTCCAGTGAAACCTGCTGCGAGCCTTATCTGCGTCACTAGGAGACTTGCCATCGGATGGTGAGGCTTTGCCGTGGCTCTGTATTGAGCTGCTCTCGGATGAGTAGTGAGGCAAATAGGCAGAGCTTGCTTGGTTTCTCCAAGCATCTCTCCAGCTCCCTGAGCTCCAGATCCAGCCAAAAATATATGAAGAGCTGAAATCCAGGGTGGTTTGGGCTACAGAGCATAAGAAAGAGTTTTGGCTTGGACAAGTACGAAGATGACGCAGAAATTAGTTCCAGCAAGTACATCTGGAACAGGGCAGACCCATGATGAAGCAGCCAACAAAACAGTTGTTTCTTTTTTGTTTGTGTTTTTTTTTTTTTTTTTGTTTTGTTTTGTTTTTTTGTTTTACTCACAAGAAGTCAGAGGGCAGGTAGGACAAAAATACCAAGAGGATGGTGCAAATCCTGGTCTCCTGCCAAAATTTCAGCAGATCCAAAGCTCAGGAGATGCTGTATTCGCCCAGATTTGCCACTCCATCCCCTACTCCTGCCAGCCATTAAATGGCATGGACCCGCTCCCTCCCCTGCTGTCCTTCTCACTCTGGAAGGGTTTTTAAAGGTCCCTCTAAGCGGCAGCTGCTGTGTGGCTTTTTGTTTTTTGTTTTTTTTTGTTTGTTTGTTTTTTTTTTTTTATGATGAGCTGGAAATTAATTTCCTTTTTGCTGGCATTGGACTATCTGTTTCCACGTCGCAGTGCAGAATGAGCTCGTAACTCTCTTGACTGCCTCATGGCTGAGTTATGGGGTCTTCTGTAGTGCAGCCCAAAGGGTTTAATTTAAGTACGGGTGTCTTGAAGAAAGCAGAGAAGTGACAACTACCTAGTGCTTTTGCAGTCCATACACTTGGAAACTTTTACTACTCCTGGACTGAAAGGGCTCTTGTTTTAAATTAAAATTAGGATTACTTGTCCTTCCCACAGCAGTGCTAGGAACAGGTTTTCCCCTTATTTCCTTTTTGCTTGTTGGGAGATGTAACCACGTCTTCAGCTTTCCATCTTCCCTTGCCAACAGTCTCCTACAGATTTCCAGTTGCTGTTGTCTGTCTCCTTTGGACTGTCTCCAGTTGTTCATATGGTCTTGGAGCTCAGCATCCCAAGCAGGACATTATGCTCCAGCTGAGACCTGAGCAGCACAGAAGACGTGCGAGGATAATCCGGACCACTTACGCATGACATCTTTGTCTGCTTTGATCTTGGTCGCCCTTGGCATGATCTTGAATTTGTTTTGGGGCAAGTGGGGTGAAGTGCTTTGATTACTGTCTGGGCCACCTGTTGGTGGCACCTCATTGCCACACATGGGCACTAATAAGACCATCTGCTGCAGGAACCCATGCCTCGCATCAGGGATGCTCGGGTGAGCTAATAGGAATGGACAAAAGACACAGTCTGCTTGCCGGACCCGATGGTCATTAACCCCTCTGTGGATGTTCTCCATGTAGGCTACTTTGTGAGACTGTTTGCAGGGCGCTTTAATAGGTGTGCAATGCCTATTAATATGCAACCTGTGTTGAGTCACACCTTAGCTGATTCGCCTTAGCTTTCCCAGCTGTCTGCTTGCAGCCACATTGGTGCAGTGTGGGCAGCTTGTCTGGCAAGTCTAGAGGCTGGAAGAGCAACCAGCAACTTGGATTTAACCCTTCTTGCTAAATGCATTGTTGTCTCTCACCTCCCTGAGGCTAGGACTAAGAGAATTGGCAAGTGATCCCTTATCCTTGCTTTCTTATCTCTTATATACCTTATCTTTTGCCTTCTGCAGGCTCCATGCTGTCAGCTCTATGCTTCCTGATGGCCTTTGGCTCTTCACAAACAGAGGCTAACTGCAGGTCCAGGACTTCCTCAAAATCTGGCCTGGCCTGACTGTGGGTAGGAAGAGTTGCTGGCAAGCTCTGCCTGGATGGTCCCCCAGACCTGCAGGACTTGGGGCCAGGCCCTGGATGTGACACCAGGGGCTTTGCTGCCTCTTTGTTTTTCCTTCTGTATGGGGGAAATTGGTGGGGTTGTGTCTGCTGCAGCACTTGTCTACTCCACAGAGCAGTGGAGGAGCCACGGGGGAAGAAACAAACTACTCATCTCATCCTTAGCTCTGTCTTTTTGTGCTTTCTACTTACAGCTATCATAACTACCAGATGATTTGTCTTTTTTTTTTTTTTTTTTTTCTTTCTTCTCAGCCCTTCTTTGGTCCCCTTATTGAGCAATAGCATCTTAACAGCACTTTCCTATGGCTTTGTCCCTAATGTGACAGCATCTAATCCTGCATTGTTTGTTCAGCTGAGTGGGTCACTGTTTTTTCTGGGCTTGAGTGAAGGACAGGGTAAAGATCCAAGTGCAGTTCAAGGCTTGGGCTGTCTTGGGCTCTTCCAAGGGGAGGACTTTATTTTTACCAGCTTTGGCATGCCTTGACTTTGGGGGTGTGGAGAGCAAAAGTGAGCTGTGTGGCTGTGGAGCAGGGTGGCAGAAACAGTCATGAGCAGGACAGGATGTGATCCTAGCTTGCCTGGCTAACCCAGCTGGAGCCAGTAATGAGGGCAGGTTCAGCTGATTGTCTAAAGACAGAATGAGATGCTCAAGTTGTCCTTCTCCTGTTCAGGAGTGGGCAGAAACTAGAGAAAGGTCTTCAGGTTTTGCCAGAACCATATACCATCCTAGCAGTAAGGATGGAAATGCATTTTTACTGCGATGCATCGGTGTAACTCCTCAGGAGATGCTTAAGTACAAGATGTGCTTTTGATTTAGCTTCTGTCTCAGTGAAAATGACCTAAGAGAACCTGTGAAAAACCTAATGTTACCAAGGAGTTCAGCCCCAAACGTGGAAGTAAATCAGTATAACCCTCTTGGTTTGCCTTTACCAGTCTGCCAGGCAGTCATTTATTTCTGTCTTGGCTTAGACTCTGCAGTCCAAACCCTGACACGTTCCATGGGACAGCCTCCCTCTCAACCTCAGCCTTGTCTCCTGCAGTCAGGTGATTAGATGAGACTCTCTTTCATGTAAGTACTTTTTTATCTTTCTCATCTGTGGAGGGAAGCCAGCACATGTCATCTTTAAAGGCAAGGAAAATGGAACCAGCATTTTGTATTCCAGAAATCTCATTATTTTTCAACTAATATGCTGATTTTGGATGCTGGGGTTTGGCAGAGACACTGAGGGTCATTGCTGAACAAAGCAGAAGCGGGTCCATCCTGGAGAAGCCTGCATGGGTAAAATATGCAATTTCTATACCAGTGGAAAATGCGATTCTCCGGGTCATGTCAGAGCGAGGCACTGTGGGTAGCTTCCCTCTGACTCAGGCTTGCCGCTAGATTTCACAAGAGGAAAAAGTGTGTTTAAGAAGTTACTTGATACTGATCTGTCCAGAGTGTTTTTCCCAGGCTGGATTTAGGGAGGGATTATCTCAGATTTTCATTTAGTTCTGAAATCCTGGGTATTGGTTTTATAAATTAAACCCCCTTCACAGCAGGTCGCTTGTTCTGTATTGTTGTTTTAGTTTGATGCATAGGGAGGAATTTAAATTTTCTGAAAGGACGGGGCTTGCTCCTTGCTGGGGTAAAGCAACATAGTTCAAATATTTAAAGGCAGATGCATCAATCCTGGCAGCTGAGGATCTGGCTTACTTTGATTAAAATCTGATCAAGATTACTCAGCCTTACCAAGGGACTTGGATTACCATTCTATAAAAAGAAGAGTAGGAGAGGAGAGGACATTAAATATAAAAATAATCCAATGAAGGACGTGAAGCTAAACTCACTGCAAATTGAACAATAATGAAAACATCCTACTGAAACAGGTGGAGGGCAGCAGTGCTGATGGGCAAACGCGAGGCTTGAAGTTAAAAATATTGCTCTTGGGTTTCTCATGGCCATGGCCTAGTCTTTTAAAGGTAGATTTATTTTTTTATTTTTTTATTTTTTCAGAAGAGAGCCTTGCTCATTAGAAAATCCCCAGGGGAGCATTGCAGGAGATATGGGTGACAAATCCTTTGGAAAAATCCTTGCCTCTGCTTCCTCAGGGGACCCAGGATGGTGCCAAATCTCACTCACAAAGAGGTGATTGAAGCTGGGGAACAAAAAAAATCAACTCTTACAGGTATGAAACTGTGAAATGAGCATTGTCTTCATGGTTTCTTATAGTGGTTGAACTTCTCTCCCCTTCCAGTGTTCTTTTTCCTGGTTCTTTGTTACTTTTTAAATGTGAAGTTTATTTAAAGACTTGTTATGCCGTGTGATTACGCTTGATGGGCAGTGACTGATGGGGAGGCTACACCAAGCCCTTTGCTGGCTGGGTGGTCAGCAGAGGTGACCTTTTTCATGAGTCTGTCAAACCATTCAGCACATGTCTAGCTTTCCTAAGATTTCTTATCTGTATGTCCCCTAGCATCAATAAAATCTGGTCATGCTTCTGCTCCTGTCAAGCAGTGGTGTAGCTGTTAATAGGACAGACACACTTGGGTCCTAAGCTAGAGGGCTTTCTGAAGCCCCCAAACCCATTTATCTCTTCTCTTGATGGAGTATGCTGGCTGGCTTGGATGGGAAGCACCTCCCTTGCTGATCTCTGCGAAAGACATGAAAGATCTTCAGCAGGGGTTGCAGGACTTCCGACTTGAGTATCCTGTTGGATTCAAGACAAGCAGAGGAGAACAAGGTGCACTGGCTGCTCTGGGAGGCTGTCTGGGGTAACTGGAAGATGTTTTGATGTCAGAGAGCTCTGGGAGCCTGGAGAGCAAGGCTGAGCAGCCTTAAAAACACTGGTGACTTAAACTGATGCAGCTAAGTATGCCAGAGGAAAGGCGAGGGGGTTGTTCTGGGACCTCCTGGGCAATTATATACATGGATGGTCAGTGACATCGCCTGAGTGCACCAACAGCTATGCCAGTCTCCCAGTTTTCTTCAGTCGGAGTTAGGGTCAGACGAGGATAAGGTTGTGTTTTAATAAGTATTTGTTAGGGACGTGCTTTCCCTTCCCCCCGCCCCCATAAAACTGTTTATTTTCCTTGCAGTAACACGTGCGTCGTTCAGCTTCTGCTGTTCCATGTGTCGTGCTCTGTTACTCCAGCTCACTCACAGCCGCAGAGCAAGGGGAATGCTGCCAAGGCTTTTTCTGGGAGTTTGCTCTGGCCATGCTACTTCCCTGGGAGTGCTCAGCTGATGTGTTTTGTTTGCAGGGGGAAAAAAAAATGCTCAAATGTCAGTGTCTGAACTGACCGTCAAGAGACCAAGGCGAGGACCAGCTGCTCCTCTCTCTGTCTCTGCGAGCAGGTGCCTGCATACATATAGCCACAGTAAGTCTTGGGCAATGACTTTTTGAGCAAGAGAAGTTGCAAGAAGGTCACATTTATTGCCTAACTCTCTTTTCAAAGATGAGACTTTGCTTAAGGCAGCCTTAGGGTAAAGATGCTTCCTGCCCACCTGCCTCAAATCCTTTACCAGGTGTAAAAATCAGGCCTCCAAGTGGCTGTGATACCTTGTGGGAGGGCACTCCTCTCTCAGCCCCAGATACAGCTGTATCTTCACTTGGGCTGGGTGTGAAATGGTGTTTAAAACATTGTTAATTGAGACATATTGGTGAACACGTTTTTAAAACACCTGCTTTCTTGTTGGAGACATGATTTTACTTACCCAGACTAAAGTGCTGCAGGGAAGGTGGAGGCGCAGTGCTCTCTGCGGCTGCTGAGGCCGTTCATTTGCTAGCGTGGCTTTGGATTTCTGATGACTCAGAAGGGAACTCGGCTTCCTCTCAGCTATTTGCAGATCTGAAGATCTGTTGTACTGTGCTTGTGAACCAGGACTCAGAACATAGTGCAGGGGTGGGACCGAAAGCACTCTGTCTCAAAATGTGTAAGAGCAAATAGCTGATGGTTCCCGAGTGTCAGGTTTGTGTGGGGTACTGACAGGCAAGTCCTGGCAAAACAATAAAGTGGGTGCCAAATATATGGGGTTCTTGCTGTTTGCCTTGGCTTCTTTCAGGCTGGGATGGGTGTGGGGGGGGATTATGGATTTCAAGCCTCTTGTTGAACCCTTTGAAGTAGATGAGGAATGAGATGAATGTTGTGCAAATCCGCTGACTCCAGGAGCAGGCGCTTTACTACTGCGAGAGCTGGCAATACTGAATATCTTATTCTTTCTGATTTATAATTTCTTCCTGATCTGGAGTATTTTACCAAATATCTTCATACACAAAGCCTGTTGAATACATGATGGGAAAGCTCCTTTTCTTCTGGGATATGTGCAAGGCTTCTCTACCTGATAATAGCAGCTGCAGAGCTCCTGACCACCATTATAGGCCAAAAGTACACAGGTGCAGAACTGGTAAGCACTGGTCACTAGTTTGTGTTGATCCATGGCCTGCACCTTATGTCCGTAGCACCCTTTGCAGAGCCTGTGTGCCCACTGGAGGTATTTAACCTCAGTAACCTCAGCTCTAGGTGCAGTAGGTCTCTTTGTGCCATGTTCTGAGCTCCTGGGCTATGCTCAATTCACTGTCCTATCTGGGCTTTCTCTTTCTGAGCTCTCAAAGAGTCGGACAGGACAGCTGCCCAAACCCACTTGTAACACCCTTACTTCTTATCTTGAGGTTGCTTTTCTGAGAAAGCAGGGTTAATGAGTTCTGGCTCCCTCTTGCCCACCTTTAATAACTTTCCAGCCTGATGACTGATTCCAGCTGTGCGTGCCAGAGATGTAAAAGATAATGAGTTCCTACTGGCTTGATATAAATAGATGGCAGGGGAGGACTTTATCTTTGCCCCCCTCTGCCAAGAGAGTTCATTCCTTATCAGTTCAAGAGCATCTGTGTGAGGTGGAACAAGAAAGAGATGTTATGAATGCCTATGGGGAAAACTGCTCTCCAAGCTGGTATCCTGCAACATCTTGGAGAATCCACCCGTGCTGTGTAACTTCAGGGACGGAAATGCTGGCTCTGCCTCCCACTGAGCACTCTGAGCCTTTCTGCTGCTCACTTTCACCACAGGCTCTCATAAGAGGCTGGACACTGCAGTGTGCATGCTGTTCCTGGCTGGAGTTGGGGCAGAGAGCTTGGGGGCAGCAGCCTGGCATGGGAGCAAAGAGCTGCAGCCTATTGCCCATGGGATGGGGCTCTTCTAGCCTCTGGTCTGTTGGCTGGGGAGGCAGCTTTCCACTGCAGCAGCAATTGCCTTCCCTGGGCTGTTCTTTCTAGCATGGTCCTCTGGCTCATCACCCATCTCTTTGCTTTCTGCAAGAAAGCTGTTTAATCAAAGATGTATTAAAATCTGTGCACTCTGGTGTCAACAGCCCAGCTTCAGGGAGAATTTTAACTATTTTCTGTCCACAACATGTGATAGATTTCATTGCCGAGGGGTTGGAGGCAGGGAAGCAAAGGTATTTTAATTACATCTGATTGCAGCATTTTGCAGGCTTGCCCTGTCAGTTGTCTTGCCACAGCACTGTTTAGAGTCCACTTTGAGCAGTACAGGCATATTAGCTGGGCGTTTACTGATCACAGAGGAAAACAGTAATATTTCAATCCTGACATCACTTGGGGCTGTATCTTTTCTCTCTGCCTTTGTGGCATCAGTTTCCTCCTCATTAGAGGCCTTAGTCCTTCTGTATCGTGTCACTTAGCAGTAAAACCGAATTCAGCCTATTGCAAGGGCGTCATATCTAGGCAGAGCAGGGGTACTTTGTTTGCTCTTAGGAGAACCTGCCTCACTGCAACAGAAATGTCCCTGTGAGCCCCTTTCCTACCCCCTTGGCTCCTGTATTGGTTTCACGGCTGGTCAGCCTCAGGGGGCTTCCCTTTTTCTCAGTCAAGCAGGAGTGCTCCTCCTCATGAGGAAAGGTTGAAACACTGTCTCCAACAGGACTACTTGGGGGATGAAGGCGGCAATGAAAAGAAGTTGCTCTCTGTGCTGAAACACCCAAATTGGACCCCTGGGGGCTGGATCAGTGCGTCGAGTAGGTCAAGTTGCGCGGAGGGACAGGCAGGAGCACTGCAGGTGCAATAAAGCACATCT
The DNA here is from genome assembly GCF_964035555.1 of Netta rufina. Classification (NCBI taxonomy): domain Eukaryota; kingdom Metazoa; phylum Chordata; class Aves; order Anseriformes; family Anatidae; genus Netta; species Netta rufina. The sequence goes on along the minus strand of NC_140131.1, from coordinate 20,240,208 downwards.
TCAGAAGTGCCTGCTCACCAAAGGAGAGCAACTCCAGCTGTGTGTTTGTGAAATGAGAGTAACTACTGCATCTTTATGTGGCGTTAGGTGCATTGTCACTAGTGCTCAGGGCTAGCAGTATCTGCAATTCTGCCTGGATGTTTTCTGGAGCGTTCAGCAGGTAGCAGCTCCCAATGCCCATACTCTGACCTGCCTTTTCAGAGTGTTTAGCATGCTGAAGACAAACTGTTCGAATCTAACCCAGGGTTTGGAGAAGGGAAAGTCTAAAGAGGAGGAGGGCAGAGTTAAGGTCAATTTTGTGTGACTGTTAGTATGCGTTTCCACTCTTGCCAAAGCTCTTGCTTCTGATTGAAGAGGAACCCTAATCCTCAATATCCACAATTTTTCAGTGTTGGAACGTGTTTGTGTTAACAACTCTCATCCGTGTTTCCTCTTCTAATGGATATAACCCCAGCTTGCAGATTACAGAAGTGTTTTGTTTGTGATTCCTAGATGCTTGATGCATTGTCTTCCTACAACACAGGGCAAACTCTATTCCTTCCTTCTGGCCTGGGCTATAATGATGGATTAAGTAGGTAAGTAATAGAGTGGTAATGAGATAACCACTGACATCAAGCATTAACGCGGGAATAAATGAAGTTACCATCCAGAACTAATGGCCTGAACTATCACTGGGTTGTAATTAATGAATGTGGTGTCTGAGATTTACAAGGATATTTTAGGATGCAGCTTGCATGCAGCTTTGGTTTTTATGGCTTGGTTGGAGAGAAATCAATTAACGCCATGAACTTAATGAATGGGCTGAAGATGTTCTCTGTCAGATTGTAATGCCCCTTTTGTGGAAGAGGCAAGACTGGTGCATGTGGAGTGCCCTCCTTTTCCTTACTCCAGGGCAGTAGAAGAAGATGGGATGCTGTGGTCTCTGACTCCCTGGACTCTGGTGGAGTTGTTGCAATCTCAGAGGTCTTGTTTCTTCCTCTGTTTTATTAGTGCAGAGCAGCAGGATTCTTCATGGAAGCAGAGCATCTGAGGTGAACCCATACAGCAGGCTGACGTTAGCAGTAAGGATGGCCTGGGAGGGGGATTCTCCAGACAGGACCTCTGACTAGAGCAATGCCAAATCGCCCAATTTTAACCCACAAGGGTAGAACATCTAATTCCTTCTTCCAGCCTTTTCCTTGCCACTCTTGGTTCTGCCTCGTGCATGTTAGAGGGACACAGGAGGCAGAGCCTGGGTGTCCTGAGTGGCCTGCCGTGTGCCCCAATGACTGGCGGCACCTGCTGCGTGAGCATCCTGGCGTCCCAAACACACACCTGTAGTGTGCCCATGCTCAGGAGGCCTCAAAAGGGAGAGCTATCCCTCCCTGCTCGCCTAGCTTGCTATGTGTGCGACCCTGCCAAACGCTTTGGAGATGTGTGAGTAACACTTCTGAGGTGGTTGCTAGGTTCTTACAGAAAACACAGAAGAGCAGTCAAAATTCTTCACGTTAATTGGTAGGAATAACCCAGCCATCTCTGCTAACTGTTGCTTCCCTCTTCTTTCCATGGCAACACTCTCTACAGCAGCCCAGGTGCTCATAGTTGGATGTACTGGGATTTCTGAGCCCTCTGTCTTCCAAATCGCCCCTTGGAGCACAGAGGGAACATCTGTATTTTAAAGTGTGGGCACCATGTGATGCATCAAATGGCTTTCTTTTGTGTGACCATATTCCTTTTCCTACGCTCTGGGACAGAAGGCTTTGGGAACATACGCAAATTGAATCCTTGTGTTTCTTTGGTGGAAAGAGCTGCTCCCTGTTTTGTAACAGGGAGAGAAAGGTGCTGACAAAGTACCGCGTGTTTCTTGTGCTTTCCATGGCCTGGGCTGCCAGAGCTTTCTGAGAGCTGGGGGAAGGAAAGGGGCTGGTGAGCAAAGGGAAGGAAGATATCTCTCTCCTGCAGAGCCCAAGTGGGACACTGCTGGGAAGTTTCCTTCAGGAAGGTGCCTCTCTAAAGCATCTCTGTGCGTATTTGAGCACCGTTTTCTCTTTTGGGACCTGTTTTACAGGCACTTCTAATGATTCGGGGGGGGGGGGAAATGAGAGACAGATGGCCAGTGACAAACCCAGTTCAAAGCTGCCCAAACCTGGGGAAGGGTGCTGTTTGAGCTGCAAGCATTGCTTTGCCTTGGTGCAGGCTCAGCGGCTCCCTTTCAGGCTGAACAGGAGGAAGAACATTCTACCTGCTGGATCAGTGCAAGCCAAACCCCAGACTGAACAAAGACTGGATGAATGGTTCATGGATTTACATATTCAGGGCTATGCAGCTCCCCTTCCCCCAGCCTTGGGAAGTTTATTGCCCTCAACAAAGTACACAGTGTGGCTGTCATTGCGGAGGAGCCCAGGCAGGTCGTTATGTGACGAGGGAAAATTACCCAGACTGTTCTCCAGAAGGCAAGTGAGCAAAAATTTTCCTCCGACTGGTTCAGGACAAAGTTAATGTAGGAAAGCCATTAAAATTAATGCTGGTAAACAAGGATAAAAACCAGCAGGGTTGTAACAAAATTTGGACCAGATTGGGTTTCCCAGCTGTCGTGCTGCTCACTGTCTTAAAGGCAGCAGGCAGAGGGAGAGGGTGAGGCACACTCAGAAAGCTCTTGTTGATGGGGGCTGTGAGGGTGGGGACATCTTGGTTCTGGTGGCACTGGCTCCTTGGTCCAGCACTTTGGACCCCCTGTCTATTTTTGGGAAGCAATGACTTTTTTTTGTCTGATGGTCCTTTCATCTCATATTTTATTCATGCAGTGGTTATCTGCTTTCTTCCAGAGTCTGCCCTCAAAATCCAGGCCCTGCTCCAGGATGCTGGGAACCTGCCTGCCTGTGCTTGATGGCAGTAGCTGCTTAGTGTAAGCACGCAAGAGACCGTGGCTCAGGCTCTTGGGGCAGTGGCTCACTCCAAGCATCTGATGCTCACAGTTCAGTTGGAAAAGGTGCAAAGGAGCATAGCCACCCCCCCCCCCTCCATCTCTGTTTTGTTTGCTTCTGAGAATGAGTGCTCAGGCTGGCAGAGCAAGTGGTACTGGGTACATGGGTCCCATAGGGAGAAAAGCTCAGGTTTGTTTCCTTGTCCAGGTAGTAGGTATGAGCTAAATAGGGCCCAGAGCATCCCAGGGAGAATATTCCAGCACAGGGTCCGTGTGTTGCTTCTTCCTTTTAAATAGCATGCTGCAGGGCTGGAGAAAGCTAACACAAGCCAGTCACCTTCACCAAAACTCCTGGCACCAGACATTCAGCTGGCTTGATGCTTTTGAACAGCTTGACTCCAATATAACCAACCCAAATTTTCTAGCCCCAGAAACATAGTAATGGCAAGCTGTGCTTGCCCAGACCTAAACAATTTTGATGATCTGGTCCTGGATAGCTGTACAGTTGGGTTCTGGTGGAGCCTCCATGTAGCAGCTCATGGAGTGAAGCGAGGCTTCTGAGATGAAGTGCTGTGCTAGGTGTCTCCAGCCCAGTGTGGGGAACTAGAACGGGATGCCTGAAGTCATCAACATCAAGGAGATGAGGGAAAGTCTGGGCAGGTCAAGGCTGATGTTGGAATGAAGAGCAGCGTCGAGGGATGCCCAGTGCACAAGTCTTCCTCTGGAGCCCTCATCCCTGGGGAAATCCTCAGGCTGTGTGTGTGGGGAGACCTCAGCTCCCTTTCAGAGGTGCTACAGACAGAATGGACAGAGCTGGACAGCTTTCTTCCTGTTTTTCATGAGAAATCATCAAACAATCAGGGTGACAAAAATATTTTTGTGGAAGTGACTATGCGAAATATTTTTTCATTTTGATTATTTGAAAACCAAAACTGTTCGTGGATTTTAAAATTCATGTCCCCTCCGGGTTGCTTTGCTTTGTTTCGTTTCTTATTCCTTCTCCCTTATTCCTTAGAGGGAGCCATCCAAACCTACACAGTGCATTCATTTTTGAGGAAATGCAATGTGATCGTTTTCCAGTCTAACCTAGGCTGAAAATGCTTCTGGTGTTTTGTTTGTCTGAGAAATTTAAAAAGGCTCAGATGGAGCAGAATCCTGGCTGGTTCGGGGGGAGCTTTCTTGTTTCTGAAGAACCACTTGGGGGGTGGTGCGAAGGAGTTGTTTCAAAAGCTTTTTATCAGAAAAAGGAATTGTTGGTAGACTTTGTCGGGAAGATTTGGGCACCAGCCATTCTTCTGTTAGAGCTGCTTGCGTGGTGCTGAGCTCTGGATGCCTGCTGCATGGCAGAGCTGGGCCACCTCTCACCAGGCCCTTCCCCTGCAGCCCTTGCTCTGCAGGGTGGTTGGGGGTGATGCCATCTTTGCCTTGACTGTGCTTTGCACCAAAAGCCCTCCCTAGGAGTGAGGACACGTGGGTGCAGAGCTGTGTCTTTGCTACAGCAGGGACCTCCTGCTATTGTGGTGAGGGGCCCAGGTCCCAGCACACTGTTACAGTCTGCTCAAGCTCCTGACCACCACCAAGAACCCCTTTCTGAGGCTTTCCAATGTCCAGAGAGGCTCAGAGTCAGGCACCAGAGAGGTAGAAACCACCACAAAGTCCCTTAGAGAATCTCTTTGGCCTCTGATTTCTCCACCTGTAAAACAATCATGGTTAAGGGGTGTGCTCTCGGAGGCATGGCGCACAGCTGTACATGTCCGCAAGGAGCTGCGGAAGGTAAGCAGGTGAGGGCTGAAGTCAGAAGAGCTGGTCTGTCACATCTCTGGGGCTCTCCTGGATTTTGAGGGCTGTTCTTATCACCCCAGTGGTAGCTCAATCAAGGTGAGTCACAGAGGCAGGACTGTGCTGGAGAGAGAGACACGGGTGTGCGGATACATCCCGTGGGACAGGAGTGGTGACAAGTGTCCGCGTGTCTGGAAACCCAGCAAGAAAGGGGCTGGATGGAGGACACCACCTACTCCTGCTGCTGCTGGCTCTGTGAGCTGCCAGCTCTGCTGTTCGGCGCTGGCCAAACATAGCTGCTCATCCCCAGTCCCTGCCGTCTCCATGCCCCACATGCTGCTCCTCCTATAAATAGCCCGCTGGGAAGCGGAGCACGGAGCCACTGCAGATGGCCCCCAGTTCCACGTGCAGTCATGTGTGAGATCCCAGAAAGGGGCTGTCAATTCCTCGCCTCGAGCCACCCATGAAACCTCATTAAAAATGGTGTCCGCTCCCTTCACTCCCACTGCCCCCCTCCCTTCCCACTTCAACGTGCCGGCGTTGAAGCACCCTTATTAAACGTGCACTTCCAAGCAAGGAGCGCTGACTTCCCCTTAATTGAGGCATAATAATTAGAGCATTAACACATTAGGAGGGTGAGACAGCATGTTTAGCTTTTGTGATTAATTATCTGAGGATTGTAATAAGTTGTTAAGACATTAATTACTCTGGCATGTTTATTGCTCTTTATTGCAGAACAGACACTTCAGAGCAGCAAGTGCTGGTGTGTCTGGGAAGGCGGCGAGGAGGGGGCTGGCCGCAGGAGACCACCTACCCACCCTCAAACAAAATGAGCTGCTGCTGGGGGATGTGGCCTGGGTGGACCTCGGTGGCCAGAAATAGCTCCTGCATCTCCAGGAGGCCGCAGATGGATAGAAAGGGTACGTGAGGCTCTTAGGACGATGTGGGAAGTATTTACCAATGTTTTCCTCTGGGTTTTTCTCCTCTTTTGCATGAAGTGTTTTCTTTTTGATGGTTGGAGCTCCCCCACATTTGGATCTTCTGGTTTTCCAAGTCCCACCTGCGTGGCTTGTTCTCTGCCTGGAGGTGAGGAGGAAGGCTGTCTGTGTTTCAGACAGGCTGGAATTCAGGAGTTCAGAGTCAGCAGTGGTCAAGAAATGAGCCAGGACCCAAGCAGCCTCATTCTCTCCTCTAATGGATGCATTTTCTGCTGGGAAACAGGGAGGTAGATTAGGGAAGGCTGTTGCAGTGGTGGCAGAGCAGATAGGGCTGCTGTAGCCTGCTCATTAGACAGCAAGCTGTTCTCCAGCCCCGGGTCAGCTCCGAGCTGCTCGATAGGACTGGGTCTGATGGCAAAGGTCACAGAGGATGGGTGGGTGTTACGTGCTGCTGAAACTCTGACTGAGAGAAAGGGCAGCCAGATCAGCAACAGCACAGCAAACAGAATGACGTGATGTGCCCGTTCCCAGCCTTCTGCTTTCCCCACGAAATTCATGGTGTCAGACGCTCCCTGCCCAGTTCTTTGGGCTGGGAATAACACAGGAGACCTGATGGGAGATCAGGAACAGCCCCAGCCACTGGCTTAGGAAAAGAAATCTGGGAGGAAAAGATGAAAGACGAGAATAGGGTGGGAAAGCTGTGGGTTTTCTGTGTTTGGTATAGGTTTCCTTGGGGACCCCTGGATCTGACACTTCTTGTTTGCAGGCTGTGTCCTCGTGACATTGCAACGTGTGCTTGTGTCCTGGGGCAGCAGCCAAGGGACTGGGAGGGGTCTTCCTCTGTTGCTTCTTTTTAGAGTTAAAACATGGTGATCCTGCCCAGTCTGCCTTCCCCAGGGACCAGCTGGGGGCCTGCTTCACTGTGGCCTCCCCCGACTTGAGCTGGTATCACTGTCACTCAGCTGTCTTGGTGGCTGGGGAGCTGAGGCTACAGCCCAGGCTGAATCCCTTCCCTGGGATCCATCTCGTGCCAGCTGAGCGTTAGCTGCTGCCTTCAGCTCCTTGGAGCCTGCGCCTGCCTCTCGCTAGCCTGGCCTGAATTTGGCATTCACTGTCAGGTGTCTGATTTCTGCCTGCAGAATGTGCAAAGTGTCAGCCTGGCATTTCCTCTTCAGCTCCTAGGGACAAAGCGGGTCACGACTTAACGTGTTTTATCATTAAAAAGATAATTTCCTCTGGATGTGTGCAATAAGACAATGGTGCTGACCTGTGATCCTGGCATTGCACAGCATTAATGATTTCCCTTTGCAGGTAATCAGCAGCAAATGTACACATTTTGGGGGAGATCTGATTTTTTTTTTTTTTTTTCCTTTTAAGACTGCTGTCTTCCTAGGCCAGACTTAATTAGCAGACCTCATTATTTCCTCAAATGTAACTTGACTTCCATTGAATGAGAATTGTTCAGTGGATGGGGAGCAGCAGAGCGGTGCTGCAATATTCATATTGTTTTAATTGCAACATTAACATTTCATGCAGCTCTTGGCATATTTTCAGGTGCGGCCCTTTAGCTCAATGCAATGCTGTGAAAGGTTGGATCAGAACAATTAGGATACAGTGACTGGATTTCTGGATTTTATTTTTTTTTTCTTTTGTAAGAAACACAAGCCTAGATTCAATTGCTGTCACTCCTTTTGTTTGGCAGAACAGGGAGTCAAGCACCCCTGAAGTAAATGGAATAAAGGATGCGCTGTGGCACGTGCTTACCTTCTCTCTTTGCTGAGCTGAAGCCCTGCAGGTATGTAGGATATGTGATCCACCAGGCTGACAGCGCCTCCTGGGACTTGACCTCACCAGGTAAATCAGAGAATTCCCCAAAATGGATCTGGCCAGCTGGGCTGTGGTCACATGCTGAAGGGAAGATGGCTGTTTTCCATTACCAGGGCTTTTGGCTGTCTTGAGGCTGGAAATGGTAATGACTGGGTCTGTGCAGGTCCTAAACAAGCCCATGGACTGCCCGCTCTGCCCCTATACAGCTTGTGGGGCTGCTCCTCCTGCACGGGGGTCAGAGGATGGGGCTGCACTCAGCCTTGCGAGCTCCATGACCTTTGCCTGGCCGTGTGCCATGCTGGCTGCTAATTGTTCCCACCCCGGGGAGCAGCGGTCAGCAGTGGGAATTCCTGTCAAGAATGACTCCAGCTTCCACCCTGAAACAGTCTAATTAGGGTCCCCTAATTGGGTCACTGAAGGGAGGTGGAGGCGGCAGGCCGGCCATCAGCCCCATGCTGCTGGCGTTGCCCTCTGACAGCAGCGTGGGGCTGAGTGGGGTGCGAGCTGCCTGCTGGTGGTGGGGAGCTCAGCGTGGCCAGGCTGGGATGTGGGGTGCTGCTGCCTGCCACCTCCCTGCTGTCACTGCCGTGTAAACGTGTAAATGTGCTCGCGCTGAGGCTGGGCAGGGTCTGCTGTGGAGCAGGGGCTGGTGGGCAGGGGGACAGGCTGGAGTGCTGCGATTCAGCAGCCCGCTAATGATGTGCAAGTGGTACTGCTGCGAGCTCCCCAGGCTCCTCCTCTGCCTCGGGCTGCGTTCCTGGCACTTGCTGGCAGCAGCCTGCGATGAAACATCTTGCTGGAGGCTGAAGTCTCTGTCCGTGTGGCAGAGAGGTGCTGTGGGGGGATCAGGAGAGGGGGAGAACTGCTCAGTCCATCAGTGCTCCTCCTCGGAGCTGGAGATGTCTCTTCTCTTTCAGGGAGTGTCTGGACATGTCTGTATGGACTCCTGATGCGTGCAACACGGGGGGGTTAGGCCAGTGGTGTTAATGCAGTGGGGCCTCGGCTTGGTCACTGGAAGAAAGGTGAGAAAAAAGCACACGGCCCATTTCCAGAGGCTTGCCAAAGGTTAACGTGCCTTCTTGGCTGGCTCTAATGTCAGCCAAACAGGTCTAAATCCTTCTCCCACTTGTACTGAGTGCGGTGGGATCCATGAGCTCGTATCTCCTATGGCTCCATAGCTTGGGTTTAAGATTCTCTGGTGTCTAGTAAGCTGCTTGTGCTGAATGGAGCATCTGCCCTTCCTGGGATATTTATAACGTCTTGCTCTCCCACGCAGAATGTCTGGTGTCTAATAATGGATGATACACTACGGTTTTGAAGGTACTAATAATTTCCATCCTCTGTTTGACAGTCTGTTCCCCTGAAATTTATAGACTCTGCCTGTCTCCGAGACCTCTGTCTCTTTGTCAGGACAGGTTGAAATCTGTTCTCAGTGCCAGGAGTTCTTAGGGAGTGGGCAGGGGGCAGGCTGATGTGGCAGGACTGTGTATGCTCCGCATCCCATAGGAACTCAGGCTAAAAATGTGCCTGGCTCTGCTTCCTGCTGCCCTGGGGGCTGGTAGTGGCTCTGGTTTCCCAATTGTGAGCCTTAGGAAGGCAAGTGGGCTGTGTGGGAGCAAGGCAAACCTCCAGGAGACACGGACTGCCGTGCTGCGGGCTGTTCATGAGCTGCACTTGGTGTTCCCACTGCCGGAGGGGCCCGCGAGCAGCAGAGCACAAGCTCTGCGGGAACAGCCCCTGAGGACGACAAACGAGCGAGCGCGGAGCTGCTGGCCGGCGTGAAGAATTGCCTGGCTGAAAGATAATGAATGCCGCAGCAGGAGACAGAGCATTTCTCTGGGGCCATTCATCCCCTTTATCACCCCACTAACAAGCCCCAGAGCGGCTGGCATGGAGCAGCACCATCCCTCACCGTGCTGGCGGCTGGGTGCTGGCGGTCAGGAGCACCGCATGTGGCTCTGCAGGGAGCTACGGACCTCACCCCAAATAGCAGCCCCTGGCACGGCTGTCAGCAGGAACAGCCACACACTGTGCTGGCAGGGAGGATGGTCCCTTCTTTGGGACCCCTGTAGTGCCACCGGAGAGATGCAGGTGTCAAAGCCCAGCACCCAGCTCTTTAAAGCACTTCTGGGCAGCGAGGACGCTGCAATACCCTTTGGAGGATTGCTCTGTCCCAGCTCCCAGCTTGTCTGAGACTTACAGGGTTATTTATACAGCCCGACAGGAGTTTGGGGCTGCTGGCTAGGAGGTAAGTCAGTTCTGCTTCACTTGCAGCTTGTGCACGAGCCTCGTGAGAGGAGGAGAGGGCAGGAGTGATGCGCTCTTCCTAAGAGCTAATAAAAGCTAATTCCTCCCTTTGCTCTGAGACGGTGGGAAGCATTAGTGGCTGGCTGAGTGCCTCCCGCGCTGCGGCAGCGTGCTGGGTGCCTCCTTCCTCCCGGCTGGGAGCAAAGCCTGTCCCCCCGCCGAGGGGAAGGCAGCTCAGCAAGAGCCGCGTGGTCTGCGGCTGCGTGAGCGGGCACCCGTGGCGCTGCCTGTAGCTGGCAGCCCTCCTGCCAAGGTAAACTAGCCAAATAACCCAGACAGGTGGCCAAGGGAGCGCAGGCGGTGGCCCCGTGGGCAATTTCCCAGTTGTGAGTGAGCTCCTCTACCTCTGCTGCAGGGTTTGGGGTGGGAAAAGCACTGTTCCTGACCCCGCTGGTGTATGAGAGGGCACGTGGGCATGCAGCAGGGCTGGTTACCAGCAATTGGAAGGTCTCTTTTCTTTTCCCTCCTGCCTCCATATCCTTAGTTTCTCCTCTCCTTCCCAGTGTAAGGTGCGTTTTTTTTTTTTGTTCCTTGATAAACATCCAGTGCCTCAGCGGGCAGGGCTGGGGGAGGATGAGGAAGAGGAGAAAGGAAAGCAAACATAAGGCTGTGAGGCACTGTGCTTGGGTGTCCTTGGCAGTGCTGGTGGCCTGGGGGGGGCACAAAGGAGGAGAAGAGCTGCGAAGCCTTGCAGGTGGAGGGTGCAGGGAGCACCGTGATGGGCAATTCGGTTGTTCCAGCAAGGGCAGAAACAGCAGGGCAGCAGCAGAGAGGAGGCTGAGGAGCTGTGTGGTCCTTAGTCCCAGCTCTGACTTGTTAAGGGTGCTGGATAGGGCAGGTTGTCTTTCGTGGCCCTTCAGGGAGGGCTCCGTTTACAGGGGGGCTCCCTCATGGCAGAGGGGGACGTTCCTGCTTGAGCTCTTCCAGCTCCCCATATGGGAGGAGTTGGCTTACAGGCTGCAAACATCTGGCTCTTTCTTTTTTTGCCAGCACCGTTAAACGTCGAGCTGAAGGGAAGTGCAATCCATCACCTTCCTCATGGGCTGCCACTCAGCTGAGAGGAACAGAGATCAGCCTTCAATCACACGGGGGCTGGAGCTGAAGGAAACCTTCTGGAGGACACAGTGGAGAAATATTTTCATTAGCAGAGGAGGACCTGACAGAGATGAAGTGTCCCTTCACCTCGCCTGCCGGACCTCTGCCCTGCCCGGCGCTAACAGGACGAGCAAACACGGTCCCAGCAGCTTGTGCCAGCTGCCAAATTTTAAGGGCTGGCTGCATCCAGATGTGTGAAACAGCCCCCACACGGAGAACCAGGCTTTTATAGCCTGGGGGATGCCTTTGCTTTTCTCCTGCCTGTCTACAAGTGAACGGGCGCCCTTGCACAGGCCAGAAAAAGTTGTCCTTGGGCGATAAGGTCTGGGAGCGCAGGAGGTATCGTGGGCTCTGCCTCCTGCAGCGTGTTTGCAAATGTAACAGGACTGCCCTTGGGGTAGGGGGTTTTCTCTGCTTCTCTCCAAGGAAAGCCGTTTCACAGGCTGCTGTTGCAGTCATCTTCTCTTAGTCTGTGTCCCCCCGTGGCAGTGGAGATGCCCAGGACTCACTTCTGCTCTTTGTGTCGGTTGTGCCAGGGAAATGCACGCAGCACCCCTGCTGGGAGCCTGGCACAGGAAGGTCTGGTCCTCCACTCACAGTATAAGGATGCCTCACCAGGTTCTGTCTTGCAGGTTGAAGGGAAATCGTTTTAATTTGTGAGACACGTTCCTTTGTAGGCAGAAAGAAGGGGGGAAAACAAACAGACAACCAAACCAACAAACTCTGGCCAGTGGGGATATTTTTAGTTCTTTGCAAAGGACCATTAACATTTCTCTTTAACTCCCTGAAGACCGTTCTTGCTCTGCAGGTGCCCGTGATGCTGTGCTCACACCAGCACAGCCCTGCCATGGAGGTAACGCAGCGCCCCAGAGACTGCAGCTTGCAGGGAGCCTCACCTCCACTGCCTCTTCTCGGGGTGCCCACCACAGCAAGGCTCTCAAGGGGCTTGGACATTCACTTCTGTGATTTTTTTGTTTGTTTGTTTGTTTTTGTTTTTGTTTTTTTTTTTTTTTTCAGTTGCAATCTGGTTTGAGCTTCCTCAGCCTGGCAGCCAAGTTGTTGACGTGGGACATGAGATCAGTCAGCTTCAGGCTTTGGCTGTGCTGCTAACTGGCTGTGCAAATTTCCAAGTGCCTCGTGCCTCAGTTTCCTCTTTTGTGAAATAGTGGTGGAGGAGAGAAGCTCCCGAATGCCTCCCCTGAGCTGCACCAAGCTCTCCCTTCCCTACCCAAAGGAGCACTCAGGGGCCAGCTGCACGCCCAGGTGTCTGTGCTGCTTTTTTTGCAGGGAGAGTGTTCCTGTATTGAGGCACCTCTTGCTCTCTCCTTCTCCCTTTCTGAACTGAGAGCAGACAAAATTAGAGGAAAACTTGGCTTCTGAGCTTTTTTTCCCTGACCCCTTCACCTGGCTTGTTTTTCCTTTTCTTTTTTTTTCTTTTTTTTCCTCCTACGGTCTCGGCTGGATGAGTTTCAGCGCCAGCCTATTGCAAGGAAGGGCACGTGCTAGCTTACAGAGGGGAGAGAGACCCGAGGAAGGATAAATCTGGAGGCAATGAGGTCGGGGGGAGGCAAGTCAGCTGCTCTGACACTTTTATTATGGAGCGAGGCTGCTTGGGAGTGAATCTTGCTCGAAGCATATGTGGTAGGATGACATTTCCACCAGGGCCCGGCAGTAACCTTCCCCAGCCCTATGCTTGTCTGTTCCCTGGGCGAGGGGACTGAATGTCAGCTGGAAATGCCACAGGCAGCAGCAGGGCTGCTGGGGTGAGTCCCTGCCACGCGCTAGCCTTGGCCACCATTTCCCTTCCCTCCTGGATCTGTTGGGCTCTGACTTGTGGCAGAGCTGTTGGTGCGGTGTTGGAGCATCCCAGATGGGTCTGACTGTGCAGCCAGAAACCTTTGGTGACTTCAGCTTATGAACACGGGTGGTGTTTTGCAAGGGAGATGTTGGCTTCTGTGTGCCTCCCATTTTAGAAATGAAGAGGATGCAGCAGAGATCACCATGAAATCCTCCTCGGGGTTGCCCAGAAGGATCAGGAACTTCAAGGCAAGCTTACCCCCGAGAAGGAAGATCTGATTGCTCAACAAAGTGGCGAGATGTTGCTGGCTGTGCTGTGCAGGGGCTGGAGGCCAGGAGAGGCTTTGATACTTTGCAGTATCACTGTCAGCTTCGATTGCACGTGGAGGGGGCGATGCTGTGGCTGGCGGTGGCTATCTGAATGTCACTGGAGGAGGTGACGTTTTTCCTCCACGAGGCTGCTACTTCCTTGCCTTTCCTTCTGGCTCACATCAAGAGCTGCTTGCTCCCAGCGCCAAGTGGGACGTATGTGTGTGATGCCCCAGGGATGGTGCACTCAGCGCTGAGCACTGCTTCTCACTGTGCCAGGAGGCAGCTCTGTGGTGCTGGTAACTCGCCAGCACTGGGGGCTGCTGGGTGGGTGACCAGGGGGCAGACACTTGTCCCTGTCTGAGACAAACCAGGGCTGTTGGGAGCTGCCGTTTGCCACCCTGGGGAGCAGTGCGCAGACGGAGCCCTTGCCATGCTGGCAGCCTCCGACCAGCAGGAGGTCTGCCAGGGCCATCCCCTCAGAGCCACAAGAACTCAGACCTGAGAGAAGTCGGGGTCTGAATGACAGACAAATGTGTTTTAATGGCTAATGTTCCCCCCAGGCTTGCTTTTGCCTCCTCTAAACAGAAGCTAATCTGGTAGAAAAGTGCCCGTGCCCATACTGCTCCAGCAGCCCCTTTGCCAGCCTGCTGTCCTCAAGGGTGATTTCAGCAAAGCCCGAGTGCTGCTCCGGGTCCAGCTTTCATCTTCCAGCTGGTTACGGAGGAAAGAATGGAGGTGGTTGCTGCTGCCAGGCTGTGCTAGAAAACAGGCAGGGGACAGGCCTTTTTGTGCACTTCAAGATCCAAGAGCTTAATCTGATTCTGCTTCTCTATTAGCCCTGATCCTGTCTTGCATCTTTTCCAGCTGATGCCTGAGCCTATCTTTGTTTTGTTTTCCTTTCTCCCCTTTTCCCTCACCTGATGAAAAATGGCTTTGCCATCTGCATCTGTCAGGAGTCCGCAGAGCGGGGCGTACGGCTCAGTGAATATACAAATGTGCGGTTGGATTGTGGCCCCTTCCAGCAGACCAGAGCTGAATACCAACGTGCAGGAGGGTGAGTGCCTTCCCTTCTTCTGCTGCTGGTGCCTCTGATGGTTGTTTTATTTTTTTTTTTTTTTATCCTGAGGAGGTGTGAGCATTGCCTTTGGGAGCAAGGCTTCCTTCTGCTCTTGTTCCACCTCGCCAAGGTTCAGCTCTCTGCCATCCATCATCGGATGAGTCCTTTCCTCACTCCTGCATCTGAGTTGCTGGTGGGAATGCTGCGGAGACTGTTTCACCCTGCTTTTCCTACCGACCTTTCCCTTCTTGTTTTGCATCTCACCTCCCAGGCTTGTTAAAGGGCAGCAGGCAGACTGGGGCTCGAGGACACTTGCCTTTTCTTGCTGATGCCAAGTGGTTTTGGATAGAAGTGAGGATGACACAGAGGGAGGAGACTGTCCAACCCTACACACATGGCTAAAGATGTGATTTCAGAATGGAAGCTTTTAGCACAGGACTCCTTGGGCGCTTTCAACACATCTTACGTGTGCTCCCACATGTCTTGTCCTCAGTGTGTCCCCTGTCCCCGTGAGGAGGCTGTGCAGGGAGGGACGCGCCCAGCTGGCTGTAACTCTGCAGGTCACCCAGGTGTCCCCGGGGAGGTGACGCCCTGCCTTGGCACTGCTGGGTGTGCTCGCCTCCATCCTAACTCTTGGTTTCTTGCAGCCTGGTGTGAGCTGCTTCCAAAATCTGGCTGTACTGAAATGCATTGAGCCAGGTGGGCTCGGAGGAGCAGGCAGAAAACAAAATGAGTGCCTCTGCACTCCTGCCACAGCTATCTGGTCAAGGGGGGGAATTTTCTGGGAGGGCGGCCCCCCGCTTTGGCAGGAGGAGAGAGCTGGCAGCTTGAGCTGAGCTGGTTTTTTGACAAGCAGATGGATGTTCAGCAGGGGCCCAAGAAAACCTTCTAGCTCCAGGCTAGCTGCAAGTCCTCCAAACCATAGCATTGTGCTGACACAAAGAAAGCATCGCTCCGTTGGTTCTGGGTCTGAATTACCTCTTCTGGGTGCCTGGCTCGGGGGCAGCGCCCATCCCCTCCTTCCACCAGCTCCTGGGAGGTGCCAGCTGCCTGCTTGTGGCTGGGCAGGGATGCAGCAGGGACCACCACGCTACAAACCACCATGCGAGGAGGGAAGAAGGCGAGCGATGGCAGGCTCCTCCAGCATCTCCACGCCGTGGGGCTCTTGGCGAGCAGGCGCCAGCCTGCTTTGAAAGCTCGTCGTGCTCCTGCAGGTGGGAGCCAATTTGTCTGCTTTCCTGCCCAGGTGCCATCTGCTGTAGGATTGCCTGCGTTATGGATGAACGCAATGGGGATGGCGAAGGGGAGGTGGGAGAGACGAGCCTCAAACTTTCCTGGGTAACTTCAGCGCTCCTTGCAGCTCCCTCTGCCCAGCATCGCGGCGGGGAAATCACAGCCTGTCATTTGTCGTTCCTGGAGCGTGATAGGGAGCTGAGGCGCTGCTAATAGCAAGCTATCATTTTAATGCTAATTTCCCACCATTAGATCGGGCTGGGGGAGGCACAGCCTCTGAGGAGGGAAGTCATTAGCAGATGGAGGGGGGGGAGAGGAAATGTGCGGGGCTTGTTCTGCACCCCGAGAAGGGACTTCCAGGGGGGCAGATGATTAAGAACCACTGGGGAAATGGGGAGCAGATGCTGGGGTCAGTCTCTGGTGGCTGTGGGAGGGAGAGAGAGGGATGCTTTATTCCAAGTCTTCTTCCTGCATGGCTTTCTTGAGTGCCTCAGGCTTTTGGGTTGAATTTGGTGTTTGCTGCTTGCTGCCAGCCCCCAGAGCTTGGTGGCCGTGGGGGTGCTCAGAGCAGCAGCAGGACTGTGCTGGTGGCTGGGTTGTCCTGTTTAGGAAGGAGCCAGGCCTCACCAGGGTTGGGTGTAGTGACCGTCCCCACTTTAGGACCCTGGATATCCCTGTTGGGTGGTGGGTTTCAGGGAAATTTGCAACCTGCTTGGCTGGCTGGTGCAAAATGGGGGTGCTGCCCCCAGCCTGGTGCTGCTGCCCAAGGTCGCTGATGGCCTCACACCATCTACACAAAAGCAGAAAAGAAAGTTGCCCGTTTTCCATAAAAACAAGCTCGACTGCCCCAGGCTGGTGAGCTGGCAGGAGTTGGGAGTCATGAAGGAAAGCCAACTGTTTCCCTGCCCCTTCCAGTGGTGGAGATCTCACATCCCCCCTCTCGGTCCATCTCCTGTAGCCATGCTTGCCAAGTGGCAATGCCCCTATCCTCCTGTAGTTGATCCTGGGAAGGTGGAAGGGAGGTGAGTGGTCGTGGTGGGAGCGTGGGGCTTCTTTGGGACCATTGGTGGTCAAAGCAGGTCCTCTGCCACTTCTGGACCTGCTTGGAGATCTTGGGGCTAGAGGGAAATGAGCTTGGCTGCTGTGCCTGGCTGGCAAGAAGCAGGTTACTTCTTGCTGAGGGTTGGCATTGTTTCAAAGCAAGGGCCTGGTTGTGTCCCTCAGTGGGACATGTCTCCTGAAGATCCACCAGCCTGAGCTGATGTGCAGACCATTAGAGTTATTTCATATGGAAGCACACATGGGTTTTTCAAGACCTTTTACAAAACGTTTTGGTGTCTAGCAGAGAGGTAATGGAGAACAAACCCAGTCATGATGAAGGGCAAGAAAACCAGTAACTGGTTAAGAGAGAAAGCCAGGAGGGGACCATCCTGCATGAGGTTACATCAGCTCAGCAGCATTGCTCCGTGTAGTTCCCGTTCCCAACTTTCAGATCTGCCCCAGGGTGGATCACAAGTCACTGGTTTTAGGGAGCAATTTCCAGGGGAAAAAAAAAAAAAAAAAAAGGCTCCTGTCCTGGCTAGAGCCTCTTCTGCACCTTGGGCAAGGAGATATTTAAAAAAAAAAAAACAAAAAAAGTGATGGGCTGTTTTTTTTTCCTAGCTGAGAAGAAGCAAACAAGTGGCTAAGTGAGGAAATCAACGCCTCATGCATGTCCAAAAATAATATAATCAAGTAATTTTTTTTTGGGGAAAAAAAAAGTGTTGCTTTTCCCAGCTGAGCAGTCTGAGTGATGAGCCTATGAGCTGGAGGGGGGGCTCCTGGGAGAGGCGCCTGTGTGCGGGAGACAGACAACAAGTGTCTCGGATGGGCCCGTGTCTGCAGCGATCTCTCTCTAATTTTCTACATCAGTGAGAACTCGGCGCAGCACCATCCATCATAGTCAAAGCCTCCTCAGCGAGCCGCCTCCCCGCAGAGGGACACCCCACCCCTGTGTCCGCCCCAGCGTGGGGCTCCAGGTGCTCCTGCATGCAGTCGGCTCTCTGTGCTCTGTCTCCCTTGTGGGCTCAAGCACCAGCGAGAACCAAGGAGCGTGCTGCTTGCTTGAGCGCAGCTCCAGACAGAAGCATCTTTGGAATAAACCACTGCAAATAAACCACCGCAATTGCCACCTGCTTCTCAGCCTCTGGCTTCTCAGAGCAGTCAAAGAGCCCTGACCTCTCTCTCAGGCATGGTGATCTGCTTGTTTCAACCCTGCTCTGGCATTGCGGAGCTGTTGCTGGCTTCTGTAATAGCTGCTTTGTTTACTTCCCCAATGCCTGCCCTTTTGGTAATGAGCTATAATTCATTCTGTTTTATACAGTGCTCAGAGATACCTGGAGCAAGGAAGGTGTGCCATTAAAAACACCTTCTAGCCTGCTCTCTGGAGCAGGGGTTGCTGATCTCCTGGAGAGGTAAAATGGGGGGGGGTAAGGGGGAGGAGATGGAAAAGGGGAATAATTGCCTCCCAGGGTAAAAGGGGCTGGCTGGGTTCGAAACTGCTGGGGGCTGACGTGCAGGTGTAGATGAAAAGCTGTGATGGGCAGACAGGGCGGAGGGATGATAGATATTTTTTTAAAAACATCTGCTTTTCTCTCTTTCCCTGCTTTATAACCTGTTTTTATAGAGACTGCATGAGGAACACATTTTTTTATTAGCAGCTTGGGAGTGGAGAGTAATAAAGATTAATTTTTTAAATAATTCCTTGCATTATCTTTTAATTTCCTGTGGCAGCATTTGACTTTTAAATCTGAAAATGGAGTTAACCACTGATGTGCTCCTCAGTTTGGAAGCGCCAGCCGAAGGAGCTGCAGGATGTGGGGATGCTGGTGTGGTCCCAGAGCCGAGCCTGGAGCCTCAGCCTCTCCCGGGGAGGCCTGTCTGTCCTTGGCTGCAAGGATCTGCTCAGGTTTGTAGCTCTGGGCATCATTTCTGCTCTAGGAAGACTGCTGTAAGCCATCCTGCAGCTCGCAGTGTCCGTTTTGCTTCCTTCCACTGATGGTAATTATGATGCTCCCTTTATTGCTGCTGAGGAAGGATGAAACCCAATGGCTCTGTGGCTGCGGGATGGGGAGGAGGTGTTGGGAAGAAGCAATGAGAGTTGGAGAAGAGGGGGATGAGGTGGGAGAGGTGATGCACACCTGAAGCCTGAGGCTCTGCTGGGCTTTAACCTGCTGGGGAGACTGGCTGAGAGCTCGTGTGCCATGCGTGTGCTCCTGCAGGCACTGAAGCTGGGCAGAAGCGATGCTCAGCCCGCAGAGACCCCGGCTTCCTTTGGCCACTCGCCTTCTTTCCGTGACCTGTGCTCCATCAGCCCAGCTGCTGGCTGCCAGACTTGGCTCTGAGCTTCTCCTCTCCCTGTAGAGCGAGCGGTGGAGGTGAGGAGAGGTTGGTCCGGGGAACCAGCCGGCGTGGGCAGCAGCCCTTTGGCTCACGTCGGGATGAAGCCAGGTGCCACCCGGAGCAGGCACTATGCACGCCTGGCCGGCTGCGTGCCTTGGCAGCCCTCGGGTGGCCGGCTCTGCTGATCCAGCACAGGAGGGCTGTGCTCTCCCTGATCACAGAGCTGCTCCGCCTGCTTTGGAGACATGCTCTGCACTGCAGCAGGATGCTCAGCCAGCCCCACCACTATCCCCACGTCTCCCTCGCTCCCTGCTGGAGGAGAACAAACACCCCAGCCTGTCCCTGCGCATGAAGGTCAGTCATCCCATGCCCAGATGTTGGTGTCTGCTGGCGTCTTGCTGGCAGGGCCAGGTCTGTGGGCACAGTGCAGGAGGATGTGGATCGGTCTGCTGTTGGAGGCAGCGACTGCTTGGCACCAGGCAGCCCGCTTGCAGTGCTAAACGCGGCTGTGCTCTGCTTTTGTGCTTTGGCAGCAGGCTGAGATCTCGTCCTGCTGGCCAGGCTTCAGCCCGCTGGGTCCTCTGGTGTCCAAGGGAGCAATAAAAAGCTTTGGTGCACGTGGCTTGGGCATGGCTTTGGTGGGAAAAGGCGCTTCTCATCCCTCATTTTGGATTCTCCATTTATTCATGTCTTTGTGCAGAAAAAGACCATGTGCTCTACCAGCAGGAGAAGACAAAGGTTCCTTATGGATGCTCCTTATCTTGGAGGCTCCTTGGTAAGAAGGTGCTCACAGACCTCCATCCTCCGCAGGGAGATCTTGGATGAAAAGGCAGAAAAGGAGGGTGTCCTTTTAGAGGGGGAAACTGAGGCACAAAGATGTGGCTTGGTGGGCTGTGCAGGGCTCGTGCACAACCAACCCTGTGTACGGGGTGTCAGGAAAAGTGGAGGGCAGTTCCCAGCTGTCAGTGTCTGTCCAAAAGCAGAAACTTCTCGTAGTGTTTTTTTGTTTTTTTCTTCTTCTGAAGTCATAGAGAGAAAAATGGAAATAAAGAGCAGCAGGGAGAAAGCTGTTAAAAAGCTTAAAGCTGTCACAAGGCATTGGTTAGTTTATGTGCAGTGAAGTATACAAACAAGTTTTCAGCTTGTTGGTTGGAGCCAAAGAGCTTTTTTTTTTTTTTTTTTTTTTTTTTTTTCTGTGTGTGTGTGAGAGATAAATATGTTTTATGGGTCTTTTATGGGATTTTTTAAAATGGCTGTCCCAATAAATTATTTACCAGGGTAATAAAAGATCAAGGAAATTGTTCCAACCGTATCGCTGAGCATCTAAATCCCGGAGTTTTGCTGGGGTACAAGGACCCCCTGAATTCCCCCGGCCTTATAAAAGCTGGCTCGGGTGTGCTGCTTTTAGCAGCGTGCAGCTGGAGGCCGGGTCCACAGCCAGCGCCGGCACTGACAGCATCTCCAGGAGCTCCTGGGCAGCCAATGCCACTTCCCAGCCTCCAGCATCTGCTCCTGGGGGCTGGTGGTGCCTCCTTCCACTGCTGGCTCTCACAGATGTAGATCCTTTGTGCTCTGGCTCCTTATTGAAGTTTCCAGCAGGTGTTAGTGGTCCTTGCTGCTATGGAATGGGAGCTAGAAATCACTTGCAAAGTGGCAAGGGTTTGGGATCCTACTGAGGGTTCCTGTGGATGCTTTGGCCACATCCCAGACCTGCTGTAGTGAGAGGGATCAGTGTTAGCCCCCAGTAGGGTTTGCAGGACATCCATTAAGGCAGTGGCATTGGTAAGGACTCCAGTAGAGCAAGACACATCCCTGTCTGGTAAGCTGGTCATAAGAAAATGGAGCCTGGGTTTTTAGAAGCAGTTTCTGAGGCTTGAAAGAGATGATGCTGGAGGGACCATGGGTGGGAAGGGCCGTCCGCTGTTCCAAGGTAATTCTCAATATTCATAGGAAGGATTATCCATTTGGCCTTCCCAGACAGGAGAGTCCTTGGGCACCTGGTGTGTTGAAAGTGAGACTGGACTGATCTTTGCTGTCTTTGTCTTGTGTTAATCCTGTGCCTTAGGGTGCCTGCTGTCCTCCTGTGGTGCAGGAGAAGTCCTTGTCCCCACTGACCCTTGGTTTAGCTCATGAGCTTGGCGATATTCCCCTTTCTGAGGTGCTGGAGCCACGTCTGGGGGACAGGGAGAGATTTCCTGAAATTCAGGGAAATTTCTGAAGCTGCTTTAATGGTGATGTCTGCTGGGTTTGAGGCTGCGTGGGTTGGCTTTATGCTGGCAGCTGGGGACTCGGTTTCAGAGCAAGCTTCCTGCTGGGGGGGGCAGCGGCTGGTACAGCCTGTGACGTCTGCCTTTGAAGAAAAGAAAAAAGGGCACGTTTCCCCACATCCTTCTTAATTGTGAGCACGTCCTGCCAGGCTGGTAACGGCTGCCATAAGCTGAAGTTAGAGCATGGGTTGAATCGGGAACAACTGGACGTGCCTGCAGCTCCCAAGGCGGCCTCTCAGGCCGAGCAGCTTTAAAAATAATAACTGGGGCTGGTTTGGGCTGTGGTTTTGAGGTGGCGGTGATTTTGTGGAAGGAGGAATTCTAGAGGGTGGGTGGTTCAGACTGGGGCTGGATGCTGGTATCCAATCCCTCCAAGCTGCGATGGGGAGCGCGTCTCGGAGGGGGATGCTTCCTCGAGGAGCCAGACAGAACGGAGCAAGGCAGTGGTTGGGAAGAAATGTTACTGTTCTCCCAGCCAGAAACAAGGATGATTTTGAAGAAGCAAATTTCTCTAGTGTTCGTGCAGGTCAGCCCCCTGTGCAGGTCACCAGCGTGACGTTACTTACATCCATGGGGACACCGCCACGGCAAGGGAACAAAAAGAAAAATGAGAAATCCCATCTGTGCCACTTGAAACACCTCTGTTCAGTTGGGCTGTGGTCCAAGAAAGCACTTAAGCATGGGCAGCACCCCCGAGGCAGTGGGTGGCCGAGGGGACCTTGCTCTTGAGCCTTGCCACCAAGGCCACCACCAGGTCCGGGGTCCCACCTCGAGCCGCTGGCTGCCCCTTCATCGGCATGCAGTGGTGCGTTTGCTGTTGTACAAACCTTGGCTGTGTCATTAACAGAGGGAGGAAATAAAAAAGCAAGGGCTCCAAATGGATC
The DNA here is from genome assembly GCF_964035555.1 of Netta rufina. Lineage (NCBI taxonomy): Eukaryota > Metazoa > Chordata > Aves > Anseriformes > Anatidae > Netta > Netta rufina. The sequence continues at coordinate 20,218,429 of NC_140131.1, read as the reverse complement.
CCAAAGGGATTCCCTGTAGCAATTAGGTTTATACTTGAAAACATATTTCCAATCTTTACTGCCTGCTCTCTGTATTTGAAATAATTTTCTACCCAATAAACCTTAGTAGCCCCCAAACATAATTTCAGCGATGCATTAATTAACAACAGGCGACCTGCTGGTTCAAAAGCTGAGCAAAAACCAATGCATATATTAGGCAGAAGCAGTATTTCTGAGACACTCAGCGTGCAGATGCAAGTGCTTTATATAGGACATTATCTAAGGCCGGGGAGCACGGGGCAGCCTGGTGCCTTACTTGCTGACTGGCACCTTCTGCACGGGGTGAGCACACGGGAGCTGGAGAGGAGGCATTTCTCTCTCCTGATTTTTCATCATTATAATGAAAAACTTTCAATGTGTTGGGCATAGAAAGGTCTCGAGATATGGAAAACCACTTGCTCAGTGGCAGGGAGTTTGCTCTTGGGGACATGGGCTCAGCAGCCACTGCTTTCCAGGTCCCCATAACGCAGCCCTGGGACCATCTCCAGGTCCCATGTCCCCAGATCCCATACGGCCTCTGTCTGTAGAATCTGGGGAACCCAGATCTTCTCCATGGGGTCTACAGAAGCAGGTCAGGACCCTGCTGGAGAACATTGTGCCGGTGTGACGCCTTCAGCAGGTCCCTGCTGGGGATGCAGGGATGCAGGAGGGACACCAGGGGTTGGTGTCCTCCTGTTGAGGAGGTGACCAGAGTCTGCAGCCTGGTCTCAGCCTGTGGGGTGAGCCCATAATCTGCTGCTGAACAGCGGCTGGGAGGCAGCGTTAGGGGTTGCTGCTGCTATCGGCTGTGGCGGGCTCATCCTGCTTTATCTGTGGCGTGTGAAATATCCCATGTAAAGCTAAGCAAAGCTGCAAAGCTACTGTAATCCTTCCTAAAGCCACACTGCCCCTCAGTGCGAATATTGTACTAGATGATATGCTTATTAAACTTGTTCAACACAAGTTTTACTTCCAGCCGGCGCCGATAGCCTTGAGATGCCATTAAGGTAATAATTGCATCACGTCACCCTTGATCCGGTTTCCAGGCGGTTGCTGTTCACACGTGCAAGGCAAGGGAGAAGGCACAGGGCTGGAGGTGGGACCTGGAGAGCCCCTGGCACCCGTTGTCCCCACCTTCGTGGAGCACCTTGGGTGCTTCTGGCAAACGAGTGGTGGAAGCTTCGTGCTCAGAGGAGGACAAAGGGAAGGGAAAGGAGATCGTTGTGGCTCGTTCTTACCCATGGGTGCAGGTCTGTGGAGAGCAGCTGGTTGGCCAGAGCCCTGTGCTGGGGGTAAGAGAGAGCGTCGTGGTTGTCACTTTGTCCCCTGTGAAAGCCTTGCTCCTGTGTGCTCCTGTGCAGTCTAGGAGTTATGGCCTGTGTGCGGACACAATCCCAGTTGCCACCAAGGCGAGGGGGATTTTGTCTTCTTTTTGGCCCTGGTGGCTCTGCAGCAGGTAAGGGTCCCTAACCAACCAGGTGGGAATTGGGCACCTCATCCCATCCGCTCCTCTGTCCCCTGCCTTTGGGCTCCCTCCCCGAGCCGCCAGGGACAGGCGTCTGCCATCAGCCAGGGGCAGGCAGCGATCGGCTCCATCAGCATGACACTGATGTAAATTTAAATCCTTCTGCGCTCTCCACCAGCAGCCCTGTATTTTCAGGAAGAAAGAGAATGGGAAACAACTTTTTTAATGAAGTACGGCATTTAAATTCTCTTTATATTTAGTTCTATCTGGAGCTCTTTGCCCAAATGAAGCAGAAAGCGTTTACAGCTGTATTTTCCATCACACCAACCAAGGAATATATTCATTTGCGGCAACACGACACTCAATGAAGTGGAAAATAAGCTCCCCAAATTGCTCTCGCTATGAAACCGTCTCAATAACGAGGAAAAGCCTGGTTGGAGACCACTGACCGGTCACTTTGGTTATGATAAAAATTAATTTGGTTGAGCACCTGGACTGCGGCTGGTGCTGGGCCCTGGGATAGCTCTGCTTGTGGAGCAGCTCAGGGATGCTGGAGCCATGGGCAATTAAACCTGGGCCGGGGGCTGATCCTGCCCAACCTTGGTGCTGTGGCTGCAGGAGGGGACGACCTGTGGATGAGGCTGGGTTCCTCCTTCCCCCCTTGGCAGCCTGAGGAGGACGTGAGCAGGGCGCTGAGCAGGCGGCAGCGTAGCGGCGCGGAGGGCTTGCTAATTGCTTGTGATGTCTCGTCCAACTCCGCTGGCGCGAGCAACAATTGCTACTGGAAACGCAATTAATAATTAAGCGCCCGCTGCTGGCAGGTGTCTGCAGGAATCCGCCGGGCTGGCGTTCCCCACGCTGACACCTGCGCCTGCAGCACTGAGCAGGATGAGGCCCCGCGCTGCTGGGGCTGGTGCTTGGTGAGATGTGGATCCCTGCCTCGGGGGAGCAACGTGCTGCTAGTGGCTCACGTGTCGGCTGTTTTACCACCACCTTCTGCTGGAACAGAAGGACTTTGGGGTGCTGAGGACTGTTAGCATCCCACCCAGGGCTGGCACGACCCCTGTGCATGCTGAGGGTCCTCGCCAGCTGGCATGTCCCCATTCCTGCTGGGAATGGTGGCACGTGGGGCAGCAGCTGGCAGCGAGCAGTGGTTCTCCCTAGAACCTCCTGCACTGACCTGCTACATCCTGGGGACCCCTGGGGACCCCTTGGGACCACTCCGCTCTGCCCCCTGCCAGCTCAGGCAGCATCTCCTCCTCCTGCAGCCCTCACTGCTGCATGGGCTGACTTACGGTGTTCCTCAAGCTGGCTTTTATTTTTAATTACATTTTGCCTCTGAAGATGTGCTGATCTGCCATTTTATTTTATTTTATTTTATCCACTGCTCTTTTTCTCTTCCTTTTTACAAGTCGCTGGGTTTTAGGCTACTCAAGAAGCAGCCCCAGCTTTTAGGGAGGTGCGGAGCACTTCCCCCGAGCAGCAAAGTGCTGATTTCCAACCACGGGGCTGACTGATGGTGATTCCCTTATTAAATTGCACTTAGAGGCAGCGACTGTCAGGCAGGAACGGAGAGCCTCTCCGATAAGTTGGAGCTATTCATTATTAAATTATCTTCATTCACTCGAACAGCTCATTTTCATTGAATTAGATGAAAAGTGCTCAAAGCCAGCTGCCGCGGCGGCTCGCGGGCTGCCAGGAGCATGTTGTGGACGTCACCGCTGGCCTTTCCTCCCGCCTCCAGCCTTCCTGGGGGATGAAGACCCAAACCCGATGGTGGGTGTGAGCAGCCGGGGAGGTGCTTTGGCTGCTGGCCCACACTTGGGGACCTCAAAGCAGCAGTGACGACCCCTTTGGCTCACTGCTCCGGGTGCCATGAAGTGCACCATCGGTGCAGTGGCTTCTCTCTCTTTTTTTTTTTTTTTTTTTTTTTTTTTTTCCCCACCAGCATCCGTGGTGGTGTTCCCGGACCAGCTCGGCACCAACTGTTGCTGTTCCTTGCCAGCAAATCTCACCCGGAGACACGGCTTTGATCAGCGCGCTCGGATGTCAGGCTTCAGCCTTGATCAAGGCGAGGGGAGGGATGAGCACGCGGACTCTTCTGGGACGGTCCAGAAAAAGCAGCTCTGAGAAAAACCTGCTTCAAAGGAAGAGGCGGCGCTGCTGGAGGAAGAGCGAGGAGGAGGAGGAAGGGGGGCTCCAGGGGCTCCCTGTGGGCACGGTGAGGTGTGGGCCCAGCAGGGACAGGGACAGCAGCGGTGACAGCAGTGTCCGTGGGGCTGGAGCTGCTGCTGGGTGAGGGGATGGTGTGGGCCTGGTGGAGGGGCCACCCAGCCAACCTTCTCCTCCTGCAGCTCCTGCACGCACTCAGGTGTGCACATACACACACGCGCGTGCGTGTGCTCCCCTTCCCTGTGCGCCGCAGATGGCAGGCAGAGGCGCCAGCCAGCCAGATGTGTTTTTCATAGCTCCCAAGCCGGGCATAACTAAACATTTACATTTATTACCAATTAGAGGGGAAACAGACTGTAGTTTTATGGACTGTGTGTGTCTGGGGGTATTTCTCTTCGTGCCCTTACCCCCAGCAACCAACAGTCACTTTCAGGGGGACGTCACCCTTGGGGACACCTCCCTGCGGCCAGGGGACCACAGCGCTGGGGGCACGGGGTGTGGGATCCCCAGCTCTGTGTGCACAGTTCCCCTCTTGCTCCGCTGACGTGCTGGGAGGAAAATTGAATTTATTTTTAGTTTTTTTTTTTTTTCCTTTCTCCCTCAACCTTGCTGGAGTGTGACAGAGGTGGGAGCTCTTGGCAGCTGGGATGTTAAATGTTTTTCCACATGGTCTCTTGGTTATTAATGGATTTTAGCACTTGACAAAGTAGAAATTAGGAGATAAAAGCTATTAGAAACTAATTTGGGTAATCACTGCGTCTGTTCCCTCAGGAGCCTTCCTGAGAGCACCGCTCCCAACGCTGCCACCTCTTGGGAGAGAGGGGACCCCCTGTGGGATGGGGTCAGGATGCAGCCCAGGAGTAGGTCAGCTCCAGGCACCTCTCCCCTCCTAGCAGCCGCTGGGGATTTATCGTGTTCCCCATGGTTTATACACTGTAATTTTGGGCTGTTAAATCAGCGAAACAGGCAAACTAGTTTGGAAAAACAATGTGGGTGTGTTGCAGTGGCTCTGTGATGCAGGAACAGAGCCGAGAGCTCGTGGAAGGTGCAGGGCTGGTGGCTTTCAAAGTGAGGGATCGGGGAGGAAAACCACTGCAAAGGGGAGAAAATAGACTGAAGGAGAGAGGGAAAATGTGCTGAAGTAGCTGATGACAACCCAAACAGCAGGGGAAGGCTCCTGCCTGCCAATTAACGAGTCTCTGGTGCTAATTTGCCACCTCGATTGCACTTCTGAGCTTGTCAGGAGACGGGGAAATAACAGACAAGGCTGAGAAAGAAGCGGCAAGGCTTCGTCTCGCCTCTTGGCTATGCGGGTGCTGCTGGGACGTGGGGTGGTGTGGGCACAAACCTGGGTGCTGGAGCACAGTGTGTTTGTGCAGGCGGGGAAACTGAGGCATGGCGCAGCTCCGAGCCCTGCAAACAGCAGAATGGTGTTGGCTGAGCAGCTGGAGGCAAAAAGGCTTCAGGCTGCCCAATTTGTGCCCTTGGGTTCGTAGGGACTGCCTCCTGTGGTCTGCTTTGCTGGTTGGGTGTGTACGTGGAGAGTCCTCGTGTGCTCAGGGGCATCTCTGCCACGCACGCAGCCCACGTTACGAGGAGGGTGGCGAGGGAGGGCAGCTGCTCGAGGGCCAGTTTGTTTTTTCCCCGCACTCCAAGCACATTCCCTGGTGCCACCTGCTCGGGCAGGGGGTGCTGCCACCACCGCATCCCCCAGGTCACTGTTTTCCTGCTCAGCTGTGACCCGTCCTGTCCCTCCCTAGCACACCCAGGGCTGCCTCTCCCTCCCCTTTTAGGGCAGATGTCCCACCCTGACCCTCACCGAGACGATGGCTGTGACCCCCCCCTGTCCTCCCTGTGTGTTTCGTTGCCTGACTTTTCTCTTTTTAGGACCAGGAGACACGGGCAAAGGATGACAGCTGTACAGAGAGCAGAAGTCCAGGTGACAGCTTGAGGGATGCTGTAAACACAATAGGCTGCCTGATGGATTGATGGATCAGACAGGGAATATAGTTTATCTACTCCGCTTTTATTTTCCTCCTGCTTATCTCTTCATCTGTATCGCCCAAGGATGGAGGAGAGGGGGAGCAGCAGGAGAGATGAATCCGGGTTGCCGTGGCTCTTCCAGCCGTCACGCAGACAAGTTTTGGCAGCCAGGGAGGATTTGGCAGAGTCGTGAAGATTGCCTTGAGCAGTGGGGCTGCTGCTCTTCTTCAGCCCCGGGGTAGGAAGCAGGGTAGGAAGGGGGCTTTCCCACTCCTGTCATACCTTCATGGGGCTGGAGCTGATGTCTTTTGAAGACCCTGTGATGGGGGATGCAGTGCTGCCCTTGCTGCCTGCGCTGGGTTTAGCTGATGGGGAGCTGAGGCAGCTTTGGGGGCATTCAGGATGAGCTGCACCTGGTTTTTGCCCCTTCTAAGGGACAATGAACGAGGAGGGCAACGAGGACACTGCAGGTATGGAGCAACCTCCCTCCACAGCCCAGGGAAGGGCACCACGGCACAGCTCTGACCATCATCTATGTGGCTGAGTGCCCAGAAAGGGCGGCTGAGGTCAGTCAGTGCTTGTCTCCTTCCACACCGCATCTCCGGGGCACTATGAGAGGCTCCTACTATGAGAGCCTCCATCTACCATGCCCGAGGAGGTGCTACGCGCCACAGTGAGCGCATCTGACGGTCATAATGGGCCACCTCAGAGCCCCTGGCACAGCCCTGGCAGCTAACCAAGCCCTTGGTGGGAGGCAGAGGGCCGGCCAGCATGGGCTGAGCTCCCAACCTCTGCCCTGGGGGCACAGAGAAACGTGGGGGACACAGCACGGGGGTCTCCTCACCACCCCCCTGCAGCATGGCAATGGAGAAGCCAGGGCCAGAGATGACAGTAAGTGTTCTTTTTTTTTTTTTTTTTTTTTTTTTTTTTTTTTTTTCTCAGTTGTTTTGGTTACTCTTTTGCTCAAAAAAAGGCATTTTTTTTAAAAATATATTAAACAGATACATTTTACTAAGATGTCCCTTGGCTGGAGCCACCGACGAGAAATTACCCTCCCCAAACAAATAGGCTTAAAAAACTCCCTCCCAAACCAACCAAATAAATACATAAATAAAACATTTTTTTCCTTCTCTTTCCTTCTCTTGCTCTTGTTTTGCTGTAAAGAAAAGTGGCCCAGAGGTCTCTCCCGGTGTCCACAACAGCAGTGCCCATGGGGCAGACGCCAGGTCCCTGCCCGTGTGCGGGGTGGTGGTGCCTCGGCTCTGCCCATCACATCTTGGTCCCCCCCATGCCACGTGCGAGGACGCAGACGCAGGAAGGTTGGGATGTGAGAGCATCAGCAGAAAGACATTTTAAAAAGCCTATGAAGCTGGGGCACTACGGAGATTGTCGCTGGAGGAACTGATGGTGTGCACCAGGTTGGGGTCTTGAGGGGTTCGCTGTGGTGGGGCCAGCAGCTGCCTCCATCGGAGCTGTGTCCCCCAGCCAGCAGCACATCCCCTTGGCCACCAGCGTGGCGTGCTCGAGCAGAAGAATGTCCCCACCAGAGTCATCCTGTGCCCTAGGTCCTGCTGCCTTTCTCCGCTTGAGCCCTGCATCCCTTCAGCCAGTGGCTGGGTGTACTGTGGAAGCACGCAGTTGGCACTAAGGTAAGGCCTTGATTTAATCTGTTGGGGGTGTTTTTCCTCTCTCCCGTCCCTGTCGCTCCGCTGTCTGAGCAGCCCTGGCTGTTAGCTGCACAGTTTGCCCGTCTCCTGCTCCACCGCGTTGGGCAGCTTGGCGCTGAAGGCCCGCAGGGAGGACTGGATCCTGGCCACCTCGTTGTTGGCCAGCTTGAGCCGGTGGCGCAGCAGGCAGGTGAAGAGGTCGAGGCGGGTTTTGCCGGGGGGCGACAGCCTGTTCACCCGGTCCCTGATCTCCACCAGCTGCAGCATGGCCGAGTCCTGGGAGCCCTGCGTGTAGGGGTAGTCCAGCTGCAGGATCAGGTCGCGTATGGCGTCCGGCTCAAAGGGCAGGCTGTAGCCGAAGACCTGCAGGCTGTTGATTTTCATGTACCCCAGGTTCTTGGAGGGGTCTGCCATCTCCAGGGGTTCATAATAGATCGTCTCGTTGGAGCTGTCGTCCAGAGACTTGATGCGGCTCCGCAGGTAGACATGGACCGTCTCAAAGAAGGTCTTCCACTTGTTGCCCAAGGTGAGCGTCCAGTTTTGGCACTGGGCAGAGGCATCCACGTTAGTCCTTTCCCAGTCTGGGAAGCTGCCCTCGTTGACGGGCACGAACCAGCTCTCCGAGTGGCTCCCCCCAAAGGGGTTGACATAGATGGCCATGACGGGCTCCAGTGTGCTGTTTTTGGTGAGGCAGATCTGCAGGGAGAGGGCCAGCATGACGTGCACCAGCCCGGGCTTGTACTTGTTGCTCTTCAGGGTCAGGAGCATGCGCTTCCTCCAGGAGGGGTCGAACCAGCTGCCCAGGCGCATGTCGTTGCTGATGAAGATGGAGTGCACCTCGATGCGGCTGTCCCGCTTCTGCAGGAGGTACTTGAGCTCCAAGTCCTGCAGGTCTGTCTCCAGCCCCAGGTAGTGCTCCAGCGAGTCAGCCACCTCGGGGCGGCACAAGCCCTGGGCCAGCACGTAGCCCTGGTTGCATGCCCCACAGCGGGTAGTGTTGTCCTCAGCGCAGCTGGCGCAGGCTGTCCCCTCGCCCAAGGCACACGGAATGGACCCCTGGCAGGAGGGCTGCTCCAAGGGGCACGTGCAGCTGTGGCTTTCCTCCAGGAAGGTCCCGGGCACAGCGGTCTCGCTGCAGTAGAGGAGCGACTGCGCACGGCTCCACCAGTAAGGAAGCGACCTAGAGGAGAAAGGACGGGGAGGACAGGTGCTTAGGGGGGCTCTGAAGGGCCACCCGCCCTCTGTTCACTTCTTGGGGGCAACACAACTCAACCAAGCCTGGTTTTTCACCTTGAACCCAACCTCTGAGGACCATGTCCCCAGGTGGCGAAGCTGCCTCTGCTGCCCACCCACCCCAAGACTTCCCCCCAGCAAGGTGGGAGCCCCTCTGGTCCCAGCCATGGGGCTGAGCCCCACTCGGAGCTCTGCCGGTGTCTCCTCAGGGGACGGGGACCATGGCAGCCTACCTCTCCTTGGGCAGTTTGAAGCGAGGCTGCCGGTGGCAGCGTTTGCTGAGGTTGAAGAGCCTGCGGATGATGCGGTGGGTTTTCCTGGCGAGCAGCTTCAGGCTGGTGCCCAGCTGCTGGTAGCGGTGCTGGACATCCAGGTCCATGGCCCAGAAGTGGGAGATGGCCGTCCTGTTCAGGAAACGGTCCCCTGGGAGCCTCTTCACCAGTGCCTGGAACTCCTCTGTGAGAAGAGAGACTGAGTCAGCAAGCCCAGTGGGGTGAGCAGCGAGAGAAGAAAGCAAAGGTAAAGCAGGAGCCAATCTCCCTCCAGGCAGGGTCCTTCCTTCAGGGATTCCCCCCCTCCCCGCTTAAATATTGGTGGGGATGTGTCTCCACAAGGCGTGAGGGAAGGTCTTTTCCTTCCATGTGCTCCCTTCCCCAAGCTCTGAGGGTTGCTGGGACAGTGGTGGCCCACCATGCAGCGCTGCCCTCACTGCCCTGCAACACCCTGGGATGGCTCTCAGGGGGCTGGTATGACCAGACCCTGTCCTTGGTGTCACCAGAGGTTGTCACTTCCCATTAAAAAATGCCCGCAGGCTCCTTATTCTTCATGGCAAGACCCATCCTACATGCTAAACGTGGACCCTCTGGTGCCCCTGCAGCACCCCCCACCCATCTTGAGCACCCATGGGTGCTCCCCAGATGCGTTTGCCACCCACCACTGCTACAGCATCAGGGCCAGCTGGAGAGCTCCAGGCACAGAGCTGCTTTGGGGTCTGGGTCCCAGCACCCGCGGAGCTTTCCCCCAGCCTCACCTGACTCCTCGAACTGGCCGTGGTGGCTCTCCCAGGTGTGATGGAGCTGGGCCAGGCTGCCTTCCAGCGCCTGCACGTCGGCCTCGGGGCAGTTGCAGTGGGGGAAGGCAGGCTGGCACTGGCAGCGGCAGTCGCTCCGGCGGCACAGCAGCTCCCCGGCCGAGCCGCAGGCGATGTAGCTCAGGGCAGCCGCCACGAAACGCTCCCGGAGGTGCGGGGGGAGCACCGTCTGCAGCCCTGCGGGCAGGAGGGAGCCCCCGGGGGGGTCAGGGCACCCGGCACGCCCAGCCTGGACCCCATCCCAACCCGTGTCCCTCCTGGGTGCCCACATCCATTCAGAGTGGAGCCGCCTGTCTGGGCTCTCCATCGATTGTGGCTCCTCTTGGCAGAGGAGCAGAGGCCCCTTCCTGGCCAGCTTTGATTTATTTTTAGTGTTTTTTTTTTTTTTTCCTTAAAGCAGCAGCCTGATCCAGCACCCTGCACGCCTCCCTGCCTGCCTGCCAGCACCCCTCGGTGGCACTCGCGCTGTCCCCGCTGCACAGGCCCTACCTTGCAGCTGCACCTTGTTCTCCGGGCTCTGCACCAGCACCGAGCTCACCGAGTCCAGGTTGTCGTAGTTGCTGCAGCCGAGCGGCCCCGTCCGCGTCTCTGTCACCTAGGTGGGACCCACAGGGGCTAAGGGACAGGGCAGGGGGCCAGGGCTGCGTGCTGCCACACGGCACTGTGCACGGAGGGGGCTGCAGACAGCCCGTGGCCGTGCCTCAGCTCACAAGGCGCTGCGGCAGCAGCTCGGAGAGGAGAAATAATTGCCTGCTAATTGCCTTGTCGACAGCCGGCAGCCCCGCTGAAAAACGCGCCTTCATTAGCGCGCCCGATTTCCCATAAATAACGCGGGTGGGCCAAACTTTGCTCTGCCCCCGCCTCGCCGCCGTCCCCCCGCCCGCCGTCCCCTCCCTCGCGCCCTCGCCCACCTTGATGGCGGCGGTGGCGATCTGGATGTGGTGCAGCCGGCGCAGCGTGCTCTCCCGGTCGATGAAGTAGGAGGCCGCCAGCTGGTGCAGCGTCTCCAGCGACACCGCCGAGCTGTTCCCAGCCCCCGCGGGCTCTGCCCTGCGGCTCAGCTTGCGCTTATCCACAAAAATGGTCAGCGACTCCTCTCCTGTGGGGACACGCCATGCTCCGGGGGGCTGCTGGGCTCCCCTTTGTGTCAACATTTCTCCCCCAGGTCCCACCAGTGCTCACTGCCCTCCTGTTCCCCTTCCCTGTGCTTGGGGGCGGCTGCCGGAGCAGGCAGCTCCCCTCCCAGCTCACCTCCCAGCGTGGCGGCGAGCAAGAAGTGTGTGCCGTACTTCTTGATGATGCTGTCGGTGACCTGCTGCAGGCTGGGCCTGCGCCCCAGCAGGCGGATGTTGCGGATGAATTCGGGGGCGAGGGGCAGCGGCAAGCTGAAGAAGTCCTTCCTCTCCAGGGCCAGGTTGTTCACCTTCCAGCGGGCGAACTCCCTGCGGGACGAAGGCGAGGAGAGCGGTGGTGAGAGCCACAGAGGTGGGTGGGGAATGGGGTGCCCGGGTGCAAGGCTCCATCCCACCCCAAGCCATTGATGGGAGGCATCGGAGCTGTGCACGTGACATTGGTGTCACCTCTGCTGGGACACTGTCACCACTCTGCTGCCTGTGCCAGCCTGCTGGGCCAGACCTCATCCCCAGGGATCCAGGTGGAAATCCAAGGTCTGGTGTCTCTGGATAACGGGCAGCACTCTCTGTGAAGCTGGAGGTACCGGGACTCGGCAGTGGATGGGGTGAGGATGCTGGGGGTAGCGGGCACGGTGACGGCAGGACGTGGGACACTGGTGCTGGACCCCACTGAAAGCTTGGGTTTCTCAGAGCACTGCAGGATCTGGCCTTTCCCCTCCACCAGTGGGCTCTTGTAGGGGCAGGGGGTTGACCGTGTGCCTCGAGCAGACCCGAAGCGTGGTGGGATGGCAGTGGTGAAGGAGGAGGGCAGGATGGGCTGGCATTGGGTGACATCTCTGTGCCATCCGGGAGCCCCCAGCACCGCGGGCTGTGCCAGCCTGCTGCTGCCTCAACCAACAGCCCTGTCAACACCCAGTGGCCAGTTTCAGCCTAATCTTCAGCGTTTTGCTCTAATTAAAACCAGGCGGTGTCTCTCCAACAGTTTAATTAGAGCTGATTGGGAGAGAAAGAGGAGAAGGAGGAGGAGGGAGGGAAGATGGGCACGAAGCAGCTGAGGGACTCGGCAGGCACCGGCCTGCCTCCCATGGTGACTTTTGGGCTCAAAAAGCATGACGCTGGGGTGAGGGGGGTGATGCTCCCTCTCCCGGGTGCAGTGGGATACGCAGGGATGGAGGCCACCAGCACTGCACCAGGTCCCCCTTAGTCCCATCCCATGGGCAAAGCGAGGCTGCCTGCAGGTTGTCTTCCTCCTCCTCCTCCTCGGTGCAAGCCAGCTGCTGTCCCAGCGGGTGCTCCTTCCTGTCCCACCTCCGTCACCAGCAGCATCCCCGGAGGATAGCAGCGTGCAGGGAAGGGGAGAAGGGGAAATGAGCTCCCTGGGGGTGCCGGGCTTCATAACAACGCAGCCGTCCCTGCACTGACGTCAGGTCTCCAGGTAGGGTGCAGCAGGGCTTGCTCTGGTGCCACAAACACCTCCTGGGCTGCAGGGGGCTTTGTGAGGACCCCCAACATCAGCCCTGCTCCTGTAGCATCCTAGCTGTGTGCTTGCATCTCACCCTGCACTGCAAACTGCTGATGGGTTGGGGAAACACCTTCCTGGGGCCGCATCCTGGCCAGCCCAGCACACGGTGGGGATGGGCTGAAAAGACCCCACCAGGCTCTGCAGCCAAATGTGCGTAGGGTGGGGACCGGCTGCTCCCTTGCTGGGGGGAGACCTGGAGCCCCCACGGGGATCAAACCCCCTCCCCACGACCCCACCGCCCTTGGCGCTGCCTCTCACCTGTAGATCCTGTACCTGGTGGTGAAACCCTGCCGGTAGCGCTCCGTGAAGTCCACGTACTCCTGGGCTCGGTAGAAGGGACCCCGGTCGGTGAGGAGCCAGTCCAGGGGTGCCCGGCCGGGAGAGGATGAGGATGGGGACGAAGGGGACGCGGCGCCGGCGGCATGCTGCTCGGGCACCGCGCCGCCTGCCCCACAGCATGCGCTCAGGGCCAGCAGGGCCAGCGGCCACGGGAGCATCGGCGGGGGCCCGTCAGCGCGCCGCAGGTCCTGCCGCCCCATGCTGCTGCCGCCCGGCCGGCTTCTTCATTCTCTCGCCCCGCCGCGCTCCTCGGGGACGGGCCCTGCCCTGCAACGGCACCATGTAGGGGATGGATTGTGAGGATGGGGCAACCTCATCCCGGTCCTGCTGGCCAGAAGTGAGAGGCCAGGTGGGGACAATTCCTCCGCCCCCCCAGTGACATGGGGCATGGAGCATCTGAGGGATGCACCATGAGGATGCGCAGGTCATCTGGGGTGGCTGCACAAGCTTCTCATCTACCCTGCAGCTGCCTGGGCTGACCACATTGGTGTCTTGAGGCCAACCAGCATTTATCATGAGCTGAGACCCTTCTGGTGGTAGCATTGGCGCTCAGCATCTTAAACACGGGAGCAGCAGCCTGGGGTAAGAGCCCAAATTTGCCTTTTGCTCGCTGGAGCCGCGAGGCGCGTGGCTCCCAGCTGGCCAGGCTGGGGCAGGGAGAGGCTTCCTGCCTCGTGCCGCGAGGGCTGGCTGCCTGAAAACCTGCTTCAAACAGAGCCGAGTTCAAAGTCAGCGCAGGAACATCAGAACTGACTTGTTCTTCATTAGCCGATGTAAATGCTGGGCGTAAAGATATGGAACTGGGCCAGGGCGGGGAGAGCCGCTGCCCACTCCAGAGCCGGGGATGGATGCAGGGAGGGCTCCCGGGCTTATCTCTGGAGCCCAGCAAAGGCTGCAGACTTCAAACGGCCAGATCCGGGGCTTACCCTGCCCGCCTGGCAGCTTTGTGCTCCATCCTCAGGCTCTGCTGCAAGTTAAAACCTAGGAGAAGCCCCCAGCAGCAGGCTAGCTCTGAGATGGGACAAGGTTTTGGGGACCCCATAGCCACCATGTTTTTATTCCCTGTAGCAGGAACCATCAAACGCTCGCCAGCCCCACGCTCTGCCGAACAGGGGCTGTGGTGGATGAATCACCGTGATTAAACACGTATTATTATTATTATTTTTTCCCCACCTCTTCTATTTTTAAACCCTTAAGGGTGCGTGTTGATGACGCGGGCTCAGCTGGATCCCTGGCACTTGTGAACGAAGCAGAGGGGCTCGCCGGGGTGCCGGGACAGCCGCCTGCGTGCAGCCTGGTGGTGAGACCGCGGGTGGAGGCGTGCACACCGGGGTGCGGTAGGTGCTGCGCACGTGAGCATCGCTGCTGACAGAAGTGTGACAGGCCAGGCGGGATGGGAAGGCACCAGGGGTGGCTATCCCGCACCATCGTTACCATATTTATTATTTATGTTGGTGGTGGGTTAAGTTGAATCAGGATGGACGTACAGAAGCAGGGGACAGCAAAGCTCTTTGGTAGCAAGTGACCCCCTTGACCTCACTACTAGAGCTGGAAATAACTTCCTAATCACTTATCCTTGATCCAAAAGAATGGAGATTTGATAAGAAGCATCTGACTACCCCTCTTTTTTTTTTTTTTTTTTTTGATTTAGGGTTTGTATCACAAAAGCTGGAGAACTTCCAGCTTGCTAATTATTTTTTTTTTCCTTCCCCTTTTTCTATAAAAACCTTAAAGCAAAGGAAGAGACGGGCCAATGCAAATATTCTTGGCAGACCTGTCCAGGACCACAGCCTGCTTCCTGGCCAGGCCTGCCTGGTCTCCTTGCAGCCTTGTGTCCCCACTGCCCACAGGACGAAGCCCGGGGTCCCTTTGATGATGTCCCACGCCTGTCCCCCACACTACTGGTCATATGAGCTGCATCTCAAAAATAACTTGCTGTAAATTCCCACCTCTCGAGGCTCCCTCCTCCCCCTCAGGTGCCCGTGAGCAGCGGGGCTGAGCCACAGGAGCCCCATGCCAGCAGCAGCACCCTGCTGCCTCAGGCCACATCCTGCTCGCTTCAATGCCAGCGGTGAAGCAGCTCTGGAGCCACGCGCTCCACTGCTAATCAAGCGGAGTTCGATAATTAAGACATTAGCTAATTGTCAGGGACATTAACATTGATTTCTGCCCTTTCACGCTGCAGACACTGATCCGGCCACGTACACGCCGCACAAGGCGTGCGTGGGGGAGAGGCTGGGCTGGCTCAGGGTGCATCGAGCACCCCATGAGCACCCCTGGTGTGGGTGCCCCGGCACCCCCTGGGACAGGGCCAGCCATGAAGCAGTGATGGGGGAGCACTGAACCCCACAGAGATGCCTCTTAGTGGGAATGCAACCTGAACCGAGTCACCTTCCTGTTAAATGCAGGGACGGTTTATCAAATTAAGGCCGCTTAAGAGAGGCTGGGCAGAGGCTAAGTGCAGTTTAGTGCCTGGAGTGGGCTGACTTGGCTGCGTGTGCCGATGCAAGCTGAGCCACCAGCCCAGCTCTGCCCCCACCCAGGGCCATGCAGGACCCAGCCCTGCCTCTTCCCACCCACGCCTGCATCACGTCCCGAGGAAGCGCCGGGACTGCATTGATCTGCCAGGGGAAGGACGGGCGCGAGCCAGGCACCGCCGTGGCAGCAGCGGCGTGGTAATGGGCACGGCGGGGCGCTGGCAGTGGGCCCGCAGCTCCTGAGCGCGGGGACAGCCACCTCCCAGCCTGCTGTCCTCGCCTGAGCGGCAGCGTTAGAGATCCCAGCCACGGCTCTGAGCCCATCCCTGCTTCTTGCTATTGCAAAGGGGCTTCGGTAAGTCAGTGCCTTGCCCCCTCCCAGCCCAGCAGGCTGGTTAAGAAACCTGCAGGACTCTGTGAATTGGGCTTCTTTTATTAGCTCTCCTTAGAGTGAGGAACTTTGAGGTGAGAGCAAAGGAAAATGTCAGAAAATCCCCGGACTCGGGGAGTGAAGGATTTGCATAAGACATCAAATGAAATGAAGCCCGGGCTGCGGTGGAGGGAGGTGGCAGCTGGGCGCCCCGCACCACACCGGTGCCATGTGCTGTGCCCTCTGGCTTCGCTCGCTGGAGACTTTCACACCCGCAGGCAGGAGCCCTCTGAGCAGAGTGATGTGGAGCACGGCTCCCTCCAGCGCAGCGGCGGCTCCTCCAGCCTCAGGCCGAGCTCCCAGCCCCAGGCATCCCCGCGCCCCCCTCCCCGCTGTCAGGGTGGGCACCGGTGCGAGGCGAGGAAGCTCCCAGCCACCCCTCTCCCTGCTTAGTGTCACCAGCGTGGCACCGGGTGTCAGCGAGGCACGGCAGCAGCCGGGCACGGGCAGCCTGGGGAACACGGGGCTGGTGCTGGGATGAGATGTGGGGTGTCAGCGGGGCCCCCCCAGATCTCCCCAGCCCTGCCCTCATGCCGGGCTCAGCCCGCTGCTCTCGGAGAGCAAACACGCCCTTGATCCCCCCCCAAAACCTATCCTGGGGAGAGCGCAGGGGGGTCCTCGGCACCGACCCTCCCGGCTGCAGACGGAGGGGGGACACTGACACCTGCCGGCAGGTCCCGCAGCGCCCGGCCCGGCCCCGGGACCACCGAGGGGGGTTTGGGGGCACCCCAGGACCCCCAGCACCTCCAGCCCGTGCCAACGCAGCGCTCGGGGGGAGAGGGGGACATAGCGCGGGGCTCCCCCGAAAAGGGGAGGCAGAGCTCTCAGAGTTTGGGTTCCTCCCGAAATTAAAGACCGGGGGAGAGCAGGGGAAGAGCCGAGCCACCGCTCCCCGAGCCCCCACTACCGGCCCCACACGGGCATCCCGCATCCTCCCCCTCTCGCCCAGGGAACCGTGCGGCGGCACCGGGGCCGGGACCCCCCCTTGTTCCCCTCCCCCCCAGCTCCCAGGGTCCAGCTGTTGATCGCTGCGTGCCCGGCGGGGTGGGGGCGCGTTTGGGCATTTTAGAGGGCACCTTCCCCGCTGCTGCCGTCCCGGGGCTCTCCTGGCCCCGGCGCGGCTCGCAGCCCCCCGCTGCCCCCCAGCCCCCCCGGGGGCAGCTCCGCGCTCCGTCCCGGGACAAACCCGGCCGCAGGGGCTCGTCCCCCCCGGGACAAGGTCACCGAGCGGCGGCAGCGCATCCCTAGCGGGCTGCCCGCGGGGAGCAGGGGGGGACACAGGCAGCGTGGGGCACCCCACCGCCCTGCCTCAGCATCCCGATAATCGCGACATCATCCTCATCCCGAGCTCCGGCTGCCCCCCGGGGATGCTCCGCGCTCCCGAGGGCTTACCCCAGGCTCCGGGGTTCTCCGTCCCGTCCTGCCCCGTCCCCTCCTGCTCCGTCTCAGCCCCCCCGGGCCCGGCCCCGCCGCCCCATGGCGCGGAGCCCCCCGGCG
This sequence comes from Netta rufina, assembly GCF_964035555.1. Lineage (NCBI taxonomy): Eukaryota > Metazoa > Chordata > Aves > Anseriformes > Anatidae > Netta > Netta rufina. The sequence goes on along the minus strand of NC_140131.1, from coordinate 20,201,403 downwards.
GGCAGCGGCCACCCGGGTCCCGCCGCGCTCCGCGGCCGCCGCCGCCGCCTCCACGCTCGCCCTCGGCCGCCCCCTGATATATGCACGGGCCGCAGCCAATCAGCGGCGCCGCCTGCCTCCCCGGGCCCTCCCATTGGTGCTCCCGCGGCCGCTCGCCTCGTGGGGGCGCGGGGGGCGCGGACACGCGTGGGGGGCGCGGGGCGCTCCGGGCGGCTGCGGCGGGGAGAGCGCGGAGCCGGCAGTGCCCGGGGTGAGCCCCAGCAGGCGGCAGCCCCCCGCCTCCAGCCCGCTGGCTGCGTGTCCCCTGAAAGGGGAGGGGGTCCCCCAAAAGGCGGGGGGTCCCCCCCCGAAAAGGGTTTCCCCCGGGAAAAGGCCCCCACGCAGCCCCGCGCTCTTCCTGCGTCCCACGGCTGGGTATTGCAGAGCTGGGTTTGGGGACGAAGTGGGTGGTGTTTGGGGGGAGCAGGCCCGGCGTGGGGGGCTCCCTCGCGTCGTTTCCCACGGCCAGTTCCTCCACTCGTGTCATTTCCCACGGTCATTTTCTCTGCTTGTGCCCTTTCCCATGGTCTATCCCTCCACTCGTGTCATTTCCCAGGGCCAGTTCTGCTCGGGTCCTTTCCCACGGCCAATTCCTCCGCTTGTGTCTTTACCCACGGTCTGTCCCTCTGCCCGTGCCCCCTGCCACGCGTTATTTTCCTCCCACGGCAGGGGGATGCTCCTGGGCAACAGCCGCCCCCCCAAGTGGGGACCCCGGGGGTCCCCTCGGCTTCCCGCTGGTTGGAGCAGGGCTTTGGGGTCGGTTTCTGGGCCCCACTGAGCAGAGAGCCATGGTCAGCCTGCCAGGGGGCTTCTGCCCCCAAAGAGAAGGCCAGGCCCCATCTTACAAAACACTGCTGTGGGTTTTTACTGTATTTTTACTGTTTTTTTTTTTTTTTTTTCCCCCTTATCTTCCATTATATAGCCTTTATATTGTCTTTGTATTTTTCCTTATTATTTCTTTATATTTTTCCTTATGTTTTTCTCATATTTTCCCCTACTTTTCCCATATCTTTTCCTTATATTGTTCCATATTTTCCCTTTCGTTTTCCCATATTTTCCCCTATATTATCCTATATTTTTTTCCATTTTCTCCCCATTTATTATATTAAATAATATAAAATATAAAATCCACATCACTTTTATTTATATTATATATAAAAAAACATAAAATATTATATTTTCCCATATTCTCCCCATCTTTTTTCCTTATATTCTATCCCCCCCACCCCGCTATATTTCCTTCACGCTCCCCTTCTGCCCCCCCCTTATTTCCCTTTACATTTCCTCCACCCTTCCCTTACACCCCCCTTTCATTTTCCCTTACATTTCCCCGCCGTGCTGGCAGCAGTTCCGTACCGGGCCGTGTGTGTGCAGTGTCCCCCGTGTCCCCCACTCCCTCCTCCCCATCCTTTCCCAACTCCGAAAGCACCCTCCCCATTCAACGAGGCTGAGATTGAGAACGGGGCGGGGAGGGGGGATTTAATTTCCGGCGAACCGTGCCGAGCCGAGCCGTGCCGAGCCGTGCCGTGCCGTGCCGAGCCGTGCCGTGCCGTGCCGAGCCGAGCCGAGCCGTGCCGTGCCGTGCCGTGCCGTGCCGTGCCGTGCCGAGCCGAGCCGTGCCGTGCCGAGCCGTGCCGTGCCGTGCCGAGCCGTGCCGAGCCGTGCCGTGCCGAGCCGAGCCGTGCCGAGCCGTGCCGAGCCGTGCCGAGCCGAGCCGTGCCGTGCCGTGCCGTGCCGTGCCGTGCCGAGCCGTGCCGCACGGGGAGGCGCCGTGCCCCGCGTCCCCGCCCCTCGCCGCCGCCGCCCGGCCGGGGCTCGGAGCGGCGGGGCTGCGGGATGGCTTGGGCCGGGCTGTGCGCCCTGCTGGCCGGGTGCTGCCTGGCGGCGGGCAGCGGCCCCGCCGAGGCGGCGGCGGAGGCGGCGGCCAAGGAGCTGGAGTGCAAGCTGAAGAGCATCACGGTGTCGGCGCTGCCCTTCCTGCGGGAGAACGACCTGAGCATCATGCACGGCCCGTCGGCCGCCGAGCCCAAGCTGCTCTTCTCCGTGCGCAACGACTTCCCCGGCGAGATGGTGGTGGTGGACGACCTGGAGAACACCGAGCTGCCCTACTTCGTGCTGGGTGAGCCGAGCATCCCGAGCAGCCCCAGTATCCCCGCCCGGGGGGCTCCTCCCTGCGGCATCCCTGCCCCGGCCGCCCCGCCGCAGCGTGCGCTCCCGGAGGCCGGGGCCGGGGAGGGGGTTTGGGGGGCTCCCTGCGCCCCTCCCGGGGCGGCATCACGGGGGCCGCCACCCTGGGGCTCGCCCCGGCCGGGGGCCCGCAGCCCGAGGCCGGGGGGAGGCCGCCGGAGCCCCCCCGAGCGGAGGCCGGTGGGAAAATGTCCCCGGTGGTCCCCACGCTCTGCCCGCGGGGGCCCTGCCACAGCCCCCCCGGGTCCCCACGCCGCGGCCTGCTCGCGTGGGCCAGGCTGCGCTCCCCCCCCATGGCCAGGTACCTCCCTGCGCTGCCTGGGCTCCGTTTCCTCAGATCTGGTGGCCTCATTCTGCTGTGTGTGTTTTATAGCCATATATATTTTTATTTATTTTTTTATTGTCATCCAAAACCTGACCGCTTGCTGCTTTGTTTGTGCTGCGATCAGAGCAAGGCCTCCGCCACCCGGACGCGGGCACCCGCTCCCCTTGGTGCCAGCCGCGCTGTAGCAGCCACTGCAATTTTTAATTTTCAGTGATATTTGTGCCGAATACCAATTTCCTACCAACCCCCCATGTAAGCCCTGGGTGGGCTCCACAGCTGCACCCCCGCCGTGTCTGTGCGTGCCTCCTGTGCACCCTGCCAGCACCTTTGGGTGCCCCGTGACGTGTTCAGTATGCCCCCCTTGCCTGCGTGCTGTCCCCACAATAATGTGCTGGCGCGTGGCTTTGCATGCTGATGGCCACCTCCTGCGACGGCCCCTCTCTGGGTTGTGTCCCCAGTGCTTTGTCACCCTCCCGTCCCCCAGACCTCCTGCAGAAAACCCGCGGTCCTGGCTCGGAGCAGCGCTGGCTGCTGTGCGGGCATCCCCCTGCTCCCATGGGAACGGCAGAGGAGGGCGCAGGGATGGAGATGCCATGGGGGGGGAGGTTGTGGGGACACCCCTGGTTCTGTGCCCGGGGAGTGGGGGATGGCTGGAGGGGGCTGTGGGATGCGATGTCCCCACCCGTGGCACAGCCCCTCCGTGTGATGCTGCGGCGGAGGCCAGGGAGCGTTGCTCTGGCAACAGGGCCGCAGCGCAGCGGATGCTGCGGAGCCGCGCACGCGTGGCATTGACGCCCCAAAAGCAGCACAGGCTCTCGTCCCCTCCTCGGACCCGCTCCCGAGAAGCCGGACCCCCATGGCTCTGGGGCGTGGGATGCTCCTGCCCTTCGGATCTGGGGCTGGGATGTGTGGTGCTGCATGGGGAGGGGTCCCAGGGCACATCGCGGTGGGCTCTGCTGTGATATCGGTCCCCTGCGAGCCTGCGGGTGCCTGGGGCTGTGGCAGGGTGCGGGGGTGCTGGAGCAGCAGGATGGGCACCCCGGGGGCTCACTGTCCCCGTGGCTTTGCCTGGGTGACTCCTTGCTTCGTCTCCGTCCCTCCCAGCAGGGGATGTGCCAGCTTGGCATGGCCACCTTGCGCAGTGTCATTATTGTTATTATTATTATTGTTGTTGATATTATTATTATTGTTGTTGTTATTGCTGTTACCATTATTATCATCATCACTGTCGTTATCATCCTGGGTGCTGTGCTGGCTGGGGGAAGCCCTCCAGTGCACAGAGGTCTCACAAGACCCAGCTTTGCTACCTCAGGGGCTGTGTCCTCTGCACCTGGAGAGCCCCCAGCCCAAGAAGCCCCTGGGGCAGAGGAGCATCCCTGGCTGGTGCTGAGCACTCTCATTCACTTTGCACCAAAGCTAGCATGGATTTATCCGAGGGCAAACATGGGCATAACCATGTTACTCTGTGAGCTTGCCCCAATTTCTTTACAACCCCCTTGGGTGCCCTGGCAGCTCCCTGTCCTCCTTGGAGTCTTCCCAGGGGGTTGGAAAAGTTGCTTCAGGGAGTCCATGAGCTCCATGAGCTTGCTGGTCCCCGCTCCGAGTTCCTCCCAAAGCAGAGGGATAGCAGGTTGTTTGTGGGGTTTTATTGCCCCCGTTTATTGATGGGGGGGCACTGGGCAGGGACTGCAGCTGCTCAGGGGTTTGGTGCCCCGTGTTCGCATGGCAGCATCTCAGACACGTGCACAGCACCTCCCGTGCTCACTGGCACGCACTGGGAGGTGGGGATGGAGCAGCGCCCTGCTTCGTCCTTATTTAAATCGGGGGAGCCTCAATCGCTGCCTTTCATCTCACTTGGTGCTCGTTGCATTAGTTATGGCTTTCCTGAAGGAAGGCTGCCTCTCACCGCTCAGTGGCCATTAAGAAATGCTAATTTTCAGCTCAATATTCCCTTTCTGCCAACCTTCGCAACCCCTTCTTCCTGGCCCGTTGGCTCGGCGGCATCAATCCGCATTTGATATGTCATTAGCTGGCTGCGCACTCAGGCGGGCTGCGGACTTCTTTGGTCCCTTCCCTCTCAGGTTATAAACGGCGAGCGGGGTATTTCCGAGCAGCCTGGCTTCCCGCGGCCAGGCAGGCTCGGAGGACATTTGCAGTGCAATTAAAAATGCACAAAAGGCAGCATCTCTGCCTCTTTTCCCTTCTCATCAACGTACCAAAGAGGAGTCGCGAAATGCGTTTGGTGCACAAAATGGGCTCGAAGCACAAGAATGCTGGGGAGCTGAGCTGGTGGGTTCAAGATGCCAAAATGTCCTGTTCTCCCTTGGTTTGGATGAGCCAAATGAGCTTTTTTTGCCTACCCAGTTTGCAGCCACGCTGAGCTGCTCTGGGATGGTGGCACCGTGTCCCCAGAAGTGTCCCCTGCTGCCCGGGCCTTGGCTGGCCGCCTCACCTGCTCAGCAGACAGACGCTCCCAGCCCCAGTGACTTTAATGGATTATCATAAACTCGGGCCTTAATACAAGCTGTCACAATTTCAAATTATCTTACTTTCAAATTAAATAGATTCCTTTTTAAATACAAAATCAATTCTAATTTTTTAGAGGGGTGAGATCTTTCAAAGGCACTGATGAGCTGGGCATATTTAACCGCTGCAGGATATCTCCCTGAAATACCTAACCATTTCTTGCCCTTTTAATTAATTTATTTATTTTTCTATGCTTTTATATTTTCTCTGCTATGCTCTTGGCTCTGCTGTAGGGTGCTTGGGGGCATTGAGGTCGGGGTGGCAGCGGGACGGACCCCCAAGGGGCACGGGGTGCTTGTTACTTTGGTCACCCAAAGCGCCTCCTTCCTGTGGCAAAGCCACGGGGAGCCCTTAAACCTCCCAACACCCAAAGCTGCCTCTGCCCACAAGGAGCAGAGCTCCCATCACTTGCCTGCCACGTGTGTCAGGCTGAAAGTGGTGTTCCTTGATGGTCACATCCTCCCTCCACCCTGAAATAAAATAATGGGGAGCTCTTTGCACACCGAGGTGATCCCCGTGCCCAAACCATGGCTCGGCTTCATTTCTGGGGAGGTGAGGGCACCCCACCTTTGCCAATGGAGCTCCCCTTCCCCATCCCCATCGCCTGTCCCCCAAGACTAGGGCATGACAGTGGGGTGCAGTGGGGCTGGTCCACCCTGCCGTGGGACCCACAGCATCGCATTGGTGCTAACCTTGCACCTGAGAATAGGTGTAATGGTGAAATAATGGAGCAAATATTAAGAAATTCTTAAGTACCCAGAGAATAACCGAGTTAAATTATACCAGAGGAGCTCAATTGCCTTGCTTAGATTGATTGAATTACTAAATGAGCCTGACTAATGGAATGGAGTGGATATATCGGACTTTTACTCAAGATCCTGAAATAATTTCTCTAATAAGATTGTGAGCCATTAATTGAACTTGGCTTTGATCCTGGACACTGTCGCATGCACCGAGACCCGCCGCTATGATCTATGCTCCCGCGTTCCTGCAGCTGGTGGGATGATGTCCCTGGCGCCCTAACACTGCGTGGTGCAGGGTGCTTCCCTCCGTGCCGATGTTTGCCACCTCCTCTGTTCTCCAGCGAACATCTGCCGGTCATCGCTGAGGCCTCAGTGCTGCAAAATCTCCTCTCTCTGCTGCTTTGGCACCCGATTTTCACGCTGAAGGCACCCTCACAGCCCCCCACTGCCCCCTTGGCCAGGAGCGAGTGTTTCGGTGGCATACCAGCTATGGAGGGCTGCTGTATATTTTATTTATTTATTTTTTTTTCCTGGAAAAAAAAAATTGGGATTTTGTCTCTGGGAACCCGTTGCCACAGCAACCGTGCATCCAGCCGGCTCCAGCGGCAGCGGGGCTGGGGCATCTCCCTGACCCAGAAAGCAGTGGGGGGAGCCCACGGCAGGGCTTGTGCCACTGCCCTGGGGCTCCGTGGGCGTCTGGCTGTGGGGCAGGGTGGCTGCGGGGGTCTGGTTCCCCCCGTTTTGGCTGCTAGGTGAGCAGAACGATGCTCCCATCTTGCTGAACTCACAGCCTTATTCCTCGCTCCCGTCCCCACAGAGCCCTGTCCCTTGTGGATGCAGTTTCGGGGGGCACACTGCCTGTGTGGGTGCTTCAAAAGCCCTCCAAAGCTTTGCCACTCTGCCACCTGCCTCTGCCCTGCCGTCCCAAAGCCAGCAGGTTTTGCTCCTGGGCTCCATCCCATTTCCCACCTTCTGTTTAATTTTTTTAGGGCTGCTTATCCAGCTAAACGGGGCACAGGGCAGTCATTACTGGGGGGCAGCATCTCGCTGCAGAGGAGCCCTTCGGATGAAGGGATTTTTACCTCCCAGGACTAAGGAGGCGTCTGGGTACTGGCAGCTCTGTCATTGCAAATGGAGCGTCCTTTTACTGGCACGTTGCTGGGGCTCGCGCCCAGCAGCAGCATGCAGGTCGGGAGGATTTTCCTAAAAAAAGGGAAGAGTTTGCTCGTTGCTGGCTGCTCGGTGCCGAGAAGGGCTGGTCGCTAGCTGGTGGTGGCACGTCGGTCACAGAAGCCTGGGTGTGTGACCGTGGTGCAGGAGGAGGCATGGTCCCTGTGCTGGCAGGCTCTGAGGCATTTCAGTAATTAGTATGACTAATGAGCATAGCAGAGCAAGCAGATATCGGGGATGTAGAGAGCTGGCTCTGCTCCTGCAGGGAAGCGATCCAGCTGAAAACCAACCCGGTAGGAGAAGGAGATGGAGAAGGGTTGGAGAAGGTGGCAGGAGGTGTTACGGACAGACCAGCCCTGCCTTTTCAGGGAGATTCTGGGTGGGATTTGGTGGTGTTTGAGCACGGGGGAGCCTGGAAGGGTCTGGCCAGCCCTGGGGTGGCCACACAGAGCTTGGTTTTCCCCCAAAGCAGCCCTGCTCCAAATGGTGGCCTCATGGCCAAGTGTCCCTCTGGTCCCCCCCTGCTCATCCAGGGCCGGTGGTGGCACCTGGAGCTGCGGGCACCGAAAAACCCGACCGAGATGTCACCGTCACAACACGGTGGCTGCCTGGGAAGGCAGATATTAGCAACCCCGAAATATCCCGGGGACAGGCTCTTGTGTGATGGGAGACAGTTACCATGGAAACCTCCTTCAAATGAAAAAAAAAGAAAGAGAGAGGGAGAGAAAAAAAAAAAAACGAAATTTAAAGCAGCCCTTGTAGCTCAGAGGAACTGTAGACCTTATTATGGGTTTTGGCACCCCCCCTTTCCCTTTTATTTGTTCCAGCTAACAGCTCCAGGAGACAAGCCAATTAATTTGAACATCCCGAGGGGAGCGGGAGGGCGAGGGCACGGCTCTGGCAACGCGCCGCCGGGGCTCAGAGCCACCCTTCTCCCTCCGTGGGGGGCTCGACGGATGCACCAGGGGGACAAATCAGCCCAGTGGGCTTTGGTGGGCCGGGAGGACATCTGGGGAGGGAGACGTGGTGGTCCCAAGTTTTCTTGCCAGGGTCTGCTTGGCAGCTGTGCTCCCACGGGGGGCTCAGCGCGGCGCTTCCATGGTGCCCGGTCCCCTAATGATGTCCCCAGCGTCCCCAGCCATGGGGAAGCCTCCTGGAGATGCTGGCTGTGCGCAGGGAGCCCACGTGCTGCAGAGCCTCCCCGGAGCCTGCCTCCCAGCAGCACTCGTGCTGGTGGGGAGCTGTTGTCCCACCTGTGGGAGGGCGGTGGCGTTTCGCAGGAGAGCACAGGTGGCTCCTGGCAGCACACCTGGACGCAGCTCCCCGGGCTTTTCCCTGGTGCTCAGCGCAGAAGCAGACGGGTTTGGTGCTGGAGAGCACCCATTTTTTTGGCACAGGTTGGTGGTGAAGTTTCAGCAGGTCTCTGAGATGCGTGGTTCAGCGCGCACGGCAGCAATTGCAGCTTTGTTTCAGGACAAAAAGCAACCCAACTTTTTTTTCTTTTTTTTTTAAGTCTTTTTAGAGGGAGATGCTCTCTCCCTGGGTGCGCATCACGCCTTGGCCACTCAGACCTGAAGGACCTCAGTCCTGTTGGGTGGATGATGGAAATGCTGGTGGGTATGGGAAAGAAACATCGCTCGAGTCGTGTCCATTTGCTCAAACCCTGCCCAGATCTGGCTGTAAAAGCTTCTCCTTATTATGTTTCCCACTTTCCTTGCTCAGAGTAAGACGCGTGGCTGGTTATCAGCCAGAGGACTCTGCCTCTTCAGAAGGACAAAAAATCATTAAAATCTTTTTCAATTAGGTTTCAAACACGAGGAACATCCTTTGGGTCAGAGGAGGCGGTGGGCGAGGGTGGATCTGGCCCCAAGCATCCCTCCTGTGTCCTCCTCCCCCCCCCCCCAGTGGCAGCTGCACGGGGGAGAAGGGAGCCCTGGGGATAAAGAAAAGCTGTGTCTGGCAGTGCAGGAGCCTGCAGTTCGCCACAGCCTGGAGTCTGGCAGGGCTCTGTGCTCTCCAGATGCCTGAAACACAGCTTGCTCCTCGATTGGGTTTAATTGCACTTGTTTACCGAAATGCTGCATATTTGCTAAAACGGGGTGCAGCGTCCCTCCAGCCCCGCTCTCAGCACCCCAGCTCCATCCCCGATGGCACGCCAGGATGGCAGCATTGCCCTGACAAAACCAGGACGCTTTCCTCTTAATTTTTCCCCCCAGGTTTGTCCCCACAGCCTCACTCCCTGCCTGAAGAGCCCGGCAGGTAAACGCCGTGCTGCCCTGATGCGCAGCCACGATCCAGCCGAGGCGTGCTGGAGATGAAGAGCCCTGTTACATAACTCGGACTGCAATGCAGAACCCTCGTTTATATGTTTAATTATCCCATTCCCCCTCCCTGCTACGTAGCAGAGGGGCTGGCGTGCGAGTGCGGGGTGCCGGCGGGTGAGGATGATGCAGGAAAGCCTTCCTCTGCCACCCCGTCCCTCGGTCGTTGCGCTGCTCCTGCTCCCAGCCAGCTGGAAGGGACTGGGCCCATGGTCTCTACCCCTGAGCTGGGTGGGAGAGGGGTCTAAAAATGTGAGGAGAAGGGGTGTGGGTCTCCAGAGGTCTCTGAGGGCAGAGCTCTGCTGCGGTTTGCCTGCCTTTTATCCCTCCCTTCCGAGCTCCCGCTCTGCACTTTCTGTCCTTCTGACAAAGGCAGCCAGCTCCGAGCAGCTTAGGCTTCAAAGTTCCCAAAATAACAAAGGTTAAAATATATTAAAGAGAGGGAAAAAAAAAAATCAAAAATTGCTACAAGATCAAGTCAGTGCCCTGCTTGCACCTGGGCTCGGTGCTTCAAAGAGACTGTGAGGAGCCCCCGTGGCATCCACTTTCTGCGAGCAGCAGCTCAGGGCTGATGTCTTCATCCTCCTGAACCCCTCCTCTTCCTTGTGCCTTCATCCTCCTGGAACCTTCACCGTCTTGGACTCCTCATCCTCCTGGCGCCATGGGGAATTCCCTGGGGATCAGCCCACGGAGAGGGGAAGGGATGGGAGGGGAGGGGAGGCTCGAGGGGCAGGTGACACAGGTGTCCCCTCACCCCGTGCCCACCCACCCATTTCCCCTTGCAATGCAGGTGGGCAGAAAACTCCTTGTGGGGAGGCTCTGTGCTCAACTTGGTGCTTGGTGCCTCTGCTGGCCCCGCTGATTTATATAGATCATCAATATGACAATTATATACACCTGCAGATTTAATTACCTCCATTTTCGTCAGGCAGTGACAGATTTATACCTCTGTTCAGTTCCTGTAAATCTGAAACAAGCTTGACTAGACCCAAAAGTCCTCACATTGATCACCGCGCGCTGGCTGGTCTCTGGCCCTCTTGACAAGCTTTTCTCTCAAGAGTGATAAATTCAAGATGCGCAGACAACTTTTTCCCCTTCTACATCTTTCTTCCCTGTTTTTTCTTTTCTTGCCTCCTCCCTGTCATCTTCAAGCCTCTCCACAAACTTGAAAGTGGAGCTTGAAATTGGTAAGTGCTCCTAAAGGCTGAGGGGTTTATGGCACTAGGCTGCAGTTGGCTCTAGCCCATACAGCACCTTCTCCATCCCCTGGGACCGGTGTCAGAGGAGATGGGAGGAAGAGGAGACCCACCTCTTAGAGAAACTCTTGGCACAGGAGTGTGCAGGGTTATTTTGGTCCCGTGTGCCCCATCAGACAGGCAGGTCCCCATGGCAGACGCTCAGTGAGCGGCCGCGCTCATTTCCTGCGCCGAGGACGCCAAAATGATGTCTAATTCTCCCGACCTCTTGGCCTCGGTGTAACGAGCACTTAAACAAATTAGTCTGCGGGAGCGGGCTAGATTTACCCTTGAAGTGAGGTCCGTGTCGTCGCTGTAATGCATCCCCCTGCCTCCCCCGCCTGCCCCGCCACCGCTGCTGCTGGCCCTTGCTGTGCGTTGCAGGAGTTTCTCCAGCTTGGATTTGCCTCTGGGCTGCTGGCCTCGATCGCTGCTGGTGTATCTGTCTTCCCCAAAATTGGTTCCTTTCTCAGTGCTTTCATGCTTTATGGTGGATGAAACATAGTCTTTTGTTAGTTTTTCCATTCCTAATTCTTGCAAAGTGAGAAATAGTGAATAATCATTGCCTTTTCCACTGCTCCACTGGCTTTATGATTTTATAGGCTTTTATCATCTCCCTGCTCAGTTGTTTGTTTTCCTTGCCGAGGAGCCCTAGCACAGTTGGTTTCTCTTCTCCACAAACCACTTCTGACATCTCTGCTTCCTTGTCTCCCCCCCAAGCCCCTTTTGCTGCCTCTGTTATGAGATGCCTGACCTGAATCCTGCTGGCAGCTTTCAAGAGTGGCGTGCTGTCACCAAACTTGCATTTCACCTGCCCACTTCCTTGCCCACTTTTCCTCTAGCATTTCACAGCTTTGGCTTCGAGGAGCCTAAATTTAGCACTGGTGACCAACTTTGTCATTCACCTCCTCTTCCAGCACGTTCCTGAGCAGCCAAGGTCCTGACGAAGATATCTGTGGGGCGCCTTGGTAACCTCCTTTTTTCTTAAGGAGTAACCTCTTACCTCCTCTGCCTGGTGGGCTTTGAGAGGACTTTCCTTCTTGTAATCTCCCTATCTGGGTTCTCCGGAGAGATGCGAGGGCTGATTTTGACAAGAGCTCTTTGAAACGGGTCCATCAAACTGGATCACCCTTATCTGCTGGCTCACAGTGCTGCGTGACCCACATTCACCCACGCACCTACTGGTTCCTCTAACAGACTGTGCTGGGCAGAAGTAGGATTTATTGGTCTGTAATTTCCATGATGCACAAGAGCTCTTTTAAGAGATTGGGGTCTTTTCCATCAAATTTGTTCCTCTGGTTGGTCGCTTGCTCTTTCTGAGCAGTCAGTGGTGTGTCAGTTGTCCTCTCCGGTGCTTGTAAGTGAGCATCAACGAGGACGAGCAGTTCATGCTCTGCTTCTGTCCCTTTCCTCTAAAACCTCTTTGCTCTAAAACCTCCTCCATGAGTACTGCCATTGAGCCAGCTCTGCTGCTGTGTCCATATGGAGGGCAAAGATGGGGAATGTGAAATCCCCTGTGCTCCTCCGATCGGTGCAGGGAACCCCCTGGCCGCATCTCCTCTTGGGTGTTCCTCCCCTGTAAATCTTCCTGATGTGGGCTATTTCCATGCCATTTGCTGGAAAAGTTTGCCTTTTTCCCAGTACTTTGCTCTTTGGCCATGATGCTTCCTAATTTCAAGTGTTAGAGAGCCCAACAGAGGCAGTGGGAGAGCTATGGGGCTCTCCAGGCCAGTAGACAAGAGTAGAGTGGGATCTGGAGGATGCTGATTCCAGTTTCCTAAAGCTGAGTCTGCCCTGGTATTTGCTGGGAGGCCAGCGCAGCAGTTTTCTGTGGCTAACTGGGAACTTTGCCATCGTTTGGGCTCTTTCTGTGGAGATCCATGCTTCCTTCAGGAGGAGGTGATACGACGGCATTGCAGGGTGTTGGGCTGGGATATCCACTGCAAATGTGGGCCTTTTGGGGATTTAAACATCAATTTTGCGTCTCTTCAGTTGCTGGCATGTATCCTATATATCATATATGTTCACGTGCTGTCACGGTGTGGGGTTTTGTGTGGTTTTCACGAGCTTGTCTTCCACATGTTGGTCCAGGACCTGGGTTTGTTCTCTTCCCACAGCCCCTATGTGTTTCCTGGTTGAGGTAAATGGGACCGAATTAACAAAACAGGAGTGAAAATCCACCAAATCCACCACCGACACATGTCCCAGCCTGCTTATCTCAGCCGTGCACATCAGCCAAGATTTTCGCAGCTTTTGGCCAAGATTGACAGAACTGGTGGAAAATAGCTTTAAAGGCGATGTTGCACAGTTGTGGTTGGACACGTCTGTGGGTCTGCAGAGAGGAGCAATGGGACATGGCAGACTGTAGGGTCAGCAGCTATGGAGTAAAACTGGTCACCTTGAACCAGTTCCTGATGAATCAGGGTCCTTTGCTCTGGAAACGTGGCACAGTGTCACTCCAAAGGGTTGCTGTTAAAGGGAAGCGTTAGGGCCACGGCATATTTGGGATAAAAACCCCAGTTTGAGGGTAGAGTGTGAGTACAGCTTTGAAAAGCAACTCCTCGATGACCTTCCCAAAAGCAAAGGCACCCTATATTTCAAGGGGAAACCTGGCTAGCTGTCAGCCTAGCTACAGCAGCCGAGGGCTCCACGTGCACCAGCCCCAGGTGCAGGCAGCGTGGTAGGGTGACATCTCCGACCTCTCCAGAGGACACTCCACTAGTAGCTGGGTGCCTTTTCCTCGAGACTCCAGGTTGTCCCATGCCTGTGGGTCTTGTGGAAATTTTGTCTCAAAATGCCGTCTCCTGACAGGTAAAATGAGGTTTGTTCTTGCTGGTTCAGGAAAGCTGGGTTGTCTTAAAAAGGTAGAGTGACCTCCAGAGTGAGCTGGTTTTCCTGCCTGACGTTGGGGAGGGGAAAAAAATGCAAATAAAATATGGATAGTCAGTGATGAATGTGATTTTGTTTAAACAGGCCCATAAAAACATGAATATCACCCCATGAAAGATGCGTCAGTAAAACCTCAGAAGTAAAACCTGCTCCTAGACCAGGATATGGATTCTGACATCCCAACTGCTGAGGTCCCAGCGCAGGGCGAGCGGCTCACCATAGGGAGGGCTCCTGAGCCCTTGGGGGCCAAGGCTTGCTTCAGCTGGGACACAGCCTTTTAAAGGACCTGTGAGGTTCAGGCATGGAGCAAATGTGGAACTTAAATAAAAGCACAGTTGGGTTCCAGATGGAAAATAAGCCAGGTTTAAATGTTAATGAGGAAATATAAGTCCGAGTCAAAAGCTGCACTCTGCAGAGACTGACATTATGGCAGAGTTCATTTGACTAATCAGAGGCATCTATTAGTGCAAAACACTTCCAAATGGAAAGGAAAATTGTTTTGCCTTTTTTTTTTTTTTTTTTTCCATAAAAAATGTTGGCTTGCATTTGTTTTTGAGGAGAGTTGCTCATTTTATGTGTTTTTCCTTCCTGAGGCATTGTGGGGGGAAGAGGATGGAGGAATGGCTCCGTGTTGGTGCTGGGACCCTGCTTTTGATGTTTCCTGGGCTTGGGCATGGTGTCTCTGTGTGCACACACAAACCTGGCCTTGCTGCAAAAGAGCGTGCAGAGATGAAGGCCAGGGCTTGCTGTGGCTCTCCCCAGGAAAATGGGTTTATTGGGGTGATAATGAAGCAGGTGTAACTCCACCACCTGCAGCAACTTCATCCAGACTTCCCTGCTCTCCTCTCCTTGCCTTGCTCCTCCCCAGCCTCCCCTCACAGGTGGTGAGGGAGAGGAGCCGCCCTGGCCCTGATGTTGGAGGCACCAGATGGGGAATTTGGGGGCTGCTGCTCCTGTGGACGTGAGGAACCCGGGCTGCCTTTGGTACCAGGTGAGCATGGCACAGCGTAATTAGTGGTCTCCTGCTGTTATTAACCCCTGACTCGGGCAGGCTATTTTTTAACAGAGGTGCAAGAAGTTAATAGTGGCATTAATGGCTTCACATCCAAGGCTTTAATGAAAGCCAGGCGGGGACCAGGCCTATCATCAATATCTTTCAAACTTCGGACTTGAAATTATCCTCCTCCCTTCGCCCTTGGTTGGCTTTCTGCCTGCTCCGGGGTCTTTCTGCCTACTTTCCTCACCTCCTCTAGGATCAGCTGGGCCCGTGGCACCGGGCTGACACCCACCAGCTGGACAATGGGGTGGGCCCCCACCTGCCCCAGTGATGAGCTGAGCCCCGTTAGCACCCAGATAAATGGCCCCAGCAGGCTCTGGGGGGTGTGGTAGCATCTCTCACCAGCTGATGAGAGGTCTGCTTGGAGAGTGAGACAAGATGAAGCATGCTGGAGTGGGAGAGCAAAGATATGAGGTGGCTCCGTGTTGGTCTTGGTCTTCATCCTGGTCTTGCTGTTGCTTGAGCCAAGCCACAGGAAAGCTTTAAGGGGACAGGACAGTGTGGATAAATCTGTTTTTGAACAAAAATTGAGCATAATGGGGCAGCCAGAGAGTTGCCAAGACCCTTGGGGAGAGGAGGAGGAGGAGGAGGTCTGAGGATGATGCTCTCCAATCTGGTTCTGCAGGAGCAGAAGTGGAGGAGCAGCCTTGCCCCGTGGGGTGATGCCATGGTGGTGGTAGCCCACCTGTTTGGGGTGGTGGGGCTGACTCCTGGGATGCTTTCCTGCTCCCAGCACCTCTGACTTGTGGCCGATGCGGCGGCAGGAGGGAGTGCAGTGGGCTGGGAGGGGATCACACATGGGAGCTCCGCAGCTGGGTGGTGCTCTTTTAAATCTCTTAAATCCATTTTTTATCGAAATACATTTTTCTTTTTAAAAATAAGCCCGTTTAAATAAATTTGAAATTATGACAACCTATTTTAAGGCCTAAATTTACTATAATCTATTAATCATTTAAATAACTTCCATCAAGGAGTCCTCCTCAAATATTAATGAGCTGAAGGGTGCTGCTTTTTCAATGATATGTCAGATCAGGGGAAAACATCTTTAACTCCAGCTTTCTAAATGTCACAATGTCATATACTTAGTATCTATTATTTCCAGTCTTCACAATGGGGGAAATGCTGGTATTTACATTTTTCCAAATGTCAGTACGTTGAGTTCCTGTTGTGCATAAAAGCCCTTGCCTTAATTACTCCTAATTTCACGTTAGCAGGCAGGTGCAGGGAGAATATTTTCTTCAATTTGAAATAGTTCATTTGAAGTTGGGAAGCCGTGGGGAGCTGAGGAGACAGGGAAGCTTGTTTTCCCCTTCCAGCCCATGAATAAAGACCAGGTGGGAGAGGAGGAGACGGGCTGCTTCAAACCCTGGTGGCTCCCGGGACCAGATTTTCAAAGGGGATCTGTGTGCCGAAACACGCAGCTTGGCGCTTAGAGGGAATTTCAAAAATGCTTCTGGCTGCAGAGATGCTCTCGGCTTTGCTGCGGTGGCTTGAGGAGAGCTCAGCATCTCTCTGCTTGGGACACTGGAAGCGTGCTGATTGCTGCCAGAAACAGAGCCCGTGCTGAGCAGGAACACCCTGCCAACTCTCTCGCTGCAGCTAATGTTTCGTTTGATTAATCAGATCGCTCTGGAAGGGCTGAACCTGGTTTCTGATGCAGTCCCCCCCCCCCCCCCAGTAGTTAGCTCACTTAAGGCAGCTTAATGAAATTAATTAACAGTACATTTAAAATGTTTTGTGTTTTTTGTCGTTGTAATTGAATTCCAGCTTTCATTTGAAGGCAGCTTGAGAAAAGCCAAATACAGGTGACAATCTGCAGCACAGGCACGGGTGGGCTCCTGCCAGCACCAAAGTGGGCGGCACAGATGGGGCAGTGCAGGGCAGAAGCTGTGCCTCCTTGGGATGCAAATGTGAACAGAGCTTGCATTTTCAGGGAAATAACTCAAGTGCTCTGCCCGTCCGTCCCGGTGCCCCTGGACCCTGAAGCCAAAGGGTCAGGATGCTCGGGCAGAAGGTGCAGGTGCTGCTGCAGGTCTTGAGGCTGTGTCCCATGGGGGGAGCTGCAGAACGTGGTTGGGAACCTCTGAACGCATCTCAGTGAGAGCCGGAGCTGCGGGTGTGATGGTAGCCACATGCACCTTTCCCTATTCATGGCATTTGTTTGCAATAATTAGCAGCACGGCCCCCTTGATCCCATCACTGCCCAGAGAGGTTGTTCTGTATCCTCTGCACCCACAGCCGGGCTGTGTGCAACATGGAGCTTACGGGCAAAAGCCATGCTGCTGGGTATCCATGGTCACATACCATCCCCTGGCTGCTCCCACCACCAATTTTTGGGGAAGAAGCAGACACATCCCTGGTGTCCCCTCCTGCTCTGCATTCCCTTCATGACCACCTTTTGTGTTTTTTTTTTTTTTTTTTTTTTTTTTTTTTTTTTTTTTTTCAGAGATTTCAGGCAACACAGACGACATCCCGCTGGTGCGCTGGCGGCAGCAGTGGCTGGAGAACGGCACGCTGCTCTTCCACATCCACCACCAGGATGGGGCCCCCAACCTGCCCGGCTTCGAGCCCACCGATGAGCCCCAGACTGAGTCGGCAGAGGAGGAGCTGAGGATCCTCCACATCTCTGTCATGGTAGGTGCTGGTTTAGGGTGTCTGCTCCCTCTGCTCCTCCTGCCCCGGGATGGGGAACTAAGCCTCAGGGGTGGGCTGAACGCACCCCTCCAGCCACTGGTGCACGCAGAGGTGCCTGCTTTGGAGTCAGGGGCTGTGTTTTTATTTTTTTTCTTGTCTCGGAAAAAAATCTGAAGAACTGACAATTTCTGAGCCGCTGGAAGATAATTAGCTGGAGACAATGTGCTGCCGAGGCTGCAAACAGGCTGTTTAATGGTGCCTACCCTAATGAGAGCGTCGGTAGCTCTTCCAGATTGCAGCCTGGGGCCAGGTTTCTCCTCCATCATTTGCGCTTGATTAGTCTCGAGGAAAAAAAAATAATAAAAAAAGGAAAAAGTTCTGGCAAAGCCAACCCCAAACCCATTTTGGTCCCTTTCCTTATTTTTGTCACCATCCTGGCTCCCATCCCATGAGCATGCATCACTGGGGGGATGGTTGTCCTGCTCTGCTGCTGTTGTTTTGGTGCTCTTGGACACCACTGAGTACACAGACCCGGGCAGGAGTGCATGAAATAAAGTTGTTATCAAACTGATGGAAATTATGCCCGCAACCCCTGTACCAAAATGTGTAAGTGCGGATTGAATCTTCCCCTCTTCTCCATCACTCCCAGCTCTGCTCTGGCAGCATCCTGACAAATAGAGCTTGGCTTCTGTGCCCAGCGTCAGTCACGTGTAATGTTCAAGGCTGATTTTCTTTCTTTCCCCTTCGGAGAGAAGCGTGAGCAAGGGGCTGTGTTCATCATGGCACGTGGGCCATGCCAGAAACCCTCATGCAACTCATGTGCAGCACCGGGACCCCTTGGAGGCTTTTCCCAAGTGCCCGGTGGGAGGGGATGGAGGATTTCTGTGCTCCCGTGGGGAGGAGCTGAGGACTGAGGTGGTGCCCTGGCCCCTTCAGCAAGGCAGGTGGCTCCACCACTGTTTTTTTTACTCCTGGAGTAAAACTCTTGAAATATCTTGAAACCTCAAGTGGCCACCATCTGCTTTTCCTCATGGGTTCTTGGACTACCAGGGCAGAAAAACTGCTGTTTCAGTTAAATAACGGGGCTTTTATAGACATCTGCAGCCAAGGGGCTTCCACTCGGCTCGAGCTCCAGCTTGGTCTCCTTGTTTACCAGCCGCCCAGCTCAGGCAGCAGGCAGAGCTGCCTGCTCTTTGAGGGGAGAGCCGCATGCAGAGGGCAGCTGAGGAAAGGCAGCAAAGTCCCCGTGTCACCCCCCACCCATGGGTGAACCCTTCCAGGGGTGATGGGAGCTGTGACGTAGGAGCCATCTCCGGTGGGGACAGGGAGTAGGATCCACATTCGGGAATCAGAGGAACCCAAAGGGATTTAAACCCCATAGAGAACTGGGCCCTGGCTGCCTGTGTCCTCCATCACTGGATTCTCCTCCTTTGTCTTTTTCTTTTTTTTTCTTTTAAACAAATTTTGTAAGGAGGGCTGGGAGGGTATATTGCAGCTCCGTTATCCTGGGAATGGAAGAGGGCTAAGCCATAATGGCTGTTACAGCTCCTTTTCCAGCCGCTTCTCCTGCTTCTCATTCAATAATTTCCTTAATGTTTTGTCCTGATGGAGCAGATTGTTACTCGCGTTTTATTTTATCAAGATCACCTATTGCTTGAAAAAGAGGAGGGGGCTGGAGCTGCAGATGACCAGGGAGCTCTTAGCTGGCACTATTATTATTATTGTTATTATTATTATTATTATTATTGGCACAGGGGGCCAGCGAGAGCTTTCATCTCACCGCCTCCGTCCATGCTGCAGCAGTGCCATCTCCATGGGGGGTGGCCTTGGGGACAGAGAGGGGGTGGCAGGGCTGGGTGTGCTTTTGGCCATCTCCAGCACCGTGGGGTTGGAGCTTCTCCAGCCGTGTGCCCCCGAGCCTTCGTCTCTTCCTGCATGCTGAAATTTCCGCAGGACGCCCTGGGAAAATCTCCCAAGATTAAGAGCGACAGCACTGAAAGCGGCTGGAAATGGGTCAGAAAAAGTTGCCCCTAGGAGTGTTTGCCTGCAATAAACCCGGCCTCCGCTTTCAAAGCCGTCGCGGGAGCGCAAAACAAAACACGCTCTACTTTAAACGTTGCCTTTTCACGCCTCGGTGGTGACTTCAAAGCCGGTCCAGCTCGAGGCAGGCTTTACCCCCCGGTGCCAGGATGCTCTTATCAGCGCGGCCGGGCTTCTCCCAGCCTGTCCCCCCTCCCAGCGCCCCGGGGCTGTTTGCTGGACCCCCCCTGAGCCCCGCTCGCCCTTGGTCCTGCAGGGAGGGATGATCGCACTGCTGCTCTCCATCCTCTGCCTGGTGATGATCCTCTACACCCGCCGGCGGTGGTGCAAGCGGCGCCGCGTGCCGCAGCCCCAGAAGAGCGCCAGCGCCGAGGCGGCCAACGAGATCCACTACATCCCCTCGGTGCTGATCGGGGGCCACGGGCGGGAGAGCCTGCGCAACGCCCGCGTGCAGGGCCACAACTCCAGCGGCACCCTCAGCATCCGTGAGACCCCCATCCTGGACGGCTACGAGTACGACATCACCGACCTGCGGCACCACCTCCAGCGCGAGTGCATGAACGGCGGCGAGGACTTCGCCAGCCAGGTCACCCGCACCCTGGACTCGCTGCAGGGGTGCAATGAGAAGTCCAGCATGGACCTCACGCCAGGTTGGGAAGCTATGGGGCCAAACCGGGCCCTTTCTGCCTCATCTTCCTCGCGCGTGTGCATTTTCCCTCCAGGGTTTGGCCCATTTCTCTGGGACTCCCTCGCATGTGGGATGTTAGTGGGGTTTTGGCTGCTAGTTGAGGGTGGTCCCCATTGAGTGGCACGCAGTTGGAGAAGGCAAGGTAGAACTTTGGGGGGGAAAAACTGTGATTCCTGTGGCCTGGCTGAGGACCCAGATGGTGTTTCCTCCGAGCTCCCCCATGGTGAGCTTCCCAAATTCCCTTTTCCATCCCAGAACTCCTGGTGTCTGCACCAGCTGAGGTTTTTAATATTAAAATTAGGCTTGCCATCAGTATGATTCAGAGTTAATGCTCTTCTAATCACCAACAGAGATTATTTGAGGCTCGTAACACACTTGCTTGTTGGCTGTATTGCCAAATGAGCCGTACAAGTGAAACCCTCTTAGTCAAGGCACAGTTTGGGACAGCTATGCTGTGGTTCCCACAGCTCTCCAGGGATTTTCTTTGCAGACCTGGATATGCAGAAGTGCCCTGGGAGGAGGGGGAATGCTGAACCTCAGTATTTTTACGGGCTTGGTGGACAGGGCAGACTGGTCCACCAGCCACAGTCACCTTGCACGGGTGCTGGGGGTCCATCGAAGGAAATCTCTTTCTCGCCTCCCTTCTTTTCTTCTTTTTTCGGTCTTTGTCCCTGAAAGATGTTGCCTTCGATTCTTCCCGCCTAGGGAGCGACAACGCCAAGCTGTCCCTGATGAACAAGTACAAGGACAACATCATCGCCACCAGCCCCGTGGACGCCAACCACCAGCAGGCCACGCTGCTCTCCCACACCTCCAGCAGCCAGCGCAAGCGCATCAACAACAAGGCGCGAGGTGCGGGGTGTACGGGGATGTGCCAGCCCCCGGCAGCTCCCCAAACTGCCCAGACCCACGGGATTGGTGGGGCGAGAGCTGTGCTGCAGGATGGAAATGGGGGTTTGGGATTTGGGGCTGGGAGCTGTGGCAGGGGGGAGAAGTTGCAAGGCAATGGGGGCTGTGGTGGGGAGGGAGAAGATCTGCGTCCAGCTTCAGCCTCCAAGGCCACAGCAGCAGAGGGTGATGGAGGATGAGGTGTGCATGCAGTCACCCCGCCATGACGACACTTGGTGTCCCCCACAGCCGGCTCGGCGTTTCTTAACCCCGAGGGGGACTCGGGGACGGAGGCGGACACCGATCCCCAGCTGACCTTCTACACAGACCCCTCGCGGAGCCGGAGGCGCAGCCGAGGTGGGTGCAGGCAGGCAGCGAGCGGGTCTCTGAACCCCGACGTCCCCCAGCTCTGCCTGCTCATCTGCTCATCAGGCTTTCCCTGTGGGCTTGCCCCACGGTGTGGGGGGCAAGGACGGGGATGCAGAGCCCAGGACCCCTCTGAGCACTCTCCCGGGTGGCTGGGTCTTGGGTCTGAGAGAGTTTTTGTGCCTTGCAGTGGGGTCCCCCCGCAGTCCCGTGAACAAGACCACGCTGACCCTCATCAGCGTGACGAGCTGCGTGATCAGCCTGGTGTGCTCCTCACACATGAGCTGCCCCCTTGTTGTCAAGATCACCCTCCACGTCCCCGAGCACCTCATCGCCGATGGTGAGTGCCCCGTGGCTCCCCCCGAGCTCCCTCAGCCGTGCACTGGGAGCTGTAACAGAGGGGAAGGAGGAACGATGGAGGGGGTGGGTGTGGGGTGGGTGCAGGATGGAGGGGACGGGTTTGGGGTGGAGGACAGCAGCGTGGGGCAGAGGGGATGGGGGTGGGATGGTGGGGATGCACTCAATGCGGAGGTGGCTGCTGCAGGATGGAGGGGATGGGTGAGGAATGCAAGAGATGGATGTGGGGTGGGGGGGACCGTCACGGGATGGAGGGGACCGTCATGGGATGGAAGAGGCTGTCACGGGACAGGGGACACTGTCATCGGACGGATGGCATTGTCACGGGCTGGAGGGCACTGTCAGGGGATGGAGAGCTGAGAGTTGAGCCGCTGATTGCCCCCCGGGCGGCAGGGAGCCGGTTTATCTTGCTGGAGGGCAGCCAGCTGGACGCCAGCGACTGGCTGAACCCGGCGCAGGTCGTCCTCTTCTCCCAGCAAAACTCCAGCGGGCCCTGGGCCCTGGACCTCTGCGCCCGCCGCCTCCTCGACCCCTGCGAGCACCAGTGCGACCCCGAGACCGGTAAGCCGGGGGCAGTGGGGGTCCTGCGGGGCCCTCTGTCCCTGATGTCCCCCCTCTCCCCGTAGGTGAGTGTCTCTGCTACGAGGGCTACATGAAGGACCCGGTCCATAAGCACCTCTGTATCCGGAATGAGTGGGGCACCAACCAGGGGTGAGTGTGCCCCCAGCGCCGTGCCCAGGCTCGGGCGGCAGCACGGTGTGGCAGGGCTGTGGGAAATCCTCTTTGGTGAAAGAGTTAAAAGCACCTTGGTGAACCGTGAGCTGTGGGCTCTGCAGGGGCTCCTCAGGAGGTGAGGATTTTTGTTGTTTGAAGTCGTCAGAGCTGAGGAGCGCTGGCATAGATGTTGCTGTTATTAGGTTTCAGAGTGAACAGCCCCCACAGAGCATCGGTGCTGTTCCTTTTCTCCTTCTGGGGGCTCTCCTCTGGCAGCCAGCACCAGGAGATGTTTGCCCGACATCATCATACCCCCAGAAATACAAGAGCAAAATTTCCTGATGTTTTGGTAGCATGCAGAAAGCCCAGACACAGCAAAAAAAAAACTAGGGGGACAAGCGACCGTCAGGGATGTCCCCAGCTCTCCATGGCTCCCCATCCCCTCTTAATGGATGGGGGCATAGGGATGGGGTCTTCGCCTTTCCCCCGTTGCCGAGGACACGCTGAGTGTCTCCCGTTGGGCTGGAGGAGCCCACAGCCAGCATGCACAGAGCAAGGGGGAGAATGACTTTGTGCTCCAACACGCATCTGTGAGTGCTGGCTTCCTGCTGCTGTGCTTCTAGGGTGTGGGACTGCAGCTGAGCACCTCAGCTAGCTCCTCGCTGACCTAGCTGCTCCATCTAAAGGGAGAGGGGAGAAAAGGCTGGTTATTAGGAAAAAATACAGATGGCAGCAGGCGGGAGGGAAGCCAAGGGCAGGAAGGACAAATCCGCTCCTGCCCTTTAATAAGGAGTTGTTTGCTCGGCGTAATTCAAAGGGGTCTTTGGCATCGTCCCCAGGATAAATAGGACCAGGGAACTTGTTTTTTCCCATGTGCGGTTTTGGCATTATAGGATTTTGCTGTGTTTGTGCTCTGCCTTCCGTCCTGCAGCAGCGTTTGTGCCTGGCCAGGATGGGACCACCACAAGCCCCCCGGCCTTTCCCTGGGTCCGTGGGGGCTCTGATGGGTTGGGGCTCTCTTGTCGCGGCTCCTCCAGTTTGCCCAATTCCCTGCAGAACTTGCAACCTTAACCCAGGATTTATGGTGTTTTTTTGGGGGGCAGGGCACAAAAGCAGAACTGGGGGGGCTTTGCTTTTGCCAGCCCCTTGGTCGTGCTGCGGAGCACTGCTGGGATGCCTGGGCACGGTCTCTCAGCGCTGACAGAGCGGCGCTTTTATCTGAAAGCGCACTGCGAGGCTCTGGATGCGTTTCCGATTGGTTTGTTTTTATTTACAGTGATTATCATTTGAGTCAGTGTCTGTGCACTCAGCAGCATCTAATTTTGCTCGTGAAGGCGAGCTCATCTTTGAACTTTATTTGCAGTGGCTTTGTGTGCTGCGTGTATTTTGGGTACCACACCGAGAGCCGAGCCATCACCATGCATCCTTTACTGAACGCATCCGGTCCCTAAATCAGCACCAGTTTTTCAAAAACGAGAACTTTTTGATCATGTGCAGCAGATATATTTTGATCGTCTGCTTTTGTGTGCTGCTCTTCAGCTGTTTTAAACAAATCTGCTGTGCGTTGCCTGTTTGTTAGCCGCCTGCCTCCCGACTTTGATATGCATTTTTAATTAGCTGCCCCGCGGCTTCTTCTCCAACATTTCTCAGGTAGCTTTCCAGCAATCTGGCCAACCTGGCTGATCCAACCGGATTCCCAGGGTGGCACCATGGTAGGACTGTCCTGGAAGTCACATCGGCGAGCTGTGCACCCGGGTAGCCTGCCCACCTCCCTAATTTCTTGACCCCTTGCACCTGCAATGCGATGGCTGATGGCTGTCCCCTCACTGGCTGTCTCCTTACCTGGGAGATACCCCCAGTGAGGTCTAACACCTTTGGCATTTAAGGGTCTCAACATGCATTTTCCTCTATTTTCACTCTTCACCACTGCAAGGGGAGGTTTGGGGCCAGTTTAAGGTGATTTGGTCAATGTGGCTGGCTGTGTGCTGTCACGCTCTTCCAGCATGGGCAAAAATATGGGCAGGGGAAAGCAATGGGGTCAGCCCCCTGGTTGTAGGGTGGGCTGGATTTGCCCACTGCTTGCCAGGTGAGACCCCTCTGCTTGGTAGGACCTGCGCCAAGGTGGGCCCAGAGGACCCATAGGGCAAATGGTTCCCTTTCAACAATTTGGGTACTGCTTGAGACCCTGTGAGGTGTTAATTGCTTTTCCTGGGTATTGGTGGGGATGGCTCCTGCTGTGGGTGTCTGTCTCCTGCTGTGGTCATCACCTGCCCTGGCTCTTCCCAGGGAAGTTCCCCCTAAAGTCAGCAGTGGGATCCTTGTACTCACCACTGGTTTGCACTGGGAGCATCCCCTTGCAGAGCGTGGATTTGCTGGGGGTCCCCAACCCCAAATGCTTCTCCCTTTTGGGGGGACAGCAAAATCCCACAGCCAAATTGGACCACCCCAGCAGGGCAGGGCACCCCTTTATTCCTGTCCTGCTCACCCCCTCCGCACGGTGCCCCTTCTATGGGGAGCTGTCCCCCTGCCCCCCTCTGTGCTGTGTACCCACCCGTGTCCCATCCCCTCCAACCCCACAGAGCAGCCAGGGACATGGAAAAGTGACAAGGACAGCACTTTCCCTGCTTAAGCTCTTTTCTTTCTCTCCCTTTTTATTTTTCCACTCCTTTTTCTGCCTATCTTTTTTTTTTTTTTTTTTCTTTCTCCTCTGCCTCTTTCTATCCCCCGCTGTGCGCCGCGGCTTTGCGAGCTGGAAGGACGGCCAGATAAAAAGCTCGTCTTTCTTTCAGATCCTTTCACCAAACCACCCCTCCGCCTCCTCCTCCCCGCCCCATTCTCCTCGCAGATTTACGGGCAGCCCAGGAGAAAGTGCCGGCATTAGCATTTTTAATAAAGAGCCGCTTGGAAGGGAGGGCAGCGGGCGGGGAGGTGGGCAGGAGAACAGCAGCCGGAGCCTGGCGAGACCCTGGCCAGGCAGAGCCTCAGTGGGGCTGGCACTGGGTGGAAACCCCAAAAAGCATCAAGGGGCCGTGGCCCAGACCTATTTTAAGCCCATAACCACCAACCACCTAATTCTCTGGTGGCACTGCAGCCGTGCTCATGTGTAGCAACTTCTCAGCACCTTCGGCTCTCCCTGCCAGCTCCCTTCCAGCAGCCCCATGTTAGCTCATCACTGCCGTGTCCCATGGGCCCAGGCTTTAGTTCCTTATCCAACAGAGGCAAAAAAGCCCCGTGGATAACGATGGCTCCCAAGGCTGGAGGTTGGTCTGACCTTGTCCCTGTGGGGCTGCAAGGCAGGGTACAGCTCCGGGGTGCAGGGGACGTAAATCAGAGAAACACCAACAGCACCAGGTCCCGAGGGCTTGTCTGGCACATCGGGAGCTTCCCCTTGAGCCTGGGTCTGGAGCAGGGCATGAGTCCAGCTGGAAAAAACAAGAGGCCTGAAGACCGTCCCGGGGATGCATTGGCAGAGCTTTGGCTGTAGGCACTCGCTCACGGTGCTTGGTGAGCTTTCTGGCTGTCGGCTGCCCCGTGGACCCCCCGTTTTGTTGTTTCAGATGCCAAGGCTTGCAGGGAGCCAAGGGCTGTCATTTCTGGCCCATTTAATCCAATCTGATCAGATGCAGAGCTGCTTCTGATCTGTCTCCGTACCCTTTGTGAGCTTGGAAGGCCACGCAGCCGAAATACCTGCCAAGAGCAAGGAAAGCAGAGCAGCGAGGCGCCTGCGGAGCACAGGAGGTGGGGAGACAGGCAGCTGCATGGGCACAGGGGAAGAAAGAGGGGATGAAACAGCACCAGAGCCACGGGGGGGACATGCCAGTGATGAAGGAGGTGAGATATGAGCGGGGGAGAATTTCTCCCCCCACCCTCTGCAGCAGGAGGCACAAGTAGGCGAGGAGGGGACTTTTGTCTGCCTGGAAGGAACAGTCGGTGCGGAGCTCCTGGAGAGCCAGGCTCAGAGCACAAAATTTTAGGCACAGTTGGAAGTCGGACACTGGGGGGCATAACGTGTCCTGGGAGCTGATTTGCACCTCGCAGGCAGACTGGAGGCTGAGTGGCACGGCGGTGCTGTCTCCTGGGCTCCCATGGCACTGCCACTTTTGGGCTGAGCACCGGGGCATGCAGAGCGTGGCTCTCCACCACCATTTTCCCACCCGACCCGCCAAGGAACAATACCATGCTCTGCTTTTGTTCCCAGCCTGGCACACTCCGGAGAAGCAAGAATAAAGCCCATCTATCTGCAGGGAGGCGGGGATGTGCAGCATTCAAGGCGCTGGCGAGGCACAAGGAGCAAGAGGGCCTTATCCGGGGCGAGGCGCTGGATGTAATCCTCTGCGCCCAGCCAGCCACAGCAGTGCCATTGTGTCCCGGCCAGGAAATGAGCAGCGTGCTCTAATCCTGCAATCAGGATTTTTATTTTTTTTTGTCCTTGCTGAAATAACTTCAGATTAGAAATTGAAGTGCTTATGCAGGAGAGCTGTAATTGCCTGGAGAGAAAATCCCCAGGCTTGCTGGAGCAAGGTGCTTGTGGTGCCCCTTGCGGGGAGGCGAGCTCTCACCGGGTCTCTTAAAGGTGGCAGGGTGGAAAAATCTCTTTCTCTTCCCAGCTCTGAGCTTGCCTTGCAAATGGGATTTGGTTGGGTCTGGTTGTGATTCCCCTTGTCTGGTATCCTGAATTTTTTTTTCTTTCTTTATTTTTTTCTGGTCTCTGACTTGCCAGTCTCTCTGCAATGGATGCTGTGTAAAAAATGCAGAGAATGCTCCACAAAAGATGCTGTGTAAATGATGCTAAAAGCTGTAAATTTTTCAGGATAAAGGAAATAAAAGCTTTGTCTGGGTTTGGGTTAGCACCCATGCCACCTGAAAGTATGAAACTGAAGGGGGATAAGGCAAGGGGTTGAAACTGTCCCTGGGCCTGAGATGCTTCCTTCCAGAAGGCTCGCAGAGGAAAGTTTCAGATGTGTTTTGGGTTGCTTTTTGCAGTTTGATGGATGTGATAAAAATCTCCACTGTGGGAGCAGGTGGGTGGTACCCGAGGGTGCAGGGGTGTGAGGCTCACACATGCTCTGCAGTGATGGGAAGGGGGGGCTGGAGCCAAGCGTACCCTGAAATAAACGGCGAGGTATGCCACTGAATGGGGGCACCAGCCATATAGGATCCTAACTCCTAAAAATTGGGAGAAAAAAAAAAAAAAAGGCCAAACATCTTGGGTGTGGGGCTATTTTCCTGCCTTGTCCTGGCTTGGTTTGAGCTATGTGATCCCAGGACCCATTCTGTGCTTGCACCCATGTGTGTGTGCCACAGGTGCAGTGGCTCTTGCTGTAGCACATAGCAAGCAGCCAGGGAGATATTTGGGGATGCCAGCGTGATGTCCTTGTGCTTCTCCTCCAGACCCTGGCCGTACACCATATTCCAGCGCGGCTTTGACCTGGTGCTGGGCGAGCAGCCATCCGACAAGATTTTTCGGTAAGCCCTGCTTCGACCTTATCCCCACCCCTTGGACCTCCCTGCTGGTTTGGCCGCTGCCTGGTGCTGGTCCTGGGGAGGGTGCAGCAGGCTGGTGATGGCATGGCCAAGCACCGTGTCCTGTGCCACCTCCTGGGGACTTGTGAGCATGGCTGGCGTGGTCCTACTACAGCGGCCACGTGGGTTTCATGGGATGCTGGATGCCCAGCAGCCAGTTCCTCCTCCCCATCCACAAGGAGAGCAAGATGTAGGTTCTGAAGGAGGATTTCTACCAAAAGGAGAAGTGCTTTCCTTTTCCCTGGACACCTCAGAGAGGAGGAATAAATACATGAATAATCCCTCGTCACCTCTCCTCCTGCTCCCCAGCAGCATGCTCCTGGCGGATGGGTGCTGGAGATACCTGCATCCAGCTGGGGATGGGTTTGGGACCACCCCAGGGAGAGGGACGGGTTCAAGGGCTGGGTTTTGGTGGAGGTGGACATCTGCATGATGTCGCCGCATTGATGTGACACAAGGGTGGCCCTCTGGGTGCGGTGCCCCCCTGTGTGCCTGCTCCCCTGCCAGGTTCACCTACACCCTGGGGGAGGGCATGTGGCTGCCACTGAGCAAGAGCTTCGTCATCCCTCCGGCTGAGCTGGCCATCAACCCCTCGGCCAAGTGCAAGACCGACATGACGGTGATGGAGGACGCAGTGGAGGTCAGGTGGGTGTGACTGTAGAGTGGGGACGAGGGTCTGTAACAGCCTGGTGTGGCTCTGCAGCCAGGGGGACAACCCAAAGGACGTGGGGGTGGTGAGAGCTTGGGGGTTGGTACGTCTGCTGCCAACCAGAGCAGTGCCAACCAGAGCAGTGAAACACCTTCTCCCCCTCCTCGCAGGGAAGAGCTGATGACCTCCTCCTCCTTCGACAGCCTGGAGGTTCTCCTCGACTCCTTTGGCCCCGTCCGGGACTGCACCAGGGACAACGGGGGCTGCAGCAAGAATTTCCGCTGCATCGCCGACCGCAAGCTGGATTCAACGGGCTGCGTGGTGCGTGGTGGGGGGACAGGGCGGAGGAGGAAGAGATGCCTCCTGCTCTCCTCATTACCCCAGAGTGAATATTTTTTGTGTTTTGGGGGCACCTGGTGGCTCTTTCAGGTGTCCCTATGACCTTTAGCGTGTTCTGTGCTGGTGGAGGGGCCTCAGGGAGCAGCATTTTAGCACCCACCACCTCCACAGCCTCCTCTCTGCCCCACCCAGCTGGGATTTCATCCCAGGAGCCACTTTTGGCTGGCTGGGCTCCCCTCATCTCTCTCGCTTTCCCCTCCACCAGTGCCCAGCGGGACTGAGCCCCATGAAGGACGGCACAGGCTGCTACGACCGCCACGTCGGCGTCGACTGCTCTGACGGCTTCAACGGGGGCTGCGAGCAGCTGTGCCTGCAGCAGATGGTGCCCCTGCCCGACGACCCCCTGCTCTACAACATCCTCATGTTCTGTGGGTGAGCCCCCCAGCACCGTCCCCAGCATGGGGACCTCCGTGTCCCCAGGAGCAGGAGACCCCTCCTCGCTCCGTGAGGGCACGCAGGTGGCCTTGGCCAAGTGAACTGAGAGCACGTGGGGGTTTCTGCACCATAACCTCTTCCCAAGCAAAACACAAAATGCAAAGTGGCCCCAGGGGCTGGGTGGCTTTGAGGGTGTCCTCATTTCTGGGTGTCCCACCTGGAGTGGCTTGGGCCTCGCTGGTGGGGCTGCAGGTGATGGGGCCCCGCTGCTGACTTGCCAGGTGCATCGAGGACTACAAGCTGGGTGTGGACGGGCGGTCCTGCCAGCTCATCTCCGAGTCGTGCCCTGAGGCAGGGGACTGCGGCGAGCCCCGCGAGCTGCCCATGAACCAGACGCTCTTTGGGGAGATCTTCTATGGCTACAACAACCACTCCAAGGAGGTGGCCCCAGGGCAGGTGCTCAAAGGGACCTTTAGGTAAGGGGGGACGTGGGGAGGTGGCCGCTGGCAGGGTTTCCAAGAGCACAGTGTGTGGTTCAGCCATCTCTGGCCAAGTTTTGCAGAAGACCGAGGGACTGGCAGGGCAGGCACATCTGAAACCACATCTGTCTTCATAACCCATGCCCAGAGGCTTGGTGCTGGGTTTTTGGAGTGGGTTGCCAGCCAGGTGTTGCCATCCCTTGTCCCCTCACCCCATTCTCCTCTCTCCCCAATTAATTTCCAGGCAGAACAACTTTGCCCGGGGCCTGGAGCAGCAGCTGCCAGACGGGCTGGTGGTGGCCACGGTGCCCCTGGAGAACCAGTGCCAAGAGGAGCTCTCAGACCCCACACCTGACCCCGAGTTCCTCACCGGTGAGTGAGCCCGGCCAGACCTACACCCTCCTGGGGATGCTGTGTGAAATATCCTGCCTGGCTGCAGCACCCCGTGCCCAGCCCTGAAAGGGGAAGGCGGCACGTTTCCCGATTTTATTTCAGCCACCTGCAAACGGGGGCAGTCAGTAGCATTGCTGTGGCAGGCTGCCTGCTGCCAGGCTGCCCGTTTGCAGGGCACAGGCTGTGAATTAATTGTGTGGCTAACAGCTCAGGTGCCCACCGGAGAGCTGGGGGGTTTTCAAAAAGATTTTTCTTCTTCCAGGCAAAAAACGTTTTCCAAATGCCTTTAATTTGATTTCCAAACCAGAAATTGGTGTAAAGAAGCATTCAAAACCACAATATTTTGGTTTGTCCTCACAGACCATTGACCATGAGCACCAAGGTCACGGTGCGTTCCTAGCCTGGAGGGTGCCATGGGGGTGACAAAGGCAGTGCCACCACGGCCACGGCATCACAGAGGGGATGGGGGCCAGGGACTTTGCTGGCAATGACGCTGGGGAGACAGAAGCCAGCAAATTGCTGTATTCATTTCCCACTGCTCTGCTGGCTCTTTGTGACTGATTAGGAGGGAAAAAAAAAAAAGAGAGAGAAGAAAAAAAAGGAAAAGGAGTGAAATCTTCTGTGCTTGTCAGTAGGCAGATCTGGGCATTGCTGTGAATACACGAGAGGCAGAGCTGCTGAGTAAGGAAGGGCTGTTTTTGCATAAACACTTTGCAGGGACGAGCGAGGCTTTGAAGCTGTTGGCAGCAGCCGGCACTGAAGGAAGCGGCACTGGGAGGCAGAGTACCGCATCCTCCTTATCCTCTGCCTCTCCTCCTCGCTGCGGAGGGGGGAGGCACGTTGTTGTCCTGCCTGAGCCCTGCTGCGTGGCTGCTCGGCTGCCAAGCAGTGGTGTGCTGCACTGGAGGTGTGCAGCCAGCTGTGGGATGCTCTGGCCACCAACATCAGAGCTGTGAGCAGCCTCAGTTCCCTTTCTCGGGCTTCGTCCCAGGATTTGGCTCTCAGGAGCTGGGTCTGTCCCTGGGTTGACCACCCTCATCCTCATCCAGGCCATCTCGGGAGGGTTTCTGGTCTTGCTCAGCCCCAGCATTGCCACAGTGCCCAAGGGACCGTGAGCACAGGAGGGCGATTTCCCCATGCACACGTGTCCTGCTCTGTCCCCTGGGCCTCCGTGTTGGCCGCAGCTGTGGCGTGACGGTGACCGTTCCCAGGCCTGCCAACAGCTCATTAAAAAGCGCAACTCTCATTAGCGAAGTAATTAGCACACCTGGGCATGTCTGGGGAGCGGCCGCCGGGAGGGAGGCAGGAGGAGGCTCGTTATCTTCCGCCGTGGAGCCCCGGACGGCAGGATGAAACGAAGCCATCATTTTTCATTTAAAGCCATGATTTTAATTGCCGCAGAGCAGCTGACGGCGGGGACATGATGAGTGCTGGTCCTTTCCATGACTCCTTCCCACCCTGTCGGGTGCACAGCGCCAGGCATGGCACAAGGCACTGCGCCCTCCGCGGTGTCCCCACGCCTGGCAGTGGTGCTGAGCGGTGCTGAGCGCCGTGTCCTCTCTCTGGCAGGGATGGTGAACTTCAGCGAGGTGTCCGGGTACCCGCTCCTGCAGCACTGGAAGGTGCAGTCCGTCATGTACCATGTCCGGCTCAACCAGCTCACCATCTCCCAGTGTAAGTGGGGCCAAAAATGGTGGTGAGAGGACACGGCACCTTCTGCTGGGTGGTGGGCTTAGGGTTGGCTGGTCTGGAGGGCCCAAGGGGCTCAGTGTCTGCATGGATCTGGGCATCTCCCCCCATGTCACCCCCAGCCTTCAGCAACGCGCTCCACTCTCTGGATGGGGCCACCTCCCGCGGGGATTTTGTGGCGCTGCTGGACCAGTTTGGCAACCACTACATCCAGGAGGCCGTGTACGGCTTCGAGGAGTCCTGCTCCATCTGGTACCCCAACAGGCAGGTCCAGCGGCAGCTCTGGCTGGAGTACGAGGACATCAGCAAAGGTAGGAGCCCCGGGACAGGTCCTCAAAGCCACCCTGCTGCCTGCTGAGCAGAAGCTGGGTTTGCCCTCTGCACAACAGGGAGAGCGCCCAGCCCTTGCAGAGGCTGCATCCCACCTCATTTTCTTATTTCCACCCTGCTGTTGTGGTCAAAGGACCCCCGTGGACTGCAGCCAGCGTCAGCCCGGGCCAGCAAGGCGTATAAATACCCACACCCCCAGGGAGATGAAAGATGAATGCGCTAATCCCACCAAGCCGTCCTGTCTGATTCTGGACTTAGCTGCTATTTGTCTTTAATCCCGTCCCTTCGCTCCCTTTGTCTCCTCCCTATCTGCTCTCTTCCACTCACATCCCGGGGCCAGACTTTCCTTCTGCTAATGTTTTCTCTTCTCCCCGGGTGCCAGCGCTGTGTTTTACTGTCTGCACACCAGTGACGAACTGGTCACCGGGCTCTGGGAAAGAGGGGGAGCCTGTGGGAGCCCAGTCCTGGCTCTGCCTTCAGTACAGAGAAGGAAGCATCTGCACACTGCATTAGAAGCAGCAGGAAAGGTCAAAATCCTGGGTGTGGGTGACCCCTCGGGTGGAAAACGTTCATTTCTGAGCCTGGATGCTGCGGGCTGAGGCCTCCTGGAGCCTGGACGCCTTCCCGAGCCCACCTGCAAGAGTCCAGACCTGCTGCTGTTTTGCTGAGGGCTGTTTCCAGATGTAGCATCTTTTGATTGCGAGTACTTTTTTTTTTTTTTTTTTTTTTTTTTTTTTTTTTTTTCCCCTCCTGCAATTTCCTCCTCTTTGATTTTCCTGCTTGGAGGCTTTTCAGGTCTGGCAGTCTCTTTCCACCCACAGTATCACATTTCGGTTTCGCTCTGGCACCTGCCACTTTCCCTCCTTTCCTTTTTGTTTGCAAACGTCAGGAGCTGGATATCGACTGAGAAATTGCAAGAGACAACTCATTCTCTGGCTCCTCTGCTTTCCCCCGGTGCCTGTGAAGCTGCAATTCACAGCTAGCCCAAAGTGATCCATTTCCAGCTCGATGGGGTAGCCGAGCAATGCTCTCGTACCCGGGTTTTTGTCTAACAGCCCTGTTTTCCTCGCAGGGGTCTCAGAGATTGGCTTGGCTGACCCTTGCAATAGGAAGATCTCCCCACAGCATCCCACAGTGGCCTCAGCATCCGTAGCTTCTTCCCACCCCACCAGCCTGCCTTGTCCTTGTCAACGCCAGCCCTTTTTTCACGATGACACCACGGGGATGTGGTGGCATCGGGGCGCTGGGCACCTTTGCGAAGAGCTTGGAAAAGCCCCATCGCAGCCCGGCTGGGGGCTGCAGTGGTGATGAACCTGTAGGACTGCCTCCGTCTCACCATTTTCTTCTGCCTCATGTCCATGCTTTGAAAGCCAAACCCGGGAAAGACCCCATTTCCTGGCCTGGCTGCAACCTTGCCCACCTCCATAACGCCCGTCATGGTCTATGGTGACTGTGGGGGTGATGGCATGCGCTTCTGCCACACTCAGCGGGGGATATTTGGGGCTGGTGGTGCTAGAGGGAGAGGCTTTCCCAAGCCCTCTGGCCACCTGTGCTGTCTGAAAGCCCTTTTCCAGTGCAGGACACGTGCCCCCTCCAGCCCTCCCCCTACATTTCTTGGGGGGAAAGGTGGACAGATGCAAAGAGCCAGCCATGAGGCAGATCCCAAAAGGGAAGCGCTCCTCATCTCCCTTCCCCACAGAGGAAACCGAGCACAGGTGCAATGGATGGACCAGAGGAAGTCTTGGTGGGTGGCTTTGTAGCCATCTCAGGAACTTCCTGGCCATCTGGAAGCACTGACACATCTTTTCTGCTTATTCTGAGCTCTTTGGATCTGCATCCCTTGTTTTTGGTTTGTCTGCCTCTAGGAGGGATTGGCAGGCTGAGCTGTTTGCCTCTGCAGAGAGCAACGCTAAGATACAAAATAAAATTAAAAAGGAGGGGAAAAAAAAACAGTACAAAATGCCCATGTGCAGGTACACACAGCAGTGTGAGGCACAGATGCCTCAGCACAGGGTAGGAAGGCAATCTGGGGCCCGCTGTGCCAGCAGTGGCTGCAGCTTTTGGAGCCGTGGGGACGATTGAGGGCAGCTCGGGGCAATTTGCAGCCTGCATTCGTGAGGGTGCTGCCACGTGCAGGCCTTTTGGAGGTGGGAGTCCACATCGCTGCTGTGCACCCGTCCCTGTGGGTGTGCAGTGCGCTCTGGTGCCTCGATGCCTGCGGGCTGCTGGTCTTGGTGGGGGCTTGTGAGAATCAAGGGAGTGGAGAGGAGAAATCGGCGGTCGGGCTGATTGCTGGGGGAGGCAGCCAGGTTGTTCCTTGTGAGCCTCCAGCTGCAAGAAGGAGGCTCCCTCTCGTGGGGACCTGCTGCAAGGGCTGGGGAAACTGAGGCACTGGGAGACAAGAGGCCAGGGTGGATTTTCCCATTCTGACGCCTGCTCTTGAGGCCAGTGAGCATTTCATCCCTACAGAGCAGCCCTTACAGACACAGGGGGTCCTCTGGTTGCTGCCTGCCTTAGAGCCTTCTCTCCTGGGACTATCCCCTGACCGATGGCTTGGAGCCCACCCCCGTGCCCCTCTTTCCCCCCCTTCTCCAGGCAACTCCCCCTCGGATGAGTCGGAGGAGCGTGAGCGGGACCCCAAGGTGCTCACCTTCCCCGAGTACATCGCCAGCCTCTCTGAGTCAGGCACCAAGCGCATGGCGGCCGGCGTGCGGATGGAGTGCCAGAGCCGCGGGCGCTGCCCCTCGTCCTGCCCCCTCTGCCACGTCGCCTCCGGTCCCGACACACCGGCTGAGCCCATCCTGCTCGAGGTCACCAAGGCGGCCCCCATCTACGAGCTGGTCACCAACAACCAGACCCAGCGGGTGAGGAGCTGGGGTGGCATCAGGGTGGCATTGGAGGCCCTTGCCCACTGCCAAGACCTCATCCCCAGGGTGGATGGGCCATGCTGAACCGTTTTGGCCTCACCCATGGGGAATGGATGAGCACAAGCTCTGGTGGTGGGATGCCACCTGGTGCTCAGCCCCTTCTCCTCCCTCCCAGCTCTTGCAGGAGGCCACCATGAGCTCGCTGTGGTGCTCGGGCAGCGGGGATGTCATCGAGGACTGGTGCCGCTGCGACTCGAGTGCCTTCGGGGCCGACGGGCTGCCCACCTGTGCGCCTCTCCCCCACCCCATGTAGGTCCCCGTGCCTGGACCCTCGGTGGTCCTGCAAGGGGGTGGCGATGGCCCCGTGGTGGTGGGCCCTGGGTGGCTCTGTGGGGCAGGGGTGCGAGCGGATGGGGGATGTGGGAACCAGGCAGGGGGTGCAGAGATGCAGTGCCTTTTCCAAATTCAGTTGGGCATTGGGGATGGGGTTTTGGATCCGTCCTGGTAGAGCAACCTCAAGGAAGGAGCTCTGGGGAGCAGGTTGCCCACAGCCAGGAAGGGGCAGAGAAGGGGGGGGGTCACCTCTGTCCAGGTGGGTGGCAGGGCTGCTGGTGGCCCTGTCCTTCTGGGGACGCTGACGGGCCGGCATTGCCCCCCAGCCTGCGGCTCTCCACCGTGCACGAGCCCAGCAGCACGCTGGTGGTGCTGGAGTGGGGGCACTCGGAGCCCCCCATCGGGGTGCAGATCGTCGACTACCTGCTCCGCCAGGAGAAAGTCACCGACAGGATGGACCACTCCAAGGTGGAGACCGGTGAGTGGGGGCTGCCTCCGGGTGGCGGGTGGGATGGAGGTGTTGGAGCTTCTGCCTCTCTCTTTGCAAGGGGATGCTGCTATAATTACCTTATCCTGTGGGAAAGAAAGCAGCCCCTCCCTGCCTGCCGTGCTGCAGAGGTGCCAGCCCTGGGGACACCGGTACCATCACCCACGGTGCGTCCTTCTCTGTCCCCATAGAGATGGTGCTGAGCTTCGTGGACGACATCATCTCTGGTGCCAAGTCTCCCTGTGCCATGCCAGCCCAGGTGCCCGACAGGCTCTCCTCCACCATCTCCCTCATCATCCGCTGCCTGGAGCCCGACACCACCTACATGTGAGTCACCTCCGCCCGTGGGACACTGCTCAGGTGTGCGTGAGGGCTCGGGAGCCTTCACCGCTGTCCTCCTCGGCCAGGTTCACCCTCTGGGGAGTCGACAACACAGGGAGACGCTCCAGGTCCAGTGATGTGACGGTGAAGACGCCCTGCCCCGTGGTAGATGATGTGAAAGCTCAAGGTGAGGTGGAGCTGGTGCTGGCCTGACACTTCGCATGTACAGCTGGGAGTACTGGAAAGCAGCTTTGTTGTGCAAGATGTGCAGACCTGGCTGGGACTCGGGCAGGGCTTGGAAAGGGGGTACAAAACCACCCCAAATCTGTATGTCTGTGGTCACAGGGTGAGCATGCCTAGGGTGACGCTTGGGACCAGTGATGGGGGGTTCCCCACTGACTGTCCCCACTGATTGTACCCACTGGCTGCTCCTGTCCTGGCCTCAATGTCCCCTGCACCCCCGATGGCCCAGGCAGTGCGTGATGCTGAAGGCTGGCACGGGGGGCAGCAGGAGGAACCCATTCCCCCCACAAACAAGCACAGAAGCAGCCTGTGCTCATGCTAAGACAGGTGGAGCGGTAGGCACTGGGGACATATTGGGCACGGGCGGGGGAATAGCTGAGAAGACCTGACCTGACCTGCCCAAGTGACTGATAGCATCTGTGATGCCCAAAGTAATCCCAGTTGTGTTCCTTCTGGTAAATAAATGGTATTTCACCACCAGTACCTGATGACACCACCCGTTTCTCCTCCTAATTGGATCAAACTACGGGAGCCTACATTGGATTGATTAGTCCAGCTGAGTCCGGGTGATGCCTTCTCTCTGTTGTTCCTCCAGTGCCTTGATACGACATTAATCATACCCCGGGGGACAAATCTTGGCTCCAGTAACGGCCGTGGAAGATGTGCCTCATGGTTCCACCAGAGCCAAGCATTGTCCTGGTGGGCTTTGTTCTTTGTGCTCATCTCTTGCACCCCACTGACTAGCCCTTGTCCTCCTGCCCAGAAATTGCCGACAAGATCTACAACCTCTTCAACGGCTACACCAGTGGCAAGGAGCAGCAGACAGCCTACAACACCCTGCTGGACCTGGGCTCCCCCAGCCTTCACCGAGTGCTCTACCACTACAACCAGCACTATGAGAGCTTCGGGGAGTTCACCTGGCGCTGTGAAGACGAGCTGGGGCCCAGGTAGGCTCAGGAGCTGGGTGGGCTTGCTGTGTGTGCCAACACATGCACAGGGTCTGGTTGTACGCGTCTGTTCTTCTCCTGGGCTTTGGCTTGACTTGTCTGTGTGCTGATCTCAGCACCACCCCTGCAGCTGCCTGGAGATGGGGTGTTTCCTGCCCTGTGTCCCCAGATGTCCCCTGCCCTGTGTCCCCAGATGTCCCCTTCTGCCCGTCTCCTCCCGTGCCTGCCCCTGTCTGAGTGGTTTTCCAGTAACGTGGCTGTTTCCGGGCGGTTAAGCAAGCCGGGCTGAGAAATTATGTGGGTTGCAGTGGTGTTTCCTAGCAGCTGGCCTCCACAGAACTGGAGTCCTGAGCCCGTCCAGTATTCAGCATTTCTTCAGATGTACGTCAGCAACAGATCCCGTCTGGGAAACGCACGGTCCCCCTGCTCAACACCTCCTCTGATCAGTCTCACCTCTGGCTCCCTTCCAGCCCTGCTTCTCCAGGTGATCACGGGTGGATTTCTGGCAGAGGATCAGAGAGCACACGTACCTTTTCTGCTCTCCAAGTCTCCACTAGGGAGGCAGAAGGTCTCAGTAGATACCTGGTGGCTGTCTTGCTTGTAGCATCCCTTCACATCCCTCCTAGTTCAGCTTTGCTGGGAAACCCTCCAGTGATCCTCAGCTTCCTGGGGCAAAGCTGGCTTTTCTCCTCTTTCCCCTTTTTTGATTTATTTTCTAAGAAACTTGAAGTCTCTAAGGCAAAGCGTCAAAGCTTGGGAGCAACCTCCCAGTGTACGGCGACTTCTGGTTATGGCTTCATTCCCAGGATGTGAGTAGGACCATCTCTGTTGCCACACGTGAAATCCAGCCCCGGGTTGTACAGCCTGTCTGACATCTGCTGCAGTGGTTTGTGTGAGGAGCAAGTGAAGTGACACACTGGGTTTGTCACACAGCCACTGCCACTGTCCAGGGCAGGCATTGCCGTCAGTGCTCGTGATACCAGTGAGGAGAGCACAGCACCACCAGGACGTGGGGTGGAAGCCGTTTGCTCAAGCCCCACAGGGCAGAGCAGTGTTGGCACAGGGTGACCAGAAGTGCCATGGGATGACCCAAATGTTGCTGTTTGCTGCAAGTCGGAGGGTTAATTCCACCCGCTGGAAATGCTGGAGAGCTTAGGGTGGGGTGACGCAAGCTGCTGATGAAGTGCTCGCAGCTCGCGCTGCTTGGAAGGAGAGGTTGAGGCAGCTGCAGCGGGATCTGGTGATGACAAATCTTGGAAAGCAAGCCTCCTGTCTGATCGTCTGCGAGGGCGAAGCATCCAGACTGGTGGTGACAGGACAAATCACTCGCAGATGACATTGTTTAGCCAGCAGACGGAGGATTTGTGTGGCTGCTGCTGCTGCTCCTTTGAAGTGCTGGACGCAGACCCACGCGAGCGACTCGGCGATGCTCCCCCAGCTCCGCGCTGCCGTGCCGCCTTTGGCTCTGCTCACACTCATCGTCCTGCTCACCAGGGCTGGCTGCTGGGCTGAGGGAAGCAAGTATTGCGTGCAGATAGCTCGGTCGGGGTTACCGAAGCGAGACGGTCCCTCCCAGTCTGGGAAAGGCTGCAGAGAGCTCTGGACTTTGCATACGAAGACGTGGAGAGGAGGGCGGGTCATTTTCCAGCAAGCCACAAGTGAAAAGAGGCTTTGGTGCGGATCCTGGTGGAGCTCGCTGGTGTTTGCGGCCTCCCTATTGGTGTCAGACCTGTCCAGCCTGGAGCTGCAGCCACATGGAGCCAGCAAGGGGAGAGCTGTGGCTCGCAGCCCCTGCTTATCCAAGCAAGAGTGTGACAAAGGTTTTTGTCCCCAGCATCCCGATTTGCCTCTCTGCTGCCTGCCCCGTGCAGAGTTACTGCAACCATGGGGACGTGTCTCCTGTTCCTTGTCTATGCCAGCCCAAAAAGTGACCTTGAAGCTGGCTGGGAGAAACTTGTTCCAGCCCTTGGGACAATGACAGTTTTGTCTGGGTTTCCAGGAACACGTAATACTCACCTGCAAGACACTTCATTTGGATCCATTACCTACACATTTGCCAGATTCCCCTGAGATCACCTGCAGTGCTAGACACGTTTAAAACGAACATAACGCGTTTTATCTGAACAAAGTGTTGCTCTCGATAAGAGCATTAGAAGCACAACTTTCAGAGAAAAAAAAGCCTGAAGAGAAAAAGAGACAATTTGGGTTGTATTTGGCCAGGATCGCCCATGCTGCTCTTGTAACTAATCCAGCACGAGGGGCTGGTGGTTTAGCACTTCCTCATTATCAGCACAAGCTCGCACCAAAGTGGTGCTGCTCTGGGGGTGCTGCAGGGGCCCTGCTGCAGGGGGTGGCTCGTGCCCAGCCCTCCTCTCCCCCTGCCTCCCGACCCCTTCCCCTGGCTTTCTTGGCTGGGTCTCACAAGCAGCATGGGCTGCCTGACGGCTCCTTACCAACCCCTGCTGCTCGTTTCTTTCCCTGCAACCAGAAAACACGGAAAATACATGTTCAAAAGAGAGGGGGGGTTTCTCTTTCAGAGCTTTTCTGTGTTAAGCTGATGTTGTATGCGTTGATGTATTCCTTCTAGCTTGCACGCTGTCCTGTGGGAC
Source organism: Netta rufina (assembly GCF_964035555.1). Taxonomy (NCBI): domain Eukaryota; kingdom Metazoa; phylum Chordata; class Aves; order Anseriformes; family Anatidae; genus Netta; species Netta rufina. Next base: position 20,161,580 of record NC_140131.1, on the reverse strand, counting down.
ACATTTCCTAAACTGTTATTAAGCATTATAAGTCATGTGTCAGGAGTGTCGTTGACTGTACTTACATTTTATGACACCGCATCTTATGGGGCTCATAACAAAACCCCACAAGCCAGCCTAATACAGATGACAGGCATGATAGTTTGAGTGGTTTTTTTTTGTTTTTTTTTTTTTTTTCCCCTAAATCTCTTTCATGCTCAGTGATGTCCCAGCAGGCTGGTTCCCAACGCTGTACATTTCTCTTCCACCACATCCCCCTCAGCCACATGGTGGCAAGGGAGCGATGCTCCCCGCATGTGCCTGACGGCTCCTCGCATTTCTCTCCCCTGCCTCTTTTCTCCCCCTCTCCCACCCTGTGATATGGGGTCTTAGAGCTGCAGCGGTGTCAGGCGATGCCACTTGAGACGCTCTTTGGGCTCGGGCACCCTTTAACCACCTTTACTTTTCTCTCCCCACGCTCTCGTCCTGCCCTCCCCCCCGCTCCCTGTGGTGCTTCCGTCGCCCCCGCTGCAGGAAGGCTGGCCTCATCCTCTCGCAGCTGGCAGACCTCAGCAGCTGGTGCCACGGCCTCCTGCAGGAGCCCAAGATCAGCCTCCAGCGCTCGTCCCTCAAGTACCTCGCCTGCCGCTACAGCGAGATCAAACCCTACGGGCTCGACTGGTCGGAGCTCAGCCGGGACCTCAAGAAGACGTGCGAGGAGCAGACGCTGAGCGTCCTCTACAACGACTACGGGGACAAGGACTACTGAGGGACGCAGGCACCCGCCTGCACGCCGGCCCTGCCGGGGCGGCGGGGAGGGTTTTATATACGGACCCACAGCGGGGAGGGAGGGTGTCTCTGGAGACAAAAATTGGGACCAGGGAGTGAAATGGCTGCTCTGTGCAGTTCTGCCTCAGTATTAGTTTCTTCTTCGGCTTGGCCAAAAGTCTTTCTAGTTAGGAGTCTTGTTGGACCCTGTTTTCTTGGTTTGTTCCGTTCATGTTGCCAAGAGGTTCCTTGTGGTGGGCGTGGGGGCATGGAGACGGCAGGCTGTGGGGCACGGCCCTCTGCACCACCCCGTGTCCCTGCCCCAGCCACGAGGGGCCACTGGTCGCAGGAGAAGCACGGTGACACAGGTGGGAAGGGAGAGCTGGGGAAACGGAGACGGGCATGCAGGTCAGGATGAAATGCTAATGGTTATCGCTGAGCAAGACAGCCACCAGGCAGCCAAGAGGGTGTTTGGGGTGTATTTGTTGTGTTTTTGTTTGTTTGGGTTTTTTTGGTTTATTTTTACAGTTGTAAAGCATGAGGTCTGGATGAGACTTGGCTCAGCTGTGGTGTCATCAGCCCAGGTGAGGGGAGGAGATGGGCGGCGGTGAGCCCACCTCCTCGGGGCTCCTCTGCCACGGCCAGCTCCCTGTCGGCTCGGAGACGCAGGGTGCTCGGGGCAGAGGCAGCCTGGCCGCAGGGCCAGCGGTCAGCTGGACAGTGCGATCTTTTTTCTCGTGGGACCAAACTCCTAGGAAGTCAACTCAAAAATCCCTTCCTTTTTTAATTTTTATTTATTTATTTTTTAACCCACCGTAATAAAGACTTAGAAGCAATGACAAACTAGTGTTTGTCAAAAGCTGAAAAATGGAGGCTGGGCTCCATTCAGAGCAAACCGTTCCCCAAAACCCCGTTACCACTGATGCTGTTGGAGGCAGCAAACGGCTTCATTTTAGCCTCAGCTACCAGCCTGGTTCGCAGAGGAGGCACCTCTGGACTTGCCAGCTGTGCACCTTTGATCTGGACAAGCCAGGAGTCCCGCAGAGAGATTTTTTATGATGCCTCTTCAGAGCGAAATTTCCTTTTCATTTTTCAGTCTTGGCAGGAGCAATCTTCAGCCTTGTCTTTTTTGATTTTCCACCTCGTTCCTCGCACTACCTGCTGAGGACACGGCTTCAGTATTTGTGCAGCACTGGAGGGGAGGCTGCCGTGGCCTGCAGCCGGTCACGGCCACCAGCGCCGTGCCGCAGAAGTCGCACAGCAGCCGATCAGAGCACACAAGCATCCCCCAGCAGGACAGTGCTGCATTTTTTCCTCCCCATGGGCAGAGCTCTCACGCAGGGGCAACTAGGCTGGGTGGGAGAGCTGCTGGGCACAGCCACCAGCAATCAGTATTACCTGGGCATCCGAGTGTCATTTGTGTAAGGAGTTCATCTGGCAGGGCTCAGCAGCCAAACACCTGATTTTTGCAAGCAAGAAGTCTACCAGAGCCTTCAGGCTTCCCCTCACGTTTCCTTCCATTTTGATGTACTAAACGCTGCTGAGGGCTTGGTGCTCAGAGCAAGCCCAGCACCGTCTCCATGCTCAGGTACACATGGGCAGGTGCTCCATTTCCTTTCAGCCACGGGGAATCTTGGCCAAGACGCTTTGGTTCGGTCTCTTTTTCCTTCCAGCCGACACTGAGACATCCTTTAACTTCCATCCAGGCAGCCGGCCAGCGGTGAGCAAAGGGCACCTCCGCGCAGCGCCTCGGAGGGATGCTTGGACAGAGGCTGCTCTGGCCCGGATGCGACTTGGTAGCTGGCCATGTAATACTGCTTACGTGGCCTTTATAGGAAACACAGACGGTTTTCCTTTTGGGAGCAGCTTCCTCCCTCGTGTTGCTTATGAGGTGCAGGAGCAGGGCGGGCGCAGCCAGCCAGCCACGCACCCTGACTCTGCCAGGAAAACCCTGTGTGCTTGGTGGCTTTTTCACCCAGACGCAGAACTTACCATGGGGCCCTGCAGATGTTTCTGTTCTGCTCCCACTCTACAATTTCTAAGCCCTTGCATGGTCACTTGAAACACTGCAGAGCCTCCTTTGAGCCCTGTGGTTGGGTGAGGGCTCCCTTGGCTGGGAGAGGCACACCCTAAGGGTGAGGGCGAGGTGACCCACATGAGGTCGGACACCAAGACCCTCGCACGGGGTGGGATTCATTGTCACCAGCCCATGGCAGGCACCACTCTGTGGCACCTGGGTGACTGTCGCGGAGTCGCCACATGCCTGTCTTGGTGCGGCGTGTGCCCATTTTCGTGGCAGCCCTGGCTTGCCCAAACTTGTATTATTACTATTTTATTTTATTTTTTTCCCAAATCCCTGAGTTATAGCACATATGCTCATCTCAGACAGCTGCTCAGACAGCCCCGAGGCATCCCCTTCCCTGCAGAGCTGGAGGACTTCATCTGCCGAAGGCTCCTGCCCCAAACAGCCAGCCCTGGCTCTGCACAGTGTTTCCTCTTGTGGACTCCTGCCTCTTTCCGTGCTGCCAACCACAGGAGAAGACAACGTGTTTTGTTTTTTTCCCAACGTCCCTCACCCTCCTGCCCTCTCTCCTTGTTTTATTTCCGAATTAACAAATGACCATTCACCTGAGATGAACCTCTGGGTCATTAACTTTTCTTTGCTGCACCCCTTCCCCTGTAATAGCATTACTACCTTTTACTTGTTGTGCCGTTATTTAACATATAAAGATGGTTTGGTCCTTTTCTTTAAAAAGATGGCTACAATTCATGTTCCTTGATGTTATATTAAAACTCTAATGTGACATTTTACTACTGTAGATTGAAAATAGGGTGCTCTAGGGTTGGACAGCCACATGGCAAGAAATGCAAAACCCTTCCAGATTACTTAAAAAAAAAAAAAAAAAAAAAAAAGGTTTTAAAGAACAACAACAACAAAGTCACTAGCACTATGTACAACTCCAGATGATAATTTAACCGACTATTAAATGGAGCTGTTAGTAATCCGTGGCTCTGGCAATCTGGGATGTTTGTTTGCAGTTTTGGTCCAGCTGATGTCATCTCTTGGGAGCGGATGAAAAGCTCCAAGGCTTTGAACTCTTTGCCTCTTCACATGAGTTCAGCATTAGCCCGTCTGCCCAGCAGGTTAGCCAAGTCCCAAAGCACGGAAGGAGCCTCGCCTCGGTTACCCTCACCTGCTCCACCGGCACAGGAAGGTCCAGATCCCTTTGGGTTTGGGGGGTGGGCGGTGTTAACACACCCTCAGCAAGGGGCTTTGCTTCGCAAACCTCCATGGATGCTGGGAATTTGGGAATGGATTCCCCAAAAATGCCTTTTAGCCTGTTTTCAGATAGCAGGTGGATGGGACCATGCGGTCTGGTGGTCCACCACCCCCTGCCCCACTTGGCAGACCCCTGGCAGAGGAGCAGCAGCATCGAGAACATCAGCTGCCTACAAGCGATGCAAAAAGCGGTGCCTGAGCAGGTGTGGGAGACGTAAAGGATGCCTTAAAATTCACTTACAGTGCAATTGAGCATCCAGAGGCAGCACACTGGTGGCGGCAGGGCCCTTCCCCTGGTCTGCTGCATGTTGCCACCAGCCCTGCCAGGAGGTGGGAGACCCGGGGGCGGCTGGGGATTGCTGTGAGCGCAGACAGGACGCCTGGCAGGATATGGGAGAGGGGGGATTTAGGGGCTATGGAGCACAAATCCATAGGAAACCAGACTTCATTCCGCCTCATGGAACAAATTGATTTTTTTTCTCTCTTCCCACTGCTAAATTGCAGGAAAATAAGTTAAAAATACACCCGATACTTTCCTTCTACTATTTTCCATGCAGCTCACTGCTGTGGCTGCCACCAGCTTGTTGCACAATGACCTGTGAAGGAGGAGGAGGAAGAGGAGGAAGAGGAGGAGAGAGGCTGCATGGCAGTGAGATGGGGTCACAGGCATGAACTGCTGTGTTGGAAGATCCTGATGTGAAAGCCAGGGGAGAAAGTCACCCCCAACAGGGCAACGTGGGCTGTAAAGGATGCACCACCAGCTGAAGGGAAAGGCAGCATTAGGGCCTGGAGAGGGGGTAGGCACAGCCCCAGCCTTGTTCCCACCTGTGTTTCCCAGCTCCCAGAAGCATGCAGGTGTGATTCCCTGATTTTGGCGTTCTAAAATGATGAAAATCTGCTGGTTTAAGTGCCATTCAGCTCCATGTGTGTGTGTTGGAAAGGCTGCTGTTGGCCAGCAGACTTTATTTACCCTCTACAAGGAGGTGCTCGCAGGGATTTCTTCATTTTAGAGCAGGCATGGGTAACATCCCAGCTCTGCAGCCCTCACGGAAGACACCATGTCCCCACGGTGCCAGTAACCACCTCATTTTGTAAGTTCAGCATGGACTCCTTGGGCATCCCAACTGCTGCCAAAGCTTCCAAAAACCCAGTCTGTGTATCTGGAAGAGCCACCACCCTGCTCGACTGCATGTCCCCCTTGTCTTGGGGACGCGGGGGCCGGGCTCTCTTGCTTCGAGGCTGGGTGGTTGGTGGGAAGGAGGGGATGGGATGGAAAAACTGCTCTTCACTTGGCTACTGCCCTAGACATTGGCCCTGTTTTGTTTTAAGTGCAAGCCCCACAGCTGGAGTGCTGGTTGCTTGGTGGCTCCCTCCCATGCTTGAGGCTGTGGGGCCTCTTAATGAATCGTCCTCCATAAAAATCTGGTCCTGGTGGGAATCTGTGCTCTGGGGACATCGGGTGTCACTGGGAACTGCTGTTCCTCCTCCGGCGAGCGGCGAGAGGCTTCCTGCAAAGACCAGGAGCGAAGGAGGGGCTGGTGCTCACCAGGGGGAGGCGTGTGGCTGCTGGAGGAGGAGAAGGAGCAGGATATAAAGGCAGGACAAGGGACGTGACAGATAGAAGATAATACAGAGGGACGCTCGGGATGGGTTGAGCATCCCCAACAGGAGCACCCCAGACCCCCCCGGGTGTGCTGTGGACAGTGCTGGAGGCAGCCCTGCTATGTCCCCACACCCGGCACCCCCAGGGCTTGCCGTGGCCTCCCTGCCTTCCAGCAGCAGCATGAGCCCAGGCGGCTCAGCTTGTTTCCATCAGCACATCTGGCTCCAATTGCTGGCAGAAGGAAGGGCCCCACACACCCGGGCTGTGGTGACAAGGGGACGGGTGTTCGACAGCACCGAGCCGCCCTCGCCCCCCCAGGTGTCTGGTGATGGAGCGGGGCTCACCCAGCACGCAGCCAGCGCGAGGGGCTCCTCCTTGCATGTCCTCTTCCCATTGCCCCTCTCTGGGGCTGGGGCCGGTGACATGCTCATGCCAGGAGGAAATTTGGGATGTTGTTGCCTTCTGTAGCCTCGGCGCTGCCCCACGGCATCCATCAGCCCCCCAGCCCGCTGCCGTCGCTTGTGTTTTCCAGTCCTGCCCGACCTTTCCGCTCGCTCGGCCGTGACTCACCTTCTCCGGCGTCTGCAAGGGAGGCGTGCAGTGGAGGAAAGACAAACAGCTCCTAGCTCGGGTTTGGGCTGCTCAAACCCTGCCGCGGAGCTGCCAGAGGGTGCAGGGGCTCCCTGGGGACCACCCCGCACTGGGGCAGGTGAGCGCTGAGAGCCAGTGTCTGGACAGGGGGACATTGCCTCGTGGGCTACAGCCCTGGTCTGATGGGGGGAGAGGTTTGGAATAGTCACATTGGCAATGGGAAAGAGAAGCCCTGTAAGCTTTTTCCCTAAAGTCTACAAAAAGCAATATTTCCTCTGAACAAACCATCCTGGAGCCCCTAGGACATGACCAAACGGGCTGGCCCTGGTGGGGATGTGGCCACCATCTGTGGATGTCCCCTGTCTTGGGGACATAGGATGTTTGTGGGGTTTGGGGACATCCATGGGACCGGGCTCAGCCGGCACTGTGGCAATAGCTTGTCCTGGTCCCCGTTACACTCCACAATGGTGGCTGCTGAAGTCACTGGCATCCATTGGGCTCACCACCATCTGATGGCAGAACTGGAGCCCAGCACTGTGGTGCCACCCACCTCATGCAGGGCTTTTTGTCTGTATGTGCAAATAATAAGTGGTTGTTAAAAAATAAATTAATATAAGGCTTTCTAAAATTATTAAGCACCTTTCTTATCGTTTTTGTTTTTAACTCTCTTGCCAGGGTACCATTTGGCATGTTGGGCACTGATGTGAGCCATCCCGTGCTCCCTGTCCCCAGGGAGGTGGCACGTGAAATACACACACACACACACACACACACACACACAAATTTCCTACTTTTATGGTGGGTTAATTACCAAAAGACACCAGCTGTGGGGCAGTTTGTAGTATAAGCAGTGAAAGGCCACTTGGCACGCAGAGACAGAGGTGATGGTCACCCTTCTTGCCTGGCTGCAAAATTGTCCTTGCAGCTGGTGGAGGACATTGAGGTCCCCCCAAACCCAAAAGGCCTTCTCCTGGTGGGCTGGGACAGTGCTGGGGGAGTCCGTGGTTTGGGGCAGAGGAGGGCTGTGGGTCAGGTGGGTGCAGGAGCCACCGGACCACCTCTGTTCCCAGCCCGGACCCCATCAGCTGAAGCAAAGAGGCAGGAGAGGTGGTGGATGAGAAGATTATTTATTTTTCATAGATTTTTATAAAAAATAATTATCAAATACAAAAAAATAAAAATAGCAGCAGCCTCTGTTGTGAATAAAACCCTAAAGGGGACAAAAACCGCTCAGTGTCGCTATAGAAGAACAATATTTCGGTATGTAGAAGCTATTCAGCCATGAGAAGCACAGATCTCTACCAGCCAAGCCAGCACCTCCAGCCCTCCCGTCCCTTCCTGCCCTTGGTGATCAGGGACAAGCCATGACCGAGACCAGGATTTTCATGCAAAAAGTGTACAATTTCAGCATCTAAACACATAGGTGCCCAGGTAACGCTGACATCAGGCAGGTGACAAGATGCCAAGGCTTGAAATTCTCCCATCTCCCTCTGCGTGTCACCCTCATCCCGTGTACGTGTGGCCACCACAACCCCCTGGCCACCAGGTCCCCATGGTGTCCCCCACTCCTGCTGTGCCTGCGCCTGGGGGGCCCTGGGTGTCCCCTTCCCTGTGATGGAGTGGGATGGGACACCTGAGCTGCACCTTCCATGGGGCATTAGACTCACAGAGAGCTTATTTTTCTTTTTCCATTTCATTATTATTATTATTATTATTTGATTGAAAAGTTGCTTGAAGCCAAACAATTGCAGCTCTGCCAAACTGACGGTGCATTTGGGTGAAAAGATGGGGTGTTTTTGCTTGTGCTTGACAGGACCAGAAATGTCCAGAGGAGGTGGGTCCCAGCACCCCCTTGAGCATCCCTGCCTGGGCCAGGGCACGCAGCGAGGGCAGGACAGGATTTGACCAGCCGCGGGTAATGGGAGCACTCAGGGCTTGGAGAAGGACACGGCATCTCCTGCCTCAGTGCTGGTGGGATGTCCAGGTGCCTCTGCCCCCTGCTCCTGTCCTCCAGCCAAATATAACTTTGGGAGATGCCTGACAAAAAGCGCTGTGAGGAGGATGCTAGTAAAAGCCAAAGGATGCCTTGAAAATCCCTGGTCTCTCCACACCGTGTCACCCTCTCTCCATTGCTCCTGCACCAGACAATCCCTGGCTTGGAGCCTGACTCCACGGGCTCAGGCCAGGCACTGAGGACGCAGCTGAGCAGCCTTGGGCCTCCCAGCCTGAGCCTGGAGCTGCAGAGCCTCCTGGACACCGATGGGTTTCTGTGCTCCTGCTCTGGGGTCCCTTCTCAGCTCTCCTCCTTCCATCCCTTTTCTCTTTGCAGCACAAAACCATCAGTGACAGCCCCAGCTGGAGCTGGGCCCTTCCCAGCCCGCCACATTATGGGGCTGGCCCAGGGTCCCACACCAAGCTTCGGGGCAGGGGGCAAAATTTCTAGCTTTTCGGGGTGAGGAGAGAATCTGAAGATTTTCACTTTGTATCTACAGGAGGAAGAAACTCATTGACTGGATGTGCAGTGCAATGGACTGGGCCACAGAGATAGCAATAAGGAGAAGCTCAGCAGCAGCAGATGATGCTCAAGGTGTCCTGACAGGTCATCTGGGTCCTGTCCCTCCCTGTTCTACACGGCCTGGTCTCCCCCAAGAGCTGCTGACTGAAGCTTATGCTTGGAGATGTGGGGAAAGAAAAGAAGGGCCACTTCAGCTTCCTTCATCTCAGAGCATCACAGTTACTCCAGCTTGCCCGTCACACCCCTCATCTAGCTGGATCTCACCAGCTGTGGTGCGTCCAGGGCACAGCAACACTTCTCAACCTCAAAATCCTGTTCCAGGACCAGCAGCAGGCAAATCCCAAGGGCAAAACTTGCCTTCGGCAGATACCAAGAACACCTCGAGGCCCTGGCCTCCATGCCTCCCACCTGGGAGCTCTCTCCTGGCTTGGCTGGGATGTTTGGCTTCTCTCTCTGTCCTCCTTCCAGCTCCCTCTCAGCAAACGAGGGGGAATTCCCTGCTCTTCCCGCCCGGACCTGCCCTTTTCCCAATGGTTTGTACTTCACAGCAGCATGGGTGTGTGACAAAGGGTATCCTTTCTCAGCTTCATCAAGAGCAAAGAAAATATAATATATATTTTTATATATTATATATATATATGTATATATATATATAATTAAGTTTAAATATTTGCGGAGATCACAACTACCTCGACCTTGCTAAAAGAAGCCTGTACAGCAGAGGGAGGGGGGTGAATAGTGACAAAATCCAGAGCAAAGACAAACACTCAGACGCCGGTCCAGGACACACGTCCGTGGCAGCGTCTGGGCTCTTGGTGCTGGACCCTGCGCTGAGCCCCTCGGGCCAGACCGCGAAGTCCCGGGCAGGAGCCTGTGAGGCAGGGTGCGGTGATGGGGATGGGACCGCCCGGCCTCCTGTTCCACAGCCACCACCTGCTCCGTGGCTTCCACTGCCATCCTCCTGCCCGGCTCGTCCTCAGGCCTCCTGCCCCCGGCACCCTGCCACCACCCGCTGGTGCCCCTTCGCTCCTCGGGCGCTCGCCTGACCGACAGAGGTCCTCCACGGCCCCGCTACTGGTTCTCCTCCGCCGCCGGGTCACGGCACGTGCATTCGTCCTGGTCACAGTCAGCAGCAAATGGGATCACCTAGCGGGACACAAGGGAGAGGTAAGACCAGAGCAAGCCTCCGCTTCAAGGCCCCTGGCCTGCCAGCAGCCCTGCAGCTCCACCAGCCTTCTCCACCTCGGTACGGACAGACTTTGGGTTGATGTTGGTGTGGTGGTGACTGCTGGGCTCTACGCCCACCAGAAAACAGCTCCACCATGGGGTGTCCCCAGTGGTAGCTGCGACCCACGGCTGAGGTTTGTTCTTAGCGTTTTCCTCTTCAGTAATTTGCATTTCAAATTCTGCCATCGGGGTCAGCTTGAGTCTCGTGCTCCAAAAGTCAAACCCTCGGGAGAACTGTCCCCTGGTGGGTGTTAACCATTTGGACTAGGTGAGGCACGTCTAGGTTTGGGTTTTACTTTGACCCATGGTGGAAAGCCCGCCGTGTCCATGCCTGAGCCTGTGGTGCTGTCCTTCAGCCCACTGCTGGCTCTTCCCGGCTCAGCCACAGCACGGAGGTAGCACGGCCTCGTCTTCTGCTCTCCTTGGAGGAACTCATGCTGCTGGAGAGCTGGGACCTAGGAGGGTCATGAGCTGGGGCTGGGTCTCCTGAGAGCCATGGGACTGAATCCCCCTGCCTTCCACTGCAAACCCATCCTGTATTTTGGCCAGAAATGCAGATGTCTCAAACCCTTGAGAGCCATGCCTGGCTCCGAGATGTGATACCGGTACACAGGCTTCACTCATCACTTGGGTGTAAAGCCTTTTCTCTCCTATCTCAGCTGGATCTTCCCAGGATTTCATTTTTCCCTTTCTCTCTGTATGTGTGTGTGATGAAAGGAAAAATGATTCAAGCTCCACAACAAAGATGAGAAGATCCAAATTCACATATTTTTGCAGTGAGAAATTATCTCGTGCCCTATGGTTTGTTTTGCTGTTGGATATGTTTAGGAAGGATGGGCTGTGAGTACTGGATAGCGAGTTAGATGGGAGGGGTGGTTGTGGTGGGAGACAAAGAAGGGTCTGCACAACTCTTCCACTGCGTTGCTCGCTCTGTGCTATTCCTCCTTCTTTACCCCGAGTGCTGGGAGGGAAAATCAACCCACAGCAGATGCCAACAGACCATGCCAAATGCCAAAGTCCCTTGAGATTGCTCTGTTATACAAGGTGACTTCTGACTCACCATGACTAGCACTATGATGGAAATCATTTATTTGGGACTTATTGCCCAAAATGAGAGGGAATCCTGTGAGCTTCAGAGGGAGCTGGGTTGAGCTCTCAGTCCCACTGGCATGGGTCCAAACCTCACTGTAATCAGTGGAACCGATGTCTATCAGCTTCAGCTGGCTTTGGTTTAAAATCATGGGTTTGTTGATGGGAGAATTGCCTTGCAGGCCAGTTTTTGCAGCCAGGAAAGCCAAACAACACGGCTAGCAGTGACCACTTACTCCTAAATCCAGGCACTTACCTTCCTGGAGGACAGTGTGGAGGAGCAGCAGTCACCCCCGTCGTACTGGCAGTATGCCCGGTTGTTGATGGTGTCACACCAGCCATCTGCTTGGAAGGGCTAGAGAAAGGAGTCATAGATGAAAGGGTTATTCAGAAGTGGAAGGTTGCCCCCAAAAGCAGAGATCCTTGGTCCTCAGCAAGGCCACTATGTGCCCCTGATGAGGCAGGGCCTTGTTCCAAGATGCACAGCCTAACCCCAAGCCAAGGGCCACCAGAAGACGGTGCTCACGGGGCAGCAGCTTTGGGATGGGCTTCCTCTGCCCAAGGGAATTGTGCCAGAAAATGAGAAGGCAAATCCACACTGCATGAGGGGGCAACAGACTGAGTGCCACAAGACCCCATCCCACTCAGCACCTCTCCACAGAGCCCAGCGCAGCCCACCTAGGAGTGAGTTCACCACCTCACCTGCTCGTCCACCTTCTAACACCGTCCTCATGCAGTGCCCCTGTAATCCTGTTCTCTGCGTGCTCACTGCCAGGGCAGGGCTCGGTGAGAGGCTGGCCCAGCTCTTCCCTCCATCACCCCTCTTCCCAAAGAGCTTGGCTCTGAGGTTGAGCCTGGTGACCTGTCTTGGGCAGCTAAGAACAGAGAGGCTGTTATGAGGAGCCATGGAGCATCCTTTAGACTATGAGAGAGGTTTGGCAAGGTCAGGAGTCCCCCAGGAGCACTTGTGCCCAAGCCAAGCCAACGCTGGCAAGTGCTGGTTGCAAGGACTAAACCTTTTCCAGAATGCTCCTGGTATGGCCCTACCCCAGGGGAATTGCCCCCTGATTCCTTTAGGCTCTCCAGTGGAGGCTCTTGCCCAGTCCACAGCACACGGCTCTGCCAAACCTTGCCAGGTTGGACTGCACGGCTATTATCTGGTGTCTGGGTGGGAAGAAGAGAAGGGATCTTCGAGCACTAGCTCCCTGTAGGCAAAATCCAACTCTGGCTTGAGTGGAGAGGGCATCAGCCTACTGAAGAGTCAGTGGGGGCCCCATCTGGCCCCCTGGGGGTAATGGTGCCCAGCTTGCCCTTGTGCAGCCCAGACAAATGCCCCATCATTAGCAACCTCCTGTGCTTTCAGCAGTAATGTGGAAACAGAAAGCTATTCCAAGAGAATAGCTTTCTGACCAGAAATATTAAATGGCACAAACAGCCATTCAGAAATCCACTTTATTTTCTTTCTTTTTTTTTTCTTTTTTTTTCTTTTTTGTTATGTTTAGTTACATGAGTCATCTGATCAGAGAAGAGAAACAAGCAACTGGAGCTGAGCAGCAGCCAAGTGGGGCTGCGAAACGAGGCCGTGCGACGGGTGCAGCCGAACTGCGTGCATGTGGAGCACTTGCAAAAAGCTGTCAGGAACGATCTGCAGCTGAGGTTTATTTATCGCAGATCCACATCAGCCCCGCCAAGCAACAACCCAATGTGCTAACAGAACGGAGAGGCCATTCATTAGCTGGGTGATTAGTAATGAAATAATTCTCCCGCTCTGCGCTGGTAGCTACTGGCCCAGCAACTGTGGCCATCCTCCAGGAGGACTGCTGTCATCAGAGAGGCTCCTGGTGGAAACCTGGCCATCCCGTTGCTCATGGAAGCAGCCAGCCCGTTTCACTGGGTCTGGAGGCCCCAGGTGACAACAGGGCTTAGGAGAACACACCCGACCCTGGCCTTTGGTGGCCACTCACCCACAGTGCTGCTAAACCACGTAGCAGCCTGCAGAGAAATGTCACCGCACCGGGGCCGCCTGCACCGACCGTGCTGAGGCCAGCACGGTGACAGTGCCACTGCTTCACACCAGAGCCGAGCCCAAACCAGGAAACCAACGTGTCTTTTTGTCAGCCCTAGGCTGGGGCCCAACACGGCCCCTCTGCTCCCCCAGTGCAGGGAACAGGCGCAGGGGTTATGGCAAGCTGCTGAGCCCGTCGGCGCTAGCGCTGCTGCAGCCACCTACAGCCCTGGGGCTACCCCAGGCAGCTGGGTAGTTTTCTTTTCGTGCCCCCAGCTGCTCATCCAAGCCTCTTTCCAGCCCAGGAACCACTGCACCTGAGTTCCCAGGGGATGTGGGCAAGCAGCACAGCTGCCAGAAGATGCACGAAGCCCTGAAGCTGAGCCCTCTGCAAAGCTCGTCCTAAGCCCAGGGAGAGGGGGCTCTGCACGATGGCTCTCACCGCGTGCCTTGCAGAAGTCCCCAGCACTCCCAGCCCCTTGGGAAGCTAAGGAGGACTGCTGGCATTTCTCCCATGAGGAAACTGAGGAAGAGAGGCAGGGTGGTTGCTGGTTTTGGCCGGCTGAGCCCCACGTTGGTTCTCCATGGGGACATCCACCTGTTTGAAGCCCAGAGGACCCTGGGGAGCGATTTCACCAGTGCAATAGGGCACACGCTCCTCGTCTTCTTCCAAAGAAAACCTCCAGTGGCTCTCAAAGGACGGTGAGCAAATGTGTCTGGGCCGAGATGCGGTGGGCTGGGGTGGCGATGCTGGGGCTGGCAGGTGCAGGGACACAGGCTGGGGGCTGGCTGCTGGCGGGGACGCGCTCTGGATGCGATTTGCTTTCACGGCAGAGTTTTTCCTTGAGCTTTGCTCCATGTGTCATGACTCACTGGCAAAACAACACCTGCTGCTCCTGCAGTTTCCATCTAATTACTGCAGAGGATTGCCGGTCCCGGCTGCACAGGTCTGAAATGATTTCCAGATTGTGTCTTGTGTGCAAGGTGGGGGAGGACAGAGGCAGGGACAGGATGAGCAAGAAGAGGCTCTTGCTTTCTCCCTACACCTATTAGGGCTAATTGCCCCCCTTCCCTCAACCCGCTGGAGCCCGTACCCCACCCTAAACAAATACAGGCTCCTATGGCAACACTTGTTGGGGAAACTTAACAGCTCATGCTCCGAATTACATTGGAAAAACATATGAGGGGAAAATAAGAAATGACTAATTGGACCGGAGGCTCCAGAGAGCCAGGAGCATGGGTTGGGGACCGCCAGCCCTGCTCCTCGCAGCCCCAGGATGGGCTGGGGCAGTCTCAGTTCTGACAGGGCTGCAGCAGATCAAGGTGAGCTACCAGGGACGGGCTGGCGAGGAGATGCTGCACCTCTCAGCAGATCCCCAGGGGAGACACCACGCATCCTGTAGCTTTGCCCAGAGAGCCTCCAGCTGGTTTCAGTCTTTGCAAGCAGAAAGAGAAAACTATGGTGCTGCTGGATGCCCTTCACTTATGGGGGCATATCCGTGGGCTTTGGCTTTCCTCTGTCCATACTTGCATCAGTCTCATTGAGGTCTCGTAAGAGTCATGGCCGGGGAGGACATGGGCAGTGCAAACAGCTACAAACAGGTGATGTGAGAGAGAGAATCACCTACAGACACCTGCAGCCAGTCTTCGAGCCATGCAGCTCTGCAGGAAGCAATGCCAGCATGGGGTGAAGGGAGGTTGGAGCATGCTGGTGACTCCCAGAAGGACCTGTAAGTGTTTTAGGATGTGACAGGGAGCTGTTTGGCCAGGCTGTGTGCCACCATGAGCCGGGCTATATCATCCATCTTCCTTGTTCAGACAGGAGCATCGCCAGGACATGTGTTAGCACGTGGAGATCGGCATCTGGCACTGCAGGGCCCAGGCGATGCGCTGCCCTAATAAAAATAGTAACCACGCATCCAGTGTTTTGCTCACAGCTTTTTCCTCCATCCTGCAGAGCCCCCAGGGCTGGGGCTGAACTCACTGGCTCTGTCCCCACGGCTGGCTGATCCAAATCTGACAGTGCAGGGAGCCCCAGGGCCACCTCCTTGGCTCTTGGCCCAGTGTCACTGGCGAGGTGGACGGGGTCCAGATGCTTTCTTCAGACCACCTTATAAGTGAGTTGATTCACTGCAAAAGAGCCTGGAAGGGTGTGACAGGAATGGTGGTGAGCAAGACAGCCGGAGAGGCTGGGTTTGGGGAAGGCGGCGAAGCACGGCGGATAAACCACAGATGCCATCAGTACTGCACATACTTCGGTGCTGCGTCACGGGCGGTTGGTCAACAGCACGTCTCAGGAATGCAGGTTTTGCTCTGGTTGAGCAGACCTGAAGCTCCAGTACCTTGCTTTTGGCAATGACCCATTCCAGATGCTTCAGAGGAAGGTTGAAAAAAAAAGTTAAAAAAAAAAAAGTGCAGCATACACCTGGCCAATTATGTACTGAACAGCTCTACTGCACTGCTGTGGAAAATGCTTGTGATTTCAGTCTGCCCCTAGCTAGAAAAAGCCCAGATCCCCATTTTGGGGGATTAATCCAGCCTCAGTAAGCAAAATGTTTTCCCCCAGCCTCCAGGTCCTGGGCTTTGCAGCCATGGTGATCCCATCCAGAGAGAAAACACAGGTCCTCACGTCCTTCACTTTGGGCATCAGTATTTTGGGCTTTGATGTGGAAGGCCTCGGACAACGTACATGCCAGGATGGCCACATGCCACCACACAGGTGCCTCTCTGGAAAGCTGTAGCTTTCAAAGCAGCCCTGGACGAGCATCATTTTGGCACGGGGACCAGCCCTGGAAAAGCTGCTGATGCTCTCGGCCCCACACCTTGTGCATCAGCTTCGTTGCTGCTGCTTCTGCTCTTGTGGCGTGAGTGTCTGCCAGGGCTTGGGTGGGAAGACTGGAGAAGACCGAAGGGAGATGGTGCAACAAGGGAGACAGGGATGTGACTATGATAAGCCTCCACCAGGGACTTGCTCCCCTCGGGGACAGCTGCAGATCTCACAGCACGTATGTGAAAGCTGCTGCACGGAGGAGGATGGTGAGCACAAGGAGGCTGCACAAGACCTGGGCCACCACAGTCCCCAGGCAAGGTGCTTCAGAGAGCTCTGCTATTTCAGGATGTCTCTTGGAGGACATGAAGGGTGCCCTAGGCCTCGTTAAAAGGCTGGTTCACACAACCCTGCTGTACATCTACCACCCCACAGTCTTTACTTGGGTCCCTAAAAATTCCCCTGTGGAAAAATCCCTGTCTCCATCCCTTCAGCATTGCTCCAAACCACTGTTCCCTTACAGAAAACACAGGCTGCTTTCAGTCCCTCCAGCCACAGCCACAGCTAAAGGGATGCTCCAGCACAGTGTCCCCAGGACGCATCCCTTCCCTGCACACACTGACGCTGGTGGGGCAGAGAGCCCGGCAATTCTTGGCTCCCCTGGCTTGCCCAGGGAAGTTGACGGGGAATGCAGACTGTGGGAGGAAATGACAATGTTCATTGTTTGGATTAAATATTTTTCTTGGCCCTCTCTCTGTTGCAGAGTGTCTTTTATTTCATTATTTTTTCTCCCCCCTCCCCAACACCCCAAGCACGCTGACTTTCCCTCTCTCTTTCCTGAGGCTCTCCAGCACGCAAGGAGGAAATCAGCTCTGAAAAACACAGGGAGGGACAGAGAGGGAACAGAGCTGGCAACAGCTCAAAAGTTTTTTTTTTGGGATGCCTCACTGCTCTGGGCCACTTCAAACAGCAAGCAAGTGCTACCTGGCTGACTTCACCCAGGGAAAGAGAACTCTAGAGAGGAGAGATCGAGAAATTTGGCAAGAAGCACCTGGGACAAGTGGCTCGAGGAAGAGGAAAGAGAAATTCCCGCAGACCCAACACTTGACCCAATATTTCTGCACTACCTAGTTTCTGTGCTGCTTTTGAACCGTCACAGCTGTCCCTCGGAGCAACGTGCCTACAGGATGGCTTGCTTGGAGAAGTCACAGACCTGCCCCAACACCTCTGACACAGCCAGAAAGCAAAACAGAGAAACACCAGTTGTTTCTGAGTTTGCTGGTGTCCTTGAGCCATTCCTTATCAGCACAACATGCAGGCTGCTTTCATCACCTTCTCAGGTCTTCAGGAAAATCTGCTCCAGTTCTGGCATCCTGCGGCCCACGCCTCATAAAGAAAACAGAGGCTGGCTGCTTGAGAAAGAGCACTCCATGTACTCGAAGGAATACTTGAAGGAAGAAGGGATGGGCTGAAAGGAGGCACCCTGCTGTCTGGTTTCAGCCTATGTGCCATCACTTGGACTGTGGTGCCCAAGGCAAGCAAGCAACTGCCCAGCTCCCAGTAGCCTTGGTAATTTGGAGGTGCTGCAGGCAAAGAGGATCCCGTGGACATTGGGTTTCCTGCAAAAATCTGGGCCCAGGGATGTTTCTTCAGCCCTGACCCTTGCTCCTCAGAGAGCCTGCATCTCAGCAGATGGCAATCTGGAAAGGGCTCTGCGCAGCCTGTGGGGGCATGAGGGAAGGAGGGGATGGGAAGGTGGTGTAGGTGTAGGTGAACACCACATGAGAGCAGATCTTTGCCTGAATAAAAGCATCTGGTCCATGATCTGGTCAGGGTGGATTCCCCTTATCCTTTCTACACCCTGATCTCAGTGCTCACAGCAGATGGGGGGAGGAAGCGCCCAGAAGAAGCAGAGAGCAGGCAAGGGGGAGGACAGGGAGATGCCGCGTGGAGACAGTGCTCCTGGCAAGCCCGGGGCTCCCCGAGGTGGGTCCCCGCACGCAGGAAGCCTGGGCTTCCCCTGCCACGAGCACCAGCCTGCCGCCCTGCCCCAGCACCTCGCCTGCTGCCCGGCAGGGGATCTCCTGCCAAGCCGTTCGTGCAAAATATGTTGCAGGATAGAACGGGTTATGGAAAACAAGCCCTGAAAACCACAAGGGCCTCCTGACCCACTTGTATCTGGTTTCTGCCAAGTTCTTGTTACAGATCTTAAACAGAAAGAAAAACAATGTACGAGGGATGAAGGAGCTGAAGGGGAATATTCGTGTTGGAAGAGCAGTTGGCTGGGCTACGCTCGGGGATGTTTGTTTATTATCCAATGCAACTCGCTGATTTTTATTTCAGCGGGTGCTTTCAGTGGCTTTCCACTCCTCTGTCTGTGCCCCTGGCTGCACGAAGGCACTGCAGAGAGAGGGGAGAGCAGGACAGGGGGCTCTGCAACCTGTCCCTTTCACCACGCTCCTGTGTGATTGCTTTGCTTCCCTCTGGGTGCATTGTCTCTTAAGAAAATATGATCTCTGTAATCACACTCCACATGTGTGCAGGGGACAAAGGTTCTCTCCTGCTCATACAGCCCTGCCTGGTCCTATTTGTATCTCTTTAAGCATCCTATGTCCTCGAATATTTTAAATCCCTTTCTGAACTTAAAGCTACTGCCCACCTCTGCAGCCTCACCTGCTAGCCAGGTTCAGAGTTCAGGGCTCACTGTGTACAAGATATTTTCTTTCACCTGTTTGAAACCCCCTTGCTAGCCTCTGGCAGCGCTCCCTAGTTCTGCGTCCATCTTACCCAGCACCTCTGTGACTTGGCAAACCTCCAGCAGCCTCCTGCTCTCCAAACTGGAGAGTCCCAGTCTTTTCAAGATGCCTAGCTGTGGCATCCCTTTAATCACTTTGATTGCTTCACTGTATCCTCTGGAGATGTGGAGGCCAACATGGCACACTAACCAATATGCGAATGTACCAGAGCCTTGGGTCACTCACAGAGTCCTTTTTGGTCACCTGGACCACACGGGCTTTTAGGCTTTGGCAAGACCTTTGAGGGAACAGCAGTCGCACAGCCTCTTGCTTTCTTACAAAAAGAGCAGTAGGATCCTCTCCCTGTTTTCAAAGCCAGGTGGCAGGCAGAGGAAGAGTGCAGACTGTATAGAAGAGTCACAAAATGCTCCCATGGGGATAGGAGATGAGACAGTGGTGATATGAGCAGGATGAGAGGGTGACTTTATATTCTGGCCCTGCTAAAATACCTGGTTGCTCCAGAGAGTCTCCTCAGAGAAACTGGGTCACCTGCAGTCCTCACTGCCCTAAGCACCAGGAGAGCAAGCATCATGCTCCTGCCTGCTTTCCTGAGCTGAGCTTTGCCATGGCATAAAACCAGAGTCCTGGGGGTCTGAGAACACAGGGGTCCTGTCGATGGTGAGGACACCCCAGCAGGGTGCCACACCTCATCTCCCATCGCTTTAATGCACGGTGGGACCTTGATTTTAGATGAGACTTCCCAACGTCCCTATTGCATGCATTCTCAAAGGGGTTAATTGCGGCTGACAAATGCTGGCCCCAGGCCACAGACATGCCAAGGGAGGGTTTTATGCATAGCGGTGAGGAGGGCCAAGGATCCTTCAGGGTCCTCAGCTACCTGTTGGGTCACGAACCGCGGTAACAGCTTGCAGCCAGAACCACGCTTTGATCCCTAACTCCTAATTGCCACTGCAATTACTCAGGAAAACCACGAAAGAGAGAACAGCTTAGCATTTTACGATCATGATAACACAGTCGGCAGCACACGCAAGGGCAGTGAGACCTTGTCCTCGTGTGGCGAAGACCTGAGAAGGCCCCAGCAGCTCAACCCGCCAGCACCCAGCGCGCCAGGCAGCCATCTTGTGGCCAAGCCTCCGGCCATGCCCCAGCCTCAGGCAGAGCCCCCCAGCCTTCTCCTCGGCTGTTCCCCAAAAGGGCACCTACCGCAATTAAAACTGCAATTAACCCTTTGCTGCCTTCACACAATGGTGGAACAGAGACGATGGTGAGGTCATAATGTCGTTGCAGGAGGTCTTGGCTGCCTGTGTCTGCTTGATCGCTGTGAGAGCAGCCCATGTGGCTCTGAGCAGGATGGTGGCGGTGGCACCATCCTGTGAGTAATGCTGAGTAAACATGGTGATGATAAAATAAGCGAGCTTTTCCACTGGAACCGCAGTATGAAAAGAGAGGAGTCCCTACAGTGGGAGAAATAGGGGTGCAGAGCTGATGAGTAGCGTGGACTGGAAGATGCTCTCCTTTCAGAGATGTGGCAAATACTGGCCACCCTCACACATGGACCGAGCACAGCACCAGGTTCACGGCGGGGAGGAGAGCCTTCTCTCCTCCTCTACCCAGCCCCAAGCCCCCTCCCTCTCTCCCTGGTGCTGCCGTCTGTTTTTCTGCTGATGGCAGGGGATGAGATGTTCCGCTGGCCCTCGAGAGGCGAAGTGCGCTCAGCGCTAACTCGTATTCCTGACGAGCTCCTGGAAGGCTTTGCATCCCCAACTACGTGCCTCCGTGCCGCGGGGATGGGGAACTTGGCAAGGTGCAGCGAGAGACCGGGAGGCAGATGGACGACCAGATTAATGGAAAGAGAAAGGAGGTGGGGAGAGGAGAGAGAGGGATGAGCAGGCAGGCTGGTCTCGCCGCCAGAGTTTGAGAATGATGAGCGAGCATCACTCTGGTGCTGCTGCGCAGTGACTTGAAATTTCCAGCGGGAGATGGGTGAGGTGGGGCCGGGTGGGTTGAGGCTGGGCTTGGTGGCTACTGCCATGCCCCAGCCTGAAGTGAGTCCTCCAGGAAGAGGCTGAACAGCAGGCAGGAGGCCTGTATTCCTCCCAGGTAGGGCTGCTCCCCTAGCTGAAATGGCCAAATGAGAATGTTTCCTCACCCAACGTGCTCTCTGCCGTCAGTGGAGAGACAGTGACATCTCCGAGGGGTGATGTGGACCTGAGGGGACATGGACAGGCCACTGGAACAGCAGTTGTCTGCTCAGTGGAGAGCAGAGGCTGGGCTCCTAAAGGAGGTACCCCTGGTGAGGTATTGCAGGGAAATGAGGAGGAATCTGGGACTAGGGTGGCCTGCACAGCTGGCAAGTCAAAGCTGAACCATGAGAAGCTAAAAAAGCAGAACATTTCTTGTGCAGGCAAATGAAGGAGACACAAAAATAAGGGATGGGGAGGGAGGTGTCATGCAGCAAAGCCAGATTAATGGGCTGTATTCCATCTCTACCCTACTCTTGCCATCTGATGTCCCCACATCCCACAAGAATTTGGCCCCCAAGTGAAATGACCTCCAAGATCTGCAGGGCTTTTGGTCACAAGGATGGAGGCAGGAGACGAAGGGCAGTGAGGTGATGTGGGTGCAAGCAAGTACAGATGAGGTGGGAATGATGTTCAGGGCATTTCCCCCAATCAAATGAGGGGACTGGTAACACCTCTCTTCTCCCTAGTGCCAAATAGACACCAGAGAAATACTTTGAATGAGACAGTTTAGGTAATAGTTGTGCTTTGTGGCAATATGATGACTACTATAAAACCCATGTTAAAAATAATAAAATAAAATAAAATAAAATAAAATAAAATAAAATAAAATAAAATAAAATAAAATAAAATAAAATAAAATAAAATAAAATAAAATAAAATAAAATAAAATAAAATAAAATAAAATAAGTTGTCTAGCAAGACTTAATGACCTGCAAGATTGTGGAAGAAAACCCAATGAAAAGAGTAATCAAAGACATGAGAAGGGAGGAGGAGAACAGGGACGAGGCGACTGTGAGCTGTTTCTAAAAGGAAAGCACGAGGGCAAAAGAAACAATCTGAAGGATGAATCTTCATTAGTATTGCAGTGAGTGACTGTGACCTTAAAAATAGTCCTGGGCTGATGAAATTGCTAACAAGGAAGAAGACATTGTTCCACAGAGGAGGATCAGGTTATCTGACAAATAGTTAGATGACCTGGAGAACTAGGGAGAGAAACAGGATGACATTCGCTTGTGTAAAATTGAAGGGCAAGCTCTTATACTGATAGGAAAACATCTGCTGTTAGCTTGGAGCTCATCAGTTGGAAACAAAGGATGCAGAGAAAGATCTGGGTGTACTTGCTGACCTCAGGATCTCTCTGAGCTGCCAGACTGATGCAACTGCAGAAATGACAGCTATGTTCCTGGGTCCTATCAAACGAGAGATTTCCTGCACACAAAGGCTTTCTTGCAGGGCTTTGGTGAGATCTCAGCGGGAAGAGTATGTACTGCTTGGTCATTCCTGTTGAAAGAATAATTGAAAACAGAGAAGGTGTAGAAAAGTATACAATTGGAAAGATGAGAGTGGACTCTTTTTTTGCTCTTAGGACACTGCAAGATTTTGGCTTGCTTGTTATAGCTGTAGGCTATAACTGTTGTCTGGGATTGCTTTCTAAAAGTAAATGGGGATGACAAGCATCCAGGAACAGAAAGAGCTTGTGTTGGCCACAAGCATGTTTAGGTGGCTAACGAGAAGAGAGGAGAGACTTGGTGTGAGACAGAGACTTGGTGTGAGATTCATGTAGTCAGTCCCCCTCTCTAAAGCACACACAAACAGGCTGGCATTTTTCCATCATCCTTTATGGGACCTCCTGCTGAAGACACAGACCAAAGGTGAGGTGCAGAACCATCCTGCTTCAAAGACATTGCCCTAGAGCCAAGCTGAAAGGCATGCTATAGAAAGACACGGAGCTCCCAAGATACCGGATCCACCACCAAGCCATGGTACTCGACCATCCAACACCTCTCTAGCACACAGCAGCCTATTCCCCTAAGCTAGTAGCCCATGGGTTACAGGAGAGACACAGCACGACAATCAGTTTTGGGAAATAACTACTGCATGTCCTGTTGAGCACATTTCCTCCCTGGGGACGTGCCCCCTGCAGCACTGAGACCGTCTGGTCACACATGGTGGTATATGCTGCCCCTTCTCCTGTAGTTCAGCCGACAAAGAGCTGAGCTAGGCAGAATCAGTGAGCAAAACCGATCATTTGCATTGAAATGAATGCATCCAAAAAAGAAAAAAAAATCAGCAAAACCCAAAGCTATTTTTGGTGTGCAGACTTCATTTACATTTTCCTTTTTGGTAAAAATCCCAAATTTTCAGCATACAACATTCCCGATTCCCCCCCCCCCCCCCCTTTTTTTTTTTTTACCCTCAATCATAATAACAAATAGTGCTCGACAAAGACTGCCTATTTTTCATTTCCTCTGCGAACTGACTCCAGGCTGCCTATGATTTTCTCCTGCCTGATAATTATTCAAAACGAAATGAGTGGCTAACCAATTTCTGCAAGGAATTCTTTGTCTGCAGATTCTTGGGGAGCGGTTTGTTTTGCACACACGACGTTGGAAATCCTCCTTGTTTTGGTTGGACGTGTGAGTCACACCGGGCTTTTCTGGACCCATATTACTCCAGAACTGCAGTTCTGGTTAAGGAAATATTCAGGCTTGGAGTCAGCGTGCACATTTTGGGGATACCCCTTGCCAGTGAAATCCTTTTGCTAGAATTTTCTTCTCGGGCTGGCCAAGAAGAGCGTGAGGAAGGAAGCGCGGTCTGAAGCCCTGGCCCCGCTCTGCAGCTGAGCGGCACGCTGCAGGCTCACCCCCAGCATCGCCCCAGCCGCTGACACGCCAGGACATCACGATGCCCCGCGCCAGCTCATACCTCACCTCGTCCCTGCAGCTCCTGCAGATGGGGAAAGGCGTCTTACCTCTGGTCCCTTCATCTCCAGGAATCCACCCTACTGGCCCAGACCTGGCTGTGGGCTGGCAGAGCCTGCGGAGCCAGGAGTCGCACCTGAGAGCCTGTGGTATCTGGAAGCTTCTGGCTGGTTTCCCACTAACTCTCAGTGTGCCCAGGGAGTTTCCTTCCCCCTCTCTGGTGTCCGTGGTAGCTCTGAAAACCCAGCTTGCTTCCACCACGCGCTGCCAAGTGTGCTTGCTCTGGTCTCCTGCTTGGCCTGCAAGCCCCGGCCCCATGTGGAGCAAGTGCGCGGTGAAGGCTCCCGGCCGCGACTCACCTCACACGACTGGATGCAGTGAATGCCGGAGGGGTCTGGGTACCATCGCAGCCTGCCTGTGCATACAATGTGCTGAGGAGGAGAGGAGAAAACAGCAGTTAGAGGAGGTGGCAGAGGCAGGGCAGCCACCACGACTGCTTCCTGGGGGCATAGGGGTTCCCTCGATATCATGGGCAGGGCAGCAGCAACACCCCCGAGCCCTCCCTTCACCTCTTGAAGCCCAGCAAGGTAGCACCAGCTTCACCCACAGAGCAGGGCATGTTGCTCAAAACAGAGGCTAGACAAATAGGCATGTGGGTGTATGTATATATATATATATATATATGCACAACAGGGAGAGGACAAGGAGAGATGGCAGGGATCTCCAGGGAACCAGGTTTGGCTGGCAGCACTATGCCACGGTGGCCACCAGCCAAGCTGGGAAGAAGCCATCCGCGGCCACCACAGACAGGAGCCCTCCATTCATCTCATTGCACCCAGCTGGATTTAGCAACTTCCCGTCCAGCCTGCGGTCGCTGGATGCCGGCATCAATTCGCCCATTGAGTCCTGCTCAGGCTCCAAGAGCCGTGTCCCCGGGGCGGTGGGGGGGGGAGGGGGGACACCTGAGGACCCACGTCCCCGAACTTGGCCGGGTCTGGATACACCGGGCTCACGTTCACCCACGCCGTTGAGGTCATTGCTGGTATTTACGAGGCTTGAAGTTAGCTGCTGCAGCCAACTGGACACAAGAGCAAGATGCAGAGGTCTCGGTTTCATCTAACTGGAACGCTCCATCCCCGTAATTCAGAAGGGGGTTGTTGGGAGCACACATGATTATATGGGGGAAGAAAAGCCCCACCACACAGACAATTTCCTCCTTGTAAAGCTCAGGCAGGCTTTGAAATCTGAGGCCCCATAAAACGAGAGCTGGCCTGTGAAAGTGTCCTAGGATGCCCTCCATAGCACAGGAGCTGCACGGACGGGCACGTATGTCTTCCCCAGCCTGGCTCCGGCGTCTGCAGGATGCACGGCAGCACGGGATGTGGCAGCTTTGCCTGGGTCTGTGCTTTAGCAGCAGGTTTGGATGTGGCTGGGGAAGGGCAAGGTAGCTGCAGGCTGCCTGGTGGCATCTCTCTCTGCTTCACGTGCCATCCTGGGCTTCTGTTGTGTTTCTCAGCTCCATCCTGCACCAGGAAGCCTCCAGTCCAACCTGATGTGTTGCCAGGAGCAAACCTGGTCCCGAGGTCCAGTGTCCTCAGGGTCCTCGGTCAGTGCAGAGAAGGCAGACTCAGAAGCAGTTGCAATCAGATTGGGCAGAGAGGCCCAGGATGGCCAATTCCTGCTCATCCCAAAAGATGCTCGAATCCCAGCCCCACTGGGAC
Source organism: Netta rufina (assembly GCF_964035555.1). Classification (NCBI taxonomy): domain Eukaryota; kingdom Metazoa; phylum Chordata; class Aves; order Anseriformes; family Anatidae; genus Netta; species Netta rufina. The sequence continues at coordinate 20,136,334 of NC_140131.1, read as the reverse complement.
ATTTCATACGTGGTTTCTGTACGACTTGAACGAATCCCCAAACCTGCTTGGCAGTGGGATGCGATGGATCAGTGCTGAAAACCACCGGTGCCGCCCCTTGTGTGGGTTGTTGCATCGACCCCATCACCTGGGGAGCCTGGCAGCCCCCAGGAACACAAGCCCGGCAGGAGGGCTGGGTGGTGTAAAGGGGAACGAGGCAGAGGGGAAAACAAGGCTGCTGGCAAGGGGCAGCGCCGCTGCTTAAAATAACGCCTTTCTTCCCTGCTCCAAACTGCCTCCCTTGCATGAGAACCAGTGGCCAAGCCACCCGGTGCCTCCTTCCAAGGCTCGTGCTCCGCAATCCCACACGCCACGGGCGTCCTCGCCCCCGGCAGCGCCGTGCTGCGGGTCTGCTGCTTGGAGCCGAGGCAGGGCAGCGCCCACAGGCACGGAGCGGGGATGATGCTGGGCCCCCGGGGAGGAAGGCGCAGTGCCTGCATGGGGGCGCCGGCTCCGGGGAAGGCTGTTTGCTTTTCTTTGTTCCACCTCCTTCCTTCTGCATCTCGGTTTTATTTTAAGAAATATTACCCCGGCAGAGCTGCTTTTTGGGAAAGTCGTGCTGTCGAGATCCAAACTATGCGAGCTATTTGAGCTGTTTTGCCTACAGAATGAGTAAAGGCTGGGGAGGGAGAGGGGAGCGGGCGGCCAGCGGGTCCTGGCAGCAGGAGCCACCTTCCAGCTGACGGCGATGCCTCCTCCCCAGCACAGAGATGCCTGCCCAGGGCTGCTTCACCGCTGCCAGGTGAGCGGGGACCAGGGCTTGCACCCTGCCCAGTGCCAGGGGCGGCTTTTGCTCCATGCTCAATCCTCCTAGTGCCTTGGCTGACAGTAACAGCCAGATCCAGGCATGCGGCGTGTCCCAAAAGTCAGTGGGATTCCTGCCTTTAGCTTCCTTTGCGGAGGCATCCTGCAAGTCCTGGAAAGCTCACTCAAGAGCTGATGGCTTACGCCAAGATTCGGTTTCGGAGAGCAGGAGGCCGTGCAGTAGCATCCTCCGCCTGGGCACGGGTGAGCCTGAATAGCCACACGCATTCATCGCCCAGCTGCTCCTCCACTGCCACACCAATTTACCCAGGAGGGCTCAAGACGGGCAAAGGAAAGTGCTGGTATGGAAAAGCACCAGATGCAGAGGAGGGAGGACAGATTTGGCCACACGATAAATATTTTGAGGGCCCCACCTACGTGGCCAGTGAATCCCCTGCTACAGGGACGCCACCTCCCCATGTACCTGGACTCTGGTGGGCTGCAGACGGTGATCCATAGTCTCAGCAGTTACATTTTCGGGCAGTATGACGGGGTCGCTGGGGGGTATAATACAGGAGGGTGTGCACACAGCGCCTGCGGAAGGAGAGACAGCCTTGAGGGCTTCCAGCAGGAACCAGGCAGCGGCGTGTTACAGGCGGGCACCAGGTCCCAACCTGCAGGCTCCTCACTTTGGGCAGAGGTGGGTGTGAAGGAGACCCATAGCCCCCTAGCACTTGACAATTCCTTCCCCAAATCCTGACTTATTACAAGAGCCTACTGGAGTTTTTTGATGGCTGATTTACCTCTCCTGGATGAGATAAGAATTGAACGTGCCCTAAGAGAAAGATCCAAGCCCTGATGGCAGGACGTAGGATCCAGCAGGAGAACACAACTGGTCTGGATGCTATGGGATGTTTGTTCACATGTCAAGAAGCACCTCTCATAGTTTTTCTACACCTTCCTATGACCCAGGAGGAAAAGAAAAAAAATGTAAAAAAGCCACCCTAGAAAACCATGTGGGTCCCAGCCCTATTCCCAGCTTCACATCAGGTCTGTCTGAAGCTCAGCTTCAGCCCTGCCTCAGCCAATTTTGCTCAGACCCCGGTTGTGCCCAAATGTCCTATCCAGCAGGATGCTAGATGGGATGTAACGACTGTGACTGAGCATTGCGGCTGAAAAGCGACTGAGTCTTGGAGAAAGAAATGGATGATGTGGTCCCTCGTCTGGTGAAAGTGCCCTGTTACACACAATTGTCACTCCAGCTTTTATCTAGGGCCTGCCTCATTAACCCTGCAAATGTCAGCAGTCATAACAAGGGCAGAGACCACGCGGGGAGTGAAGGGCTGGAGGGTGGGAAAAACACTGCAGAGGGCTGGGCTCGCCCCAGGGACGAGTCCTTGCTCCTTCTGAAGAAATGCTTACACGGTTTTAGTTTCAGTCTTGCCCATGAACACAACTATGCACAGGGTTAAAGCCACCCACAGGCTCTGTGTTCAGAAAGGGGACAGAAGAGAAAACATTTCCATGGATTTAGTGGGGATTGGCACATGAAGAGGAGTCACCGTGACCTTCCAGCTAGCTCTCCGGGAGGGCTGAATCAACACGGGGGTTGCGTTTATGCTTAGCTTCAGCCTGCTCTCACCTATGCCGTGTCCCTGCTCGCACTTGTACTCCACCAGGTTCAGCTCCGGGGGTGGCGGGCAGGTGCCCTGCAGGCTCTCACACAGTGTGAACTCCTCCGTCCACGAGCCCTCCTTGGTGCAGACAATGGGAACCTGGAAAGCAGAGGGGCAGTGGCTCTTTGGTGGCACCCAAGCACCCAGCCCTGCTGTTTTGAGGTGCTGTGAAGCCCCACGTGCAGCCGATCTCCCCCTGTCCCCATCACTCACCCGCATGCCCGGCGGCTCGCAGTTCAGCACGCACTGGCTGTCCAGCTCGAAGCCCTGGGTGCAGTTGTACATGCCCTCAAAGACCGGCGGGGGTGGCTCGCACACCACAGGGACGCAGTGCCCCTCTTCCCACTGCCCACTTTCCAGGCACTGGATCTTCAGGAACTTCCTGGGGAGACAGAGGTGGAAAGCTGGGCTGCAGCCTCCCAAAACACATCCCTTATCTCTTGGCCGTGCATCCCGCAGAGGCAGGAGCAGCCTGGATGCCCCTCCTTGGTTCTCAAACCCCCAGGCGTGGGGCTTTGCCATGCCACTCCCCAGCACAACCCATGCTCAGCCAGGACCTTCCCTTCCCCTCACACTGGTTTAGGAGTCCCAGGCACTTTTTCTCACCCTCCCACCATCTACTGCAGCACCTCTAACTGCTCTCTCCCTGCCCTGCAGCCCCTGCGGGTACGTGCGCCGCGTTGCCTTGTCCTGCCGCCAGTAGCTGCATATTTTGCTCGGAGGAGCGAGCCTCCCCCAGTAAATCCTGCTGGCCCGTGCCCAGCTCCTCCTGAGGCTCCTCTTTGTACGCTGGCCAGAGCTGTCAATCCCACTCTCGCCGAGGAGCTGCCGCACCGGAGCAGACCAACACCATCTTGTGCTGCTGAAACAGCCCCAGTGAGAACCACTTGCCAAAAAGATGATGAAAAAGAAAAGGAGCAAAAGGCCAGAAGCGGAGCCCACCCGCTTCTCCGTCTCCTCTCCTTGGCAGCAATACAGATGTCGCATCATCTGCACAGGGACATGAAACCCCCCCGGGAGGCTTTGGGCGAGCTGGGGACACATCGCCGTGACCCAGCAATGACACGTGGCTTTTGACAGCGCTGATGAGCTTCACCCTGAGCTGACTGCAGGTCCTTAATGAGACTTTTCCCCCTCTGTAACAGGCTCCCATCACTTTCCACCAGATGCCTGCTCCGGCTGCTAGCCTCTGCCCGCTCCCCCTGGGGGTGCCAGCAGGCAGGGCTCCAGGCGTTTGTAGCACACCACGGGTACACAGAGGGGATTTGGTGTCTCCTCTGCTGCCTGGTGCGGGGCTGGAGAACCCCCCAAGGGAGGCACTGAACTGCCCCTTGTTCACCACCTGGGTGCCCCCGCTGCACAGGGCAGGGTCACGCAGCCTGGAGCAGCGAGGGGACAGTGCCCATGCCCTGCCACCAGAGCGGGAGGCAGTGGGCTTGGTGATGTCCCTGTGAGCCCACGGAGCAGAGGGGGGTCAACCTGCCCTTCACACCTCCATGCAAGCACCCCTCAGAGAATGCTACGAGCACCCCAGGACCCTAGGCAGGACCATGCTGTGGACAGAGAGATGTGCTCTCTAGCCCCAGAGCATGTCTGGTTGACCCCAAAGGGGGCGTGTACGTTTCTGCAATCCCAAGCTTTCAGAGTCCCCTTGTCCCTTCAGGAATTAGATACCTGTGTTGTTTTTGTGTTTGTTTTGTTTTCCTAGGGATTTCATACAAGTGATAGACGTTTCCTGCTCTGACAAACACAGGCTCCAACCAGTAACAAGGAGAAGGCACAGGAAGGGATGGGACACGGCAGAGCCCCCAGAGCTCTGCCAAAAATCTCCCCACCAGACCACGCCAGGAACATGGGCTGCCACGGTGTGAGCATCCCAGCAGTGAGCAGTCCTGCAATGCCCTCCTGGGACCAGCAGCCTCAAATTGACAGAAAGAAACTGAAACCACATCAGATTTTGGAAGGGAGATGGGGAGAAACATCTCTAGATCCCATTGCGGACATCTGCAGCTTCAGCCCCCTGGTGATTTCATATTCCCAGTTGCTGCCCTTTCCCCTAGGATGATGCTCACTGCCTTTCAAAGACGTCCCCATCAGACCTGCTGCTCCGAACACTTTGCCTACCTTTGAAGGCCAGCGAAGGCACGTAACGTGAGGCACTGATGTGCATCGGAGGGTTGGCTCCTCACGCAGCCGTTTCCCCTCCTTGCATTGCCCGGCAGGCAGGGGGTAAATCCGAGCAGAGGAGGCTTTTCGTGCACGGATGCACCACAGCCACGCGGGAGGTCAAAGTGATGGCTTCGGGGCAAGAGCAGCAAACCGGCAGTGCAAAGCCTCTGGCACCGAGCAAAAAACCTTCACAAAACAGGAGTACACCCGGCCACCTGATATATAACTGATGCAGCCACTGCACGTCACTGTTGCTCTTCTGAATCACGTCTCCCACATCGCAGTGGAGGCCCTTCAGCGAGGACTTGGGGAAGGGCTGGGGAGAAGGCACCCCACGGCACCTCGCGTGGCTACGTGCTGTGGTTTGCAGCCCCATTGCCTTCTCTGGGGCTCCTGATCTTGATGCGGTGCTGGAGGCCCCAGCTTCTCCCTGCATCCCCTCCAGACCTGGGCCAAGAGCCTGCCTTGCTCTGGAGGCTCTCCCCACCACGAGCCTCTGTACCACAAACTTCAAAACTGGGTGGCCTGGGCTGACCCCGGGGCAGAAGGTGGCATGGGGACCACTGCCAGGCATGTGAAGTGGGCATTTTGTATTCAGGCACGGAGAAGGGAAGGGAAAGGCTTTAAAAAATAAATAAAATTGAAAAAAAAAAAAAAAAAAAAAAAAAAAGAACTTGTAGCAGCTTGAAGTTTCCAGACCCCCTGACTTCTTCTGATCTGGGTTAGCGGCATTTCTTGAGGATTAACAAGGAAGCCAGGAAAATCGGAGTCAACGCTTCCCCCTCCAACTGGGCAATCCAGTGTCTGATGGGGAAAGGAGGCAGGGGAGACGCCTGAGGCCAGCGAGGGCTGTGCCTGACGTGAAGGCATGAGCTTCATCGAGCTCCAGGAGCTGAGAGCACAGGGGCCTGGCCAGGATCCAGCCCTGGGCTGGGGTCCACCACGCAGGAATGGTGATAAATGAGCCCAAAGCCCACCTCATCTCCCAGGGCAGGAGACCGATGGCTTCAAAAAGGAGAGGGGAGGAAGGAGGGAGATTTGCCGGTAAATTAAAAGAAAGCTATGCCGTCCTGTAGGACCTCTGCTGCTTTCCACCCCTCGCTCCAAACAGCCTGGGCAACCCGGGCTGTAAATCTTCATCAGAGGCCCGAGAGGTGGAAATGACATGGGAGCCCAGTTGACAGCCTGTGTTTTCTTTACCTGGCTTTCTGGCTCTCTCCACTGCTGTGTGTTTGCCTTTTATCTGGAAGGGGCCAGATGTGGGCAGGGGAAGCAGGAGCCCCACGCCTTTGTACCCACCACAGATGTGCAATGGCCCCGTGCCCTGCTAAGCTGCGATGCTGCGGGGTTGGGCTGTCCTGCTCTGCCTGCTGAGGTCCTTCTGATGCGCTGCCAGCCCTCAGGCTCCTAACTTCTTCCAGGCCGTGCTCTCCTTCACCTCCTCTTCCTCTCCACCAGCCCGCCATGGCCTTTGATCAGGGCAGGGGGTTGGAGGGGCTGACATCCCCGTGGGAGCTGTCTCATGGCTCCCGTGATCTCCGGTGATGGGCCGTTCGTTCCTTGCTCACTGACACATCTCCTGGTCATGCTGGCCAGCTTCTCGCCTCTGCCCATTCAGGAGTAGTCCCAGGAAGGGGTAACAGTGAGGGAGGGAGCAAGCAGGAGCAGGAGACGAACCACCAGGTGCGAAAGAACATCTTCTCTGAGCCTACGTATTTCTTTATCCTCTTTCTCTTCCATCTATGCTATGGGAAATGAACTTCAAAAGATTGTGGAAGCCTCCTAAGCATCCTTGTGTGAGCGCCTGCCCCTGCAGTAACATTCAACTAACAAAACAGAAGTGAGGAAACCACACGAGCGTCTGTGTCCAAGAGCATCTCGAGTGGGACAGAGACAGCTGGATCCCAGCCAGGCTCAGGAAGGTGGGCACCATTGCCCTACAATCTTAGGGGCAAGGCTCAGGGCTTGGAGCCCCAGTCCAGGTGCAGCAGCCGTGGTGTTCTGCACGGCGTGTGGGAGGGAAAGGCACTGCAGAAGGCTGGTCAGGCACTGTAGTCATGCTTTCTTGTGCCCACCAACACCTGTACAGCACCAAATCTTTTACAGGGCTGGTTCTTGCTGGATTGATGGATGACGCAGAGATAACAGACCATGAACTCAGCTTGCTGAACCCAGAAAGAGCCCAGAGAGATCTCAGGACACCCCAAAACCTGATGCCTGAGTCTTCAGCTGAAACCCTACTCCCTCACCAGCACATCAGGAGCCTGCACCCCACCAGTGCCAACCCCTTCCAGAGCTCCCCGTCCCCTTCTCTAACAACTCCATTCTCCAAAAACGTCCCTGAACAGAGAGCAACCCCTCTGGCAGCTCTGATGGTCTGCCTGCCAGGCCTGAAACACCAGAAGGATTTCCAGCAACCTAGTAATCGACTGGCCCATGTACTGACTAGTAGCTGCTGCTCGCTGCACGTGCCAAGGGGCTTGCACTGAAGCTGAGTGCATGCACAGAGCTCCAGATGAAGCAGTGCGCAGACACTTCCAGGGAAAGGTTTTTGCTTTGGATCAGGCCACTCATAGAGCAGTTAACATACATGAGAAAGCAACAGATTTTCTGCTTGTTAACTTTTTAATTTTCTTATTTTTTTTGCTTGCTGTAATAGGATTGTGCCCTACTGTCAAAGATATTGGGTGGATTAGTAATAACGATACGAGCAAATGGGAAAGCGCTATCTCAACATCCTTTGCCATGAAAATGTAAACAATTTCATGTGATTTTCCTTGACTTGACTTACAGGCTGTTCGGGCCTGTAGGGATGTCCCACGCATCAGAGGAGCGCTGGGGTCTCCCAGAGGGCATCCTTTTCCCCAGTGCTTGTGGCAGCACGGGTGAGACAGCCTAACTGTGCAAGCTGTGTTGATCTGATTGCACATCCAGTGCCTGAATGCCACAGGCATCCGAGCTGCTCCACGGTTTGCAAAGCAGTCCATGTGACCATAGCCATAATCGTAATTTGCTCAGCTCCCCCTGGCCCAAGAAATCCTCCTAACACTGTGAAAAGCTGTTTACAGAAACCACTTCCTTCATTACTAGGCAAGAAATTTGGCAACTGCTTCCCAGTGCACAACAACCCTACCCCAGAGCTAAGTAGAGCTGAGGTCTGCATCCAATTAAAACTGGAAGGGGGCATTAAACAATTAGCACGTAATTACTTGATTTGGGCTAGCACCAGGACTCTGGGGAGGACCCCGCCTGTGCCAGGGAATCTGTAGTGACCAGACCCAATGGGGACTTCAGCTGGAGGTATCGCAGACAAAACGCTGCTCTACCCACCAGCATCATGTTATTGGCCCAGCACAGTGCTAGTGAATCACCAGGAATTTTTCCCTGAAGCACTGGGAAAATCTTCTCCAACTGAACTACAAATGTTTGAGATTAAATTTAGCCAAGACATGCAGGGGGTAAAATGTTAACCCTGACAGAAGGCTGTCAATTGTTACAACTAAAACAGGTCATGGCGCTGGGATTGTTGCTTTGAGGAAAGGCGGCAGCTCCAGGAGTCTTCTAGCATCTTGGTACATCATTAGCTAATTACCTGAGAGCCTGCACACACTTCTGTATGTGCTTCATTTTCAGCAAGTGACAAGTGCATTGAGGTGTGTGGGACAACTCATGTGCTTTAGGTTAAGGCACTTAACTTGCACTTAACGTGCTCAATGGCAGCTTACATCTCATTCCCACCTGCTGTGACCTAAATTAGGAGAATACCTCTCACATCTGAGGAAATAAGCACAACCAGAGTCAGCTGCTCTGCCTCGTGTCTATCCCAGCAGCCAAAGCAGGGCTCCAATAAATGCAGCGTACCATGGCCCATCCTCCTCCAAGCTGGAAGGAGGGGAGGCAGGGAGGAGTGGTGGCAGACCCACCACAGACTTACTTTTTTGGTTTGCTTGCTGTGTTCTCGGCCACGTGGTATCCAGGTTTGCACTTGTAGCGGCAGACAGAGCCCACGTCGTGGTTACCCTGCAGGCACTGCGGGACCAGGAGCTTGGCGTTGGGCACCGCGGGAGGCGCATCACACTCCAGCTTGCAGTAGGCTTCGGGGAGTGACCAGAGACCGTCCTCCAGGCAGGTCAGCCACTGGTTCATTCCTGGCACCAGGAGAGAAGCAGCGTGTTTGGGTTCAAAAGTCCTCTTTTTAGAGTGGGCTTGGCCACAAAGGGAAGCGACAAATTGGAAGACCATGGGCTAGTTGGACAGCTAGGGGCTGGAGATGCGATTTCAGTTCTGCACATCTTCCCCCAACTCTCCCTTAAATTCCCCTCTCTCCTGATACCTCAGGAGAGTCGTCAGTGGGCTGGGGGCTTTGTGTATGACTGCCTCTCTCTCGTATTTATTTCAGCTCAACTTCAGTCTCCCTGGGTGCTTTCTGCAGCTTGTCCAACACCTGCCCTTACAAGCCATCTTGCCACATGTACAGCACAAGATGGGAAGTGCCAGCAGGACAGATGCAGGAGCCCTACCTCGTGTAACTGGGAATTCTGACCTCAAAGTTGACAGGGAACTGAGCATCACTTTCTTTTTATAGGATCACCGCTCTGCCTACAGCTGCTCTTGGACAAGGGCAAGACCGTGGCTCCGCTCAGCGCTTGCGTTCCCGACGGGCCGGTGCTCCCGGCGGCAAGGCGAATGGGTTGTCCCCACCTCCAAGTGCTGTGGCAGGAGCCATGCGATCCCTTCCCTTCCTGTTCTAAGCATTTATTAGCACTGAGAGGCTGCCCATAAGGACGCCAGCCTTTGGGGAGTACAAGCAGCAGACACGTTCCTGCCTCAACAGCTCGGCAGCTGGACCTCTGCGAGTCTACCCGCGCGCCTTGACAGCCTTGGCTGAGCACCACCAGGACTTGTGTCAGCTGCTGGAAGCCACCCAGGGCACTCCACGGATGGGATGCCTCCCGCCAAGGGAGCCCGTGGCAAACCTCCCGTTGACTTCAACGGGAACAAGAGGAGGCTGTGAGGGAAATATCGGCTTCAAGCCCTGCCCTCAGTTGACCCACCAAAGGCAATGGCATGGGTTTGTGCAGAATTTGGTCTGTCGAGTTGTCGTTCGTGCGCTACCCTTTGATCAGCTCACGCTGGGATCTGCCGGCGTCCCTCCTGTCATGAAATGAGACCTTAATTCCCTGCAGTTTTTGCTCCGTAGATTTAACTAAAAAAACAGTAAATGATTCTCATACGTTTCAGCTATAAATGTCGCCATAAAATAGGGCACCCATTAAAATGATTTGTTGTATGCGATTGTTCGGAGCAAAGGCGCTGGTGGAAACTCACATAAAGTCCCAATGCTTGAAGCTGTCAAGGCAATTACCCACGAAATCCCATCCAGCTCAGCCTTGTATAGACAGGAACAGTAGCTCTCTTTCTCCGACTTGGCTTAAAAACATTCCTGTGGGTATTGATGGAGTCGGCAGAATGAAAGCCAGGCCATGGCGTGTCTGGAGGACTGCTGTGTGTCTGGGTGGTGCACATCTCCGAGACTGCTCTGCAGCTGTGGGCATCAGTCTCTACGGCTTTATAGTGCCCCAGGCTTCCTGAACCATATGCTTTCCCACAGCCACCAGCCCATTTTTGGCTCTCTGAAGTCCTCCCTGTTTGTCTGCACTGGATCCCTACACTCTCCTGGCCTCCCTCATCCCCATAATGCCGGAGCCTGCCAGACCTCACCAGGTCTCAGAAGAAGACATCCCAACACCCTGAGGGGAGTGGATATGGGTCGCCAGCCAGGGGGTGAGCGTCAGAGGGAGCATCCCTACACCACAGTGTCTCTGCTCATGAGGGATGGATGCTCACCATGTAGGGAGGTCTCCCAAGAGCTCACCTGGCTGGCAGAGGCGAGGACACCCAGGACATTCAAAGTAGCAATGGTCACTTCAAAATACCTAGGGACACGCACGGAGAGGTGGCACCAAAAAGGGAGGGTTAAATCCCCTGGCACTCCAGACCGTACCTTGAAGCTTGGCTGGGTGGACGCAGGAGAAGGAGCATCGCTTCAGGTAGGTGGTCCCTTTGGGGCAGGAGAACTTGGCGTAGTAGACATGCGACTGGTCAGGGACACCACAGTCAACAGGGTCACAAGTCACAGATCGGTCCCACCGCCCTGAGCTGCACGTCAGAACCACGTCCTGCTGCGGAGAAAGTGAGGCTCCATCAGACCCCCAAAACCCAGCTCTAACAGCACGTTCTAGTACCGCAGCCAAACGGGCTGGCTCAGGTTTCAGGGACTTTGTGTGGCACAGTGTGGCGTTCCTTGGGGTTCAAGGCATGATGCTGAGGGTGTGAAAGCAGTGACTGGTCCCTGGGGTGACACGCAAGTCACCTCTAGAGGCCTTCTGTAACTGCTTGCCTCCAAGTGTGACATTGTCTAAGTGGTGCTAGAGCACATTAAGGGCCAAAAGATATCCCTGCAAATACACAAAAATTTCCTGAACTACAAGTTATTCCCAGCTCTGTGCAATGCTTTGTTCTCCCCTACAAGACCAACTCTTAACACAGCTGTTGATGTACACCTCTCCTGTTGACTGTTTTTCCCCAAATGTCCTGGTCCTGTCATGCCCACAGAGCCCACTGAAATCTGAGGTTTGTCTACCAGTATTTATAAGTTGTAATTATGAGTCTGGGGGATTGCATGAGAACCAGAGTCCCAACTACCAGGGGTGCCAGGCCTAAATGTGGTCAGTATGTGCCCTGGACCTTGCCAAAACACGATGGCGGGCCACAGTTGCTATCCCCAGCCCACTAACCCGAATCCAGCACTCCTCAGAGAGGGTCTGCAGGGGAAAAAACAAAACAAAACAACAACAACAACAACAAAAAAGGTTTATTTCAACTCTTCCTGTTGCCCCTTCGTTGACTGAGCACAACCACGCTGCCTGTGGTCTGTCCTCCCAGCCAGCACATCCAGATGGAACCTGGACGTGGTGGCCCTGAGGGACATCACTAACTTTTAGCCTGATGCTCTCTGGTGCATGGCAGGATCGTGGTGAAACCGAGCCAGGTGGAGAGGACACCCAGTGGAGAGTTGTGCATTTTTCGTTAAAATGCCAGGAGATGTATACAGGCACGCAGGGTCATACAGGCAAACTGTCGGAGACTAGGGAAATGTGGCGAGCTGCAGGCATGCGAACGAAGCTGCTGGCTACACCATGCTCTCCTCTATCCTCCCCACAGACCAGGAAAGGAATTTCTAGCACCTCTCACAGGACACGTGCCTGCCAGGGGCGAGCACCTGCAGCTCTCCGGAGGGCAGAGAGGTCCACCCTGCTTCCACAGCCTGGCTCCACTCTTCCCTTCAGGCCTGCGTGGTGGCCAGCACAGCCCTGAGGCTGCTGGATGAGCTCTTTCTTGCTGACCTCTGTGCTGCCCCAGGGGCTGGGCAGCAGTATAGCAGCACAGCACAAAGGAAGAAAAGCTCCTGGAGGCTGCTCTCCTCTGCAGCCCTCTAAATATAGTCGCTCTGCAAGGACGTCATTTTTTTTTCCCCGAGCCACTAACTTCAACTTTAAAAGAGAAAAAGCCCCTGGGATGCTTAGCCCTCCCAGCAGTGCCCATCCAGAGAAGAGAAATGCCTTCCTCTCCCTCTGGGAGTGCACCACCCCAGCCTGGGATGTCCCCTGCAGTGGCATTTAGCCTGGCAGAGTTGTGGCTGCACAGGGCTTGGGAGCCCGGGGGAATGGCAGCAGAGGAAGGAGAGGGTCCGGAGCAGCTCCACCATCACTGAGGTCCAGTGCCAGGGCCGTCATCAGCCTGAGGTTCATTGAAAAAGCCTGGGTTTGGAAGGACAACGTGTCCTGGGGCCACACCAACCACCCTGGGCTGCTTAAGCCCATTCTCAACCGGCCCAGCAGTCACTCACCTGCGTGGAGCCCAGGCTCTTCCCACTGCTGGAGCGGAGCACGAAGCCCTTTTCGCAGGTGATGGAGCACTCCATGTGCCTCGGGCCATCAGAGGTGCAGTTCATGCTGGCGGTGTGAGCAATAGGGGGTTTCGTACAGCTTCCCAGCCCTGCACAGGCACCGTGGGCACAGCTACGGAGAAGAAGAGGGATGGGGTCAGCCAGCAGGCCCCTGGCGTTGTGCAGCAGGGGGCGGCTCTACAGGTGGCACCTGCATGGGATGCCCAGCAGGCCACGGGTGGGTACAGAGATGCATGCCTATTCCTCAGCCCCTGCTTATTCTAGGCTTGGCTTTCCAGAGGCAACAAAGCCCAGACAGCAACACTGGGTGTTCCTCCTTCCCAATAAGTTTTGAACCCACACCTCAATTTCAGTCAGCTTTAGCGTGAAGTAAGAGTTGCCTGTGCTGCTATTTAATGACAAGATTAGCAGCAACAAGTGGACAGGAAGAAACGATGAAGAAGCCTTTTAAAGCCTCTACTCCTAGAAGGGCAACAGGCACATCAAGCACTGCATTGGACATCAGAGAACCCACGGGGGATGCTCCAACTGCAAAAAAATGGTTTAGCTGAAGAAGGAGCCCCTGCAGATTCATGCCATCCATGAGATGTTCTTCAAACTACATGCAGACCCCTCCCAGGCCTGTCAGCAGAGTCCAGAGCTTCATGTCCACGTGGCTGTGCTAAGCTGCGGTGATGCCAGGCTCTTCGGGAACAAGAACATCTCCACATGCATCTGTCCAGCCCTATAGGCTCAGCTGGGGCATACCTAGGACATTTGGTGGGTAGGACTCTTGTTTTTTGCTTGTTTCTTTGTTTTTATCCTTTTGCAAGTGGTGCTAGGGTTGACAGCAGCCCTCCTGGAGTGGGGCAGAGGTGCTGCAGCTCCAGGCAATATAGGAGGAGCAGAAGATGCCCCTTGATGCTCCCCTGCTCCCTGGCCAAGCCCCACTTTGCACAGGGCTGCCCCAGTTTTGTGCACTACGTTTGGCCCACAGGAAGCATATGTCGTGCTGCCTTTGCCTCCCGCATTTGCTCAAGCCCTCCAGCTGAGGACACATGGCTAGAAATTCCTCAAACGACAAAAAACCTGGTACTGACATGGATATTAAGGGAACACAATGTGCCGCTGAGTCTGGACAAGTCTGCCGAGCCAAAGGCACGGTGGAAACCTGGGGGCCACAGCCCTGAAAGAGCTGGTGGGCACAGGCAGAGGGGAGGAACGGCACGGGAGGGGACCACAAAGGAGAACAAGAAAAAAGAGGCTGTTTTTTCAATGCAGACCTGTTTATGAAGTGAGAAATGGTTTCAGGGCAGCTGCTGCAAATTCTTTCACTAGCTTATATTTCCATTTGCTTCCTTTTTAAAGAATTTGTTTTATGAGCAGAGCGTTTGTCAGGTCATTAGCTTCTGAGGGCATCTGGTACCAATTGTGGCCCTATCCCCTCCTGCAGCTACCTTCTCTGGGCGGCTTCTTTGCTCCCCGTCCGCGCCCCCCGTGCACGCACACACGGTCCCTGCCCCTGCTGCACCTCCCCGGGATGCAGCCGCTGTCCTGACCCACATTCATCTGCTCGTGAGGCCACGCTCATTGTGGTGGCACCTCCAAGTGCATCCAGCTGGGCCAAGGGCTCAACTCGAGCAGCTCCACGGGTGCTGGTGGAGCAGTGACACAGCCCTGGTCCTCGGGACGTCTGCTGTCTGGTGACAGCACTAACACAGCATGCATCGTTTGCAGCTCTGCTTTCCACCAGTTTGGACACACAACTGGCAGTGCTGGTAGAAAGCAGACCAAGAAACACGCACGTTACTGACTATGTTACAAACGCACCATGATTTGTAGAGGTAGGTATATGGGGAGATTTATAGCTGTGTATCATAATGTGAGGTTGAAACATTCCTTTTTATACACACCACACGTGCATTACCTTGCACGTTCTATATATGCAGATATCTTTTAGCTTTCTCTCTTAGCCCCAGAAGGTGACTAACCTGCCGCTGTTCTCTCTGTGTGACGACCAATGCCCACATCCCACAAAAAAAAAAAAAAAAAAAAAAAAAAAAAAAAAAAAAAACACTGCATTTTAGTTTGGACACCATCTGAGGCATGTTCTCAAGTCCTGAGTAGCTCTGAGCTCTCAGCCTGTACTTTGAAGTCTAATGCTGCTATTCCAGACCTAAAGAGGGGCTCTCATCACTGAAAGCTGGCTGCTATTCTCAAATACATCAGTAAGCTCAATTAAAAACAAAGCAAAAAGTCATTCTATCTACATGCTTTGCCTTGATCACTTCCTTTATCATTGCCAACACCACTGTGAGTGCCTTTGCATTATTCTGCGTCAGGACATCTTTGAGCCTGATGCCATACAAGTGCAGGACAAGAAAAGCCATGTGGCCTGGCTCCATCGTGCCTTACTATGGCTCGGGTAACGCAATGGAATAAATCATTGCTCCCAGCCGCTGGAACACCCCAACGAAGGCTGGACAAGGAAACGGTGTAGTTAGCCCAGTTCTGATCTCAGCATGAAGGAGCTCTTTCTCCTTTTGATGATAAATGAAATTCCTGTATCACAGCTGCAAACTCCTGACATTTGGCCATTTCTGGTTCAGACCATTTAAGACGTATGGCGAGCCAATATATTTTTTTTTTCTGTGTGAAACATCTAAAAAAAATTTCCATTTTTATCCCAGCACCGTTTGAAGCTCAAACTAATGATTTGTCAACAACATTTTTACAAAATGCAAAGCTTTTTCTCCTAACTTATTCCACATCAGCACCAGCCTGCATGACTTTCTGGGCTCATCGAGTTCCATAACTCATACATGAAAGAGAATTTCAGACCTGGAAATTTGTGAAATTCTGCCTAGGGATGGCCTTAAGTACTCTGGAATGATAAGAGCTTTCTTATGAAATGGGACCAATTCTATACACTTAGGGTAAAGATTTTCCTTTGGGATTCTTCATCATTCTTTAATAAATATGTGAGGCAACCACCACCAGGGGAACATGTTGAACCAGTGGTGACAATGCTGGTAAGAAGGGATCATTTTGTTGTAATGAAACCCAAATTCTGAAAAGCTGAAGTTTTGCATTTTACAGCAATTATTTCACGGAACCCAGAAAATATTGATGGATTTACCCAAGTCAAGCAAAGCCAAGCCAAATACAGTGCAGCTGCCTAAAGTACAATAAATCATCCATAAATTGCTGTAGTATCTACCCTAGCTTTCAACCCAAACATTGCTCCTAAAACAGCCCTTAACATCAAGCTCCAACTTTAGCAGGGGAAAATTATTATTATATGAAGTTCATCTCATAGTGCAAATCTGGGGGAGAAGGGGCTGTAGGAGGTGTTGATGGAAAGGTAAAGGCTTCAGCCAAATCTCCCCAGGTTGAAAGTAGTCACTGCATACACTCTGGTGGAGTCTGGATTGCGGCACTGAACATCAGTGAGATAAAAGATGTTTACCCCAATGCGGTCTAGCGAAAGAGGATAGCCGGGAAATGAGAAAAGGTGTTTTGGAAATACTTGGAAATTTCTTCTCCCTTCAGGCATGTTTCTCATGAAGGGGAAAGGTCTCACACTATTACAGTAAACCTGATGGCAACCGTCCTTGTGGGAGCAGGCTGCATGTACAGACCCAACGGTGGTGATACTTCTTGATTAAGATCTTCACTGAGGCTGCCACCTCAAGAAAAGATGTTTGCTTCTGTATGCGACTCCCAAAGAAACTTGCCAAAAAAATAACATCCCTATGAGTCATCTGCTGTCATCCACCTCACAGATAGAGAGGAGGTACCAGTGAGATGTCGAATGCACCAAACTAGGTTTACAGAAGCTCAGAAAGCAGGGCTGGACGGGATGCTGGGTTTGGGCTGTTGTGCTTCCCAGCCTGAGGCAGGATGGGCTGTACCTTCATCCTGCTGTGAGGAGCTGGCCTGGCTCCTTCCTGAACACAGCACATGGGCAGGATGTGTCTGCCAGGCCGCATGCCTTGCTGTGACCATCCTCGATCATCCTCGTGGCCTCCTCTGGACCCGATCTAACAACCCCACATCCTTCTGGTGCTGGGGGCCCCAGACCTGGAGGCAGCACTCCAGGTGGGGCCTCACAAGGGCGAAGTAGAGGGGGACAATCCCTTGCTGGGGAGGATGGAGCAAAAGGCAGTGACTGGAGCTGGAGATGGACAGCTTTCATCCTGAAATCATGAAAGAGGCCACTTCTCAGCACAGAGGGTTACTGGATGCAAGAATAGCTCAGCAGGGGAGATGCTGAACTCATCACCTCCTGCAGTCTGTAATAGAAGATAGGAAAGCTTTCTGAAGGATGTGTTTAATCCAGCTTCTGGGCAAAATGTCGTTGCCTGTGTGCAACACTGGGGAAGGCAGGACAGAACGGGTCAGGCTGGCTGCAGCGGTACACTGAGGGCCTCCAGGAGCAAACCCGGGTCTCCCAGAGCTCCTTCCCTTCTTCATGGGACACAGGGAGGACAGAGGGCTTTGCGTGATTCACATAATGTCCCTACTGGTAAGAGAGTGAGGGAATCAAGACCAAGGTTCAAGGGTCTCACCAGGAGGTGTGCCTGAGCCAGGAAGGGAACGTCCCTTGCATCACACACAGCATGTCCATGGCAGCTCACCTTTCTGCTGCGTATCAGGGGCTGGCCACATTTAAGGAATATTTTTGGGACCAGGTGGCCCTTCCTCTAAGGTGACACCAAGCAGACTGTTCCTGAACTGTTCAGCTGCTGTGTTCAACTCTCAGGATCAAACTGGTGAAAATAAATTGTGCTGAGAAATGTGTTTTCCCTAGGTGAGACTGGCTAACCCCAGGGAAAGGCAGAAGAGGCCTTGAGCATCCTAAAAAAGCCCATATAAGAAACATTAAAACCAAGAAGCTAGCTGGGCTGCGGAGAGCAAAGGGTATGGAGCAGCCCCTGGAGATGGTCCTAGCACCTCCGAGGGTTTGCATTGTCACCTCTGCTGCCAGAGGAGAGGCACCTTGAGAGGTTTGAGGGCAGAGCCAAAGGCTAAGGTAAGCCCACGCCCTGGGAAAGGTGGTGGTCAGGACCACTTGGTTCTTGAGAAGTTTTGTCCTGCAGGCAAGGAGAGAGGATGTGCACAGAGCCACACAGACACAGCTATCTTTTAACACTAACAGATACAACTCTCCTCCTCCCTCTGACTTTCCCTTCCTGACAGTCCCATGAAGGAGGAAGCCCGGCCAGGCTCCCCTTGAGTGCACAAAATGAAGTTCTGAGGGTGCAGAGGAGGGCAGGCACGCAGGAAATAGAAGCACAATGCAGCCTGCATTTTGTAGCACCTTGCCTGTTAACTTGCCAAGGCATTTCCCAGCATATGCTAACATAAAATAAAACACGCTAAAAATAAAACTGAGCTAAAAATAAAAATAACAGAGGAAATGAACAATGTTCCCCTGGTTCACTATATAGTCTGTACCAAGGAAAACAGGAGGGATTGTGGCTCAGTGTTAAAATACAAAGAAAAGCATGAAAGGTAGAGAGCCCGAGCCTGGTGGGACGGCAGTCCTGTCGAGGGGCAGCGCTCCCTGCTCTAGGTGCTGCTTGGTCTGGAAGGGACAGACCCACAGGAGAGTGCCCTGCATCCAGTTTCATACCAGGCACGTATATCTCTGCAGATGGGAATTTTCAGGGAACTTATTAAAAGTCTGGTTTCTGCTCGACCTCATGTGGTTGCGATTCGGTGCAGAATGCGAAAAAGAGCCCAGTGGAGAGGGGGTGGTGGTGCTGGTAGCGAGGGGCAAGGTCCATACCACTTTGGTCTGCCAGTGCTCTTCCCACCTGTGATGCCTGAGGTGGGTTTGAAGGGAGAAGGCAACTCTTTCTTCAAAACAAGGACGTGTTTTTCTAGCGACAATCGCCTTCTGCATCCTGACCTGGAGATGGCTGCATTTCACCAGCAGAAACGTGATCTCTTTGTTTTCCTAAGCCTGCAAAGCACTTTGAGATCCTTCAAGATGAAAGATGTTGCAGAAATACCAAGCAGTCATATTTATTATTTTGGCAACGAGCATTTCTAGGCTGAAGTCAGGAAACCTCGTTTCTTTCTTGCTTTTGTTACTGTCCCTTTCTTGGGTTATTTTAGGAAAGCACTTACATGCACGTACTGTGTATGCGAGGCTGGGTGCATGCGAATGGTCAATTCAACTTTTTATTGGAATAACACAGATCTTCTATGATCTTTTACAGTTGAATATCTCTAAACCTATAAAGATTTTACATTCCTTTTTTTTTTTTTTTTTTAATAGGGATACTTTTCCCCAGATTCCACCTGCCCTTATGTGAAACCAATTATTAGCCCTGAAAAATAAAAGTACTACTGAACATTTGTTTTGGATATGAAATAGATTTTATAAACACAATAAAAGGGAAAAAAATACTTGGACCTTTCCTGACTTAGCAAAGGCAGATCCTTTATTATTAGCAAGACTACTGGAGATTGTAAATCAAAGCCTTATCCCCTCTAAATATTCAAGCTTCTTGTCCAGAAAAGCAACACTATAAATAGCATTTCCTACTCCTCAGACTCTGGGGATCTGATTTGCTTAGCGTGTTTGCTAAAGACACGTGCATAACCTGCAGTTTAACATCCTGCCCCCTCGCAGCTGAGCAGGGAAGGTCACTGCAGGGAGGCCAGCAGACTGGGCTTGGGGTGCTTGAAGCTGCTTCATGATAAGGAAGGGCTGAAGCTAATCACTTTGCCATTCTTCCTGCCTGGGTGATGAGCAGAAGATTTTTAAGACACTGTAACAAGGCTGATTTCAGCCCTGTGTCCACCCTGTTAATGGCTGGAACCTCATGATGCCTCTGGCCAGAGTAAACTGCTCCGGAAATCTCTTCTCCAAAGGCCAGCCCCATGCCTGACTTTGCTGCCTTCCTCTTTCCCGACACTGGAAGTGGTGTTTTTCCTGAAGGTGGGATTGGATCCCTACTGATGTGGATCCACTGGTGTCTAACAGAAAATGAGCTGACAGGGTCTCCCCTTGAAGCTTCTTCTCTCTCACCAGCTGTATGTTTTTATGAAAAGTTTACTTTCCTCTGTCCCTTTATGTACTTCTGCCCATGCATAAGTGATGCTGAGCTATGTCTGGTCAGTCTGTTCATCCTTCCAGCCACTTCTGAGGGGGAGGGGGAAGCTCTCAAGCAATGAGAGCACAAAATTATTTTAAAGGATGAGAAAATGTAATTGAAAAACCACATCAGTTGGCTAGGGGCTTGGAAGCATGTGTGTACATAGCTGTAACAGCTACCAGGAGGAAACGGACTGCATTTCAGGTGGACACTGATCCTTTAATGTAAGGCTGAGAATAATATTTATATGCTGACTCACTAAGATTTATGTTTCTGTATAAATCACACATGCACTTAAAAAAAAAAAAAAAAAAGTAAAAAGCAACTGCTGGATATTCACAGCTTCCAGAACTCTACATAAATCAATCACACCATGATCCCACAAGCTTTTAGACAAACACACACACGCTCATTCATTATCAGGGATGTTCATCCATCCAGGGCCATCAGCAGCAGAAAAATAATGACAGGAGTAGCGATGCGATGACCCTAGCCAGAGCCCTTTGCTCTTAGTGCCTCCACAATAGCTCAGACCCAAACTCAGCATTCCCGGTTACGTGATTTTAGCAACCAGGGGTTGCCAGCCCCACTACTGCTCCAGGTCAAAGCTGGGTATCATCCCCTTGTCCCTCCTCATGTCTGCATGCTCTTGCTGCCTTGTCGACTTAACCTATCTTGGGTGATGGTCCTTACCTGTGCCTTTGCTAGCTCAAGCTGCCTGGAAAGCAGCACCCCATTCTGTAAACACCTCCTCTCCTTCACAGCTTTACAAAGACACTCGGGCACTGCTGCCTGCCTGGCATCAAAGCACTGTGGCAGCTATCGTCTTTATCAGCAAGGCAGCCCAAGCCAGCAAAGGGAGGCTGTCAGCCGTGGCACGGGGAGCTTCGTCCATGTTCCCCATATTGCAGGGAAGGAAGGGACTGGGTGGGATGATGTCAGCAAAGCACACACAGAAGAAACCCTCAGCAATAGCTGCTCAGCAGAGAGAGCTTGGTTTTCCCATCAGGAAACACTGCCTTCATGCACTTCTGTGCATATGCACAGGCCATGCACAAAGTCTGCTTTCCTGCCCCCTCACCCATGCAGCGAGATAAACAAATCAAGTCTAATTACACCTGCCTTTCCAGTAACAATTCAAAACCCACCTGAGAACAGTCACAAAGCAACTCTTTGAGGATGAAGAGTGGTCACGGAGCAGCTGGGGTTGGAAGGGGCCACCTGGTCCACTCCCTTCCCCCCAGTTCAAGCTCAGGCACTCCCTGCATGGAGCCAAACCCAGCAAAACCCAAGCCCAGAGCCCCTGGAAAGGCGCCCGAGGCAGCAATACCTGTATCGCTGATGGCCGTGTCCCTCCTCGTGTGGCAGCAGGCAGGTGGTGGGGTCAGCAGAGCCCGGCAGAGCTGGCGTCCGCAAGGCCACGGCTGCGATGCCCACGAGCGGGGAGGAGAAGTTGAGCAGCACCGACCCAGCCCGGTAGGACGGGTCCTTCTGGCCGCGGGTTGCATCGATGACGAGCGGGTTGTGCTGACACGACAGCTCGTGCGTCCCTGCGAGGTGAAGAGGAGAAAAGAAGGCACAGGCTCAGCGCTGGTAGCACCGTGTCTCATTCCGGTGCTCCACCACCACCCCTGCTTGCCCACGTGTCTTGGCAGACAAGCCCAGAGCATAGTTTGGGCAGCAGAGGCGCTGCGCCCGGTGCTCACCCAAGGAGCGGTTCAGCCCTTCCACATTGCTCAGCTGGACGGTCACCCTCGGCTTGTGCTGGTCGCTCGGGGCCGTGCCGTCAGAGGCCAGGAAGACCAGGATGGAGGTGGGCACTGCGGGTCGCTCGAAGCACACCTGGGGGAGAGTCGGAGCACACACACCTGGTGCAACCCTCCTGATGGCACCAGAGGGAGGCAAGGAGGGAGCAGGTGGGGAGAGGAGGGTTGGGGTTCACACACTGCGTGGGGTCAGTGAATGGGCAGGGGGAAGGAAAGGAGGGTGCAGGAACATGGTCCTTCCCCTCCTCCTTTCCCTTCACTACTATTTCCCATGTGCACCAGTCCTGCCTTGCCATACATTTATGGCATCTCCCCAGCTTCCCCATTTGCTGCTGTTAAAACGAAGCCCTATTTGACCAAGACCTGGATCCCCCTTTCTCTGCCCTTCCTCGCCAGGTTCCCCCTTCTACACCAGCGAGGCACCTGGGTAGTGCAAGCCCCGGCTCTGCTGCCGCACTATTTCCACTAAAAACAAGACACGGCCCCAGAAGCCAGAGCGAGCGCGAGCTGTCCGTCAGCCAACACGTGGAAAGATTTGTGGCAGGAAGTCCTGCCTGCTCGGAGAGCTGACAGCTCCCCACTTGTCTGCAGCCCTGAAGGCTACAGGAGGCAGCTGGGAAATGGGTGGCATCAATCACGGCGGGGCAGACGTTCCTGGGAAGTAAGAGGATAGAAATGTTTTTCTCCCCCACCCCAGACCCCCCCACACCCAGCGCCAAGATGTGTTTCAATCCAGATCCACCCTATGGAGTGTTTTTGTTGAATGCAGGCATAGATGGAGTCCAGAAATTCAAGGCGAAGCTGCATTTGGGAGGAGGACAAGTCCCGGCTGGCCAGGCACAGCCCGGAGAGCAGCCACCAAGCGGCGTTTCAGCCCAGCCATGCTGGGCACTGCCCTTGCACACCACAGAGCTCAGCTCTCGGCCGGTGCTAGCATGGGGTGAGGACAGCACCTGCCCCACTGCTCCCTATCCCACCTAGGCAGCCAAAGTGGCACAGCCACTGACAGCAGCCAGCCTTGGGTGCCAGCTCAGGTCTCCCAGCCTGCAGGAGTGCACTGAGTGGCCCCAAGTTAGAGCCAGGGCAGCTGGATTACCTAACATCCCAATTTACTTTAAAAAAAAAAAAATAGTTCTTAATTTATTTTTACATATTTTGTGTTTGACCACAGCAGGCTATCTGTTTAATTTTTCTTCTCCCTCCCTGCCCCCCTTCACATTTAATTTCCTGTGTGTTACGCATCGTGACTTGCCTCCAAGTGATTTTGATTCCTCCCTGCGTCGGATGTGTTGCAAACAGAGAACAAAGCATGGCCGCAGATCTGCAAGTGGTAATTATTCCCATCTGCACGGTCGATGCTTCATTAGGTGGTACAGCCACGTGCACCTCTTGCCCCCCTACAACACGACCCAACCTTTTCCTCGCTCATTGGTGCTACCTCTTGAGGAGGTAGGAAGCAATTCCTACACTGTGGTGAGGCTCGTGGCATGGTTTTAGCCCAGGTGACACAGGTGCAGCTCTGAGCTGGCCGAGGGGGATGGTAGCCACGAAATTACATGTGCACGCGTGTAGGAGCAGCACCGTTCCTGTCCGCACAGGCGGGCGTGCTAGGCAAATTGTCAACAAGAATCTGTCTTTCCCAACCCAATATGTTACCAATCAGGAAAACTATAAAAAAAAAAAAAAAAAAAAGAGAGAGAGAGAAAGAAAAGGGCATATTTATTACTAGTCCATAAATAATTTTATGGGCGGAAAATAATAGCACTCCTAAAGAGAGCATGGAGAACCAATAATGAAAGTCTTTAATATAAACATCCATAGAGGAAGAGAACTGACCACAAGCTCCAATAAAACTGGAACATGCTTTAACCCCCGGTGAGAAGTGGAGAGCAAGCTTTCCTCTAGGTAGGGCAGAGAGGGAGATTTCTGACTTCTCACTAGCAAAGGAAGAAAGGAGGTACGTCTGTCATGGCCTACACCAGAGACTGAACCTGGAAAGTAGGTTGTGAGCACAGACAGAGGGGGGAAAAAAAATCAGTTAAAGGAAGTTCTTTGGAGAGGACCTCAGAGAGGATGGAGAGGCAAGAGCGAAGTTTATTGGCTTGGGTTTGGTGATTCCCTGAGGCTCTGAGAGTCCCAGGATGAGGTCCTCTCTAGACAGCCTCCAGCCAAGCAGGGCAAGGTGTCCCTCAGGCTGCTGAGGAAGCAGCAAACCACAACCCATCTTTCCAGTAACACGAGGCAGCAGCCACGAAACCTCCAAACTGTGGCTGCAGTCAGAAAATCAACACTGTAAAAACCGCCTTGGCCCAGCCCTCGGCTCTCCCCTGCCCTGCCTGCTGGGATGGAGAGGTTGATGTGCCAGACACCCTCCCAAGACCAGCGCAGGCTGGAGACCAGCAGCTTGGGCACATAAAAGCATCTTCTTAGGTGTGGAGTCACCGAGGCAGGAGGACAGTATATCTCCAGGTGAAGCCAACTGGAAGTGGGATTTTCATGAGGCTAAAGAGCAGATGTTCTGATCTTTATCCTGGCATGTTGAGAGCAGCCTCTCTTGAAGGCTCAGGCAGCAGGTGACCCAGCATCCCCAAAGATGCTGCTCTTCTTATAACCCTCACAGCTTCTGAAGCACCCGCTGCTGCTTTTCCCAGCCGTGGGGAGCAACAACAGCAACAACCCAGGCCTTTAGCACAGCTCAGCCAGCTTGTGCCCACCCTTTTGCGGGTGTAACAGCACAGCTCGACTGCAGGGAGTAGTCAGGAGCAAGTTGTTTCTCAGCCTCAAAACATTTCTGTGGGCTTCTGGTTTCTGGCACAGCCCTCCTCCTGGCAGTCTGCCCCAGGATGGGTTTGCTGTTCACAGTGGGAATGGGGCAACTACCTAAGACCCAGCCACAGGCATCCAGGGTTTGCAAAGAGCTTGGTAGGGTATACAGTCCCATCTGAGCAGCTTTTCAGGCTGCCATAGCTCCTACTGAAGGGCAGAAGAGGACTGGCCTTGGTCACCAAAGTGTTGGGATAAAGGCAAGCATATCTTTCTGTGCCTGACCACACGCCCTCGCTTACCTTCAGCCAAACTTTCTCACCGCCCAAGGGCATCCTCTCCTCATTTGGATCCTGAGCGTTGTCTTGGCTGCGAGAACATGGGAACCAAGCAGCCTGGGAAAGGTCCTTTGGCACAGCGTGAAGGTAGGATTTACATGCCTGAAAGAAGAGAGGTTTGTATGTTTTGTTTTTTTCAACCCAGAAAGAAGAGAGGGAAGTAAGAGAAAGAATTAAAGAGCACCTACAGAAACTAAGGGGAGGCTCAACACAGTGTGAAGCAGAGGTATGGACCCTGAGGTGTTCCTCATACATGTGTGCAGAAAGCCTTTGTCCTTTTGGGGTGGTGTAAATATGCTGTTGAAGTACCTCATGGTGCCTGTGGACCTGAGACAGGCTGTAGGATGGCAGAAAGACCATAGTCTCTGGATTGTGACTGGGCCAACAAGATCTAAAGATGAGATTTTTTTGCCTGAATACCAGGTTTCAGCACCATTTGGTGCCCTGCGGTGTGCCAGGTCTCCCTCTAGGCCTGGGGGACAAAGCCTGGGAGATAAGTGTGTCCTTCTAGAGGATTAGACACCCAAGCCCAAGGCATCCCACTAATCACGTACATACGGACAATTTAACTAAGCAAGGAACCATCTTCATGATACTCAGATCATCAGATCAGCTGAAGTGCACATATAAATGGCTAAAAATGTGCCCTCTCTACACACTTATTCCCCTTCTTCAGCTTGCTAGGAAAGAATACACACACACACACCATGTTACACCATGTTAACACTGATCAGGTGAAATCCCATCCGAGGACCTCCAGGGCCCTGCTCCAAAGCCTATATGAAAGATGATTCTCCCATTGATTTTTTCTTTGGCTTCAGATCAGACAGCCTGAGAGCAGCACAGATGTTGATGTACATGTGATTTTATCCTTTCAGGCCCCAATTTTATAAGGTATTACTTTTTTTTTTTTTTTTTTTTTTTTTTTGTGGAACCACTGCTCACGTGTACTTAGCTGGTGGGACAGGGGTGGTCCCTTACTGCATACAGGGGAGGTGCCCCCCATTTTGATGAGAAACCCCTCCATGGACTGCAATTCCTGGCCCTAGAAACTACTGCAAGAGGGGTGTAGGAAATGCTCTGGTCTTCTACTGGCTCTCTGCATGGGAGCACAGTAGTCAGTCAACACTTCCAGAGCTGCTCTGAAGCTTTGATTTCTGCCTCAGTAAAATCCTGCTCAGACAGCAAATCCCCCAGCTTTACTGGGAGGGGGTGGGGATAGGCTAGAAAAGTCTTTTTTTTCTGTCATGCCTTCACTTACCTTCGCAACAGGCTCTCCAGTGGCCAAGGAAGCAGGGCAGGACTTCTCATCCTGATGCGAGGCATAGGCTTTTGCTGCCCACAGGTCCACGTATCCGTTGGGTGTGTAGGGACCGCAGTCTAGGACACTGCTTGTTTTCTCAAAGGGCTCACACACACCGTCTCCATCATGCACGTAGCACAGGCTCGGCTCTCCTGCAAGGAGATGGAGAATGCCCTGCTTGCAAACCAGGCTGCAGGCACACACAGCTCCTCTCCCAGGAGGCGTGATGGTCATTTGGCCCTGGGATTTCCTATCATGAGGGCCTGACAAGTCCTGTAGATCACTCCAGCTGCAGATCCACATTTTATTACAGTGACATGCACCACCATGTGCTCTAAGGACTGTTATGAGGGAAGTGAGAGCAGTTCACTGTTTTGATTTCTGCCTAGCAAGGGTATCTCAAATCTACTCAGACTCACCGACACAGTTGAAGCCTTTTTCCTTCTTACACTTCCTGGAGCAGCCATCTCCATCCAGCAAGTCCCCATCATCACATTCTTCCTCCAGGCTCCTAAGAGGACATCACCCAGATGTGTTAACACCACCCTTGACTCACACTCCCTGGGTGCTTCTGCCTCATAACAAGTGAGGACTCCATGCCTCGGGTCCATTTCCATAGAAGGGGGGAGAAAAGGAAGAACACCGCATGGGGTAAGAGGGAGGAGAAAAGACACTGCATCATGCCCAGGGGATGAAAATGGGGACAAAGTTCAGGTTGGACCCCTCATCCAGACCCTGCTCCTCACAAAGACCATCTCCATCTCCTAAGATGGGAGCGCAGCTATCTTCAGGCCGGTACCCCTGGGTGGAGGACCAACCCTGCACTTCCCTTTTGGGCAGGATGACCTGCCAGCTTAAAGACCCTCAGCTGAGAGCATGGGTTTCTTGACTTACGCGGTCACCTTCCCATCCCCACAGTAGGGCGCTCCGTGGACGTGGACAAGCGGTGGGGAAGCTTCTCCCAGGGTTGTCCCAGAGACGGCCTGCACCTGGTAGCGGTACACCTGCCCAGGCGTCACTTCCCTGCAGGAACACGGAGGATATGAGCAAGGAGCAGGAGGGAACAACCCATGCAACCTGCAACAAATTTGATCGCCCCTGTTACAGGAATCACACGTCTGTGCCCAGGCAGTGCTGTGGCTGGACATGCGTCTTCACACCCTTAGCTGCCAGAGGCAGCTGCTGTGGGAAGAGAGCTGCTGCCAGGTCATGCAGAGGGGCCTGCCATTCCTTCCCTGAGGGACTGAGCCGGGGAGAAGCTGCATGAACTCTAACAACCACTTTACTAGCCTCGTTTCTGGGTTTAATGAGTTCCTTCTCGCTAGCCTCAACTCCTTGGCAAGGCCTGCACTAGTGCAACGGGGCAGCAAAAAGCTTCCTCGATGGCAGGCGGGGAGGCTGCTCGCAGCAAGACACGGTGGCTGGGCCTCGTAACCCCGTGAGCTTGAGCATGGAGTCTGCTCACAGCACTGGGCCAGACACAAACCCACTCGGGGGCCCGCGGGTGGCACTCACGTATCGACAAACTCGCGGTGCGCCTGTGCTGCCGTGGCGGGGGATCCATCTGCAAAGGGGGGCTCGCGGAGGACACGGTATTGGATCAGCTTGCAGGAGGAGCAGAGGGAGCTGTGGGGCATGGAGGTCAGCAGGGCCGTGTCTATCTCCATCCTCTCATCGAAGGTGTAGATTTTGACTCCGGACACCTTCTTGTGGATGTTGAGCTTCACGGTAAAAGGGACGTCACAGAAGGTGTCCAGGGGGCCCAAATGGATGGACTCCCCCTGCTCTGTCAGGATTTCGATGTCAGACAGTGCCTTGGGTGAGTCAGTGGAGAGGTACGTGGTCCAGAGGGTGAGGGAATCGGGGTAGACAGGGTGCAGGAAGCGCAGCTCCAGGATGCAGCCATCCGGCTGGGGGCAAGGCACGGTCATGTTCATGTGGTACAGGTGGAGCTCTGGGCTCCAGGCCTGCAGGCTGGGCTCGCAGGGCTGATCCACGTCTGGGGGCCCTAGGCAGAAGGACAAAGAAGAGGATGAGAACCAGGCGACAGCTGACCTTACAGGCGACCCAAAGGGGCCATCCTCCCCACAGGGTCCCCATAGGAGCTTATGCATCTGTGCTATAGCTGCAGGTTCCAGAGGTCGTGGACATCGCAGAAAGCAACAAGCACCACTGGCCTCCCATCTCCTGGTAGCATCAGATCTGCCAAGCCCTCTGACAGACAGGATATTTGTACCCACACTGCATCAGGTCTTGGTGCCACCAGTAGCTCTAGCACCTGCCTGGACGTGGCTGGAGGACACAAATCTTGCTGTGTGGTCTCATGGGTGCAGAAGGCTTGCTGAGGGCCACCAGAACCTCCAGTATGGTGCCCAGGCTGGCCCCAGCTGTCCGGCTTTCTTCCCCTGGTGGAGGATTAGCACTCAGCAAGACAGATGTAGCATTGGGCTTTCAGTCTCAGAAAGCATCACCAGATTTCATCATCCTGTAGTGAAATACTCTTGTCTCCATAAACCACTGCAAGCGTTCCTTAGGGAGCAGCAGTTCAAAGCCTGCATCCATTTAACTTTCCTCTTCTAAAAACCTTAAAACCTGTCTCTTTTCCACCAGAGCCAACATGAGCTTGTGATAATTACAGGCTCATGCAAAGGAGAAAAAAACATCCAATACTTCCAGCTGCAGTTTTAATTTGCCAGTGAATCAGACAGGCAGGGGAAACAGGAACTACTGAAGATAAATGAGCCAAGCTTTGATTTGTTTGGTATCACTGAATAAGCACAAATTTGATTATTTCTTTAACTTGCCTGTGTGCGCATGCATGTGTGTGTGTGATTTGCAATGCTAGCAAGAGATAATCCCATGATATGCCAAATCTAGAGATGAGTTTTCAGGCACTGAACCCCAGCTATATGCTGACGCTCCTGTTCTCAAAGCATGGGCTTTGTCCCAAGGGGGTAACGAAGTCCCAGCTGTACTTTCTCAGCAGTCCCTGGTGCATTTTCAGCCAGCCTTAGTGGCTCAAACACATGTAGACACACAGGACTAGCAGATCCTCTGGCTCCACAGGTTTCAACAGCAGCGTGCACACTACATGGGATTGTTTCACCTGGTCTCCTGCCCCTTCTGCAGCATAGAAAGCCCAACAACTTCTGCAGCAGCTGCATGACCTTGTGAGCCAGAGCTCCCAGGCAGCTCATGAAGTAGCTCTGCAAACCAGCAAGAATAGCATCCGACCCCGATCAGCCAGGACTTGGTACACAATGCGTAGGACTGGGCAAGGGGCTTCTCCTGCTCCCTTCGGACAGAGTGGTCTCAAAGCCTGGGAACGTCCCCATGGTTTTGGATGAGGCCCCAATATCTATATTGTAAGCCTTTTATTTCAATGAAACCTTCTGGGTACCTTCTGGGCACCTCCTGCACTAGCAAGCCTCGTTGAAGAGGAGAAGGTTCACTCTCTCAAAGAAAAGCTCCTTTTCCTTCTCCCAGCAAGACCTCATCTCCACCCAGAGGATTCACGGACAAGGAGAGAGAGGACGAGAGTACCTTCTGCCTCTTCTGGGGTCCAGTAGCCAGAGGAGTCGCACACCCGAGGGGACGAGGCCTCGTGCACGTACTGACGGAAAGTGCCGTCTTCAGCACAGTCATCACAGAGAGTGTCCAGCTCCCTGCAGACCACAGACACAAAGGAATTGCGTGTATAATCATGGCCAGTTACATTTCCATACAAGTTTGCTCAAGCAGAATCAGATACGAAGCTAGAAAACCAAGGAACCCAACTTCTCAGGAAGCCCCACGACAGATTGTTCTTGTCTGAATGGCTCACAACACCCAGCACCAGGAGGCTCTCACGCCTGGGTGGGTAACAGGCTCCTGCCACCCCCAGCATGAAAGGCCCATCATGGAGAACATTAATTCTTTGAAAAGACAGCAACCATGGAACCATGCTTGTGTCAGTGGCCCTAAAACACTTCATTTAAATTGCAAAAGATGGCTTTGTGAAGCAGCTTTTAAGCAAGCTTGAAATCTCTAAGATGTGCTTAAGGTCCAATAATAAAAACATAGACCTGAAAATTGGTGGAAACTGAACTGCTTTAGTTAGAGGGGCTGCTGAACAGAGGCACGAGCTGCTTGTCCAGGTCTCAGTGACTCCCCAGCATTAGCAAGATAAAAGGAAGACAGCTGCCCGAGGAGGCCAAATGACTGATTCCATTTCTCCTGCTTGAAACATCCCTCAAGTTACCCCCAGTTAGTTACACTGCCAGTCTGCGACAGCGCTGGGAACGAAACCCAGCTCTTGCGGTTCCAGCTCCCTGCCTTAACCACAAGGCTGCATTTCCTCCTGGTAAATGGCTATTTTATACAATAAGTGCTAAATGAAGCTCGTTTTTCATTCCGTGATTGCACTCTTGGGTTTAAGAATTGGCATCACCTCCCGATGCTCCTTGGCATCGCCTCCCCACACCCCGATGGCAGAGGCTGGTGGGAGAGCCCTGCACACAGCCCAGATCCGCAGGAGCTGGTCACAGGGAAGAAGGTGCCAGGACCAGATCTACACCCTCCATCACCAGGGCAGCTGCAGGAATGGGTGCTTGCTAAGGCTGGGGTGAGACTCGCCAGCTGGCAGGGGGCACGAGGGGTGTGCCAGCCCTCCCTGGTGTCTTCACTGACTCCCAAAAGGCTCCCCCCATCCCCTGCTCTCTGCCCCAGCAGATCCCTGCACAAGTAAACTGATGTGAGGAGGATGTTGCTCTCTCACCTCTCGTGGATAACACCGCTGATGGGAGGCAGCCAGTAGATGCTGAGGGAGTCCTGAGTCTGCCCCGTGACCATGGGTGGGATTGGGATGGGCGCAGGCTTCTTGCTCTGGCTCCAGCGCTGGTACACCAGGTCCAGGTAGCAATGCATCCGGGCCACTTGGTTGGGGGTGAAGGTGTTGGTGCAGTCATCATCTGGGGGAACAGCGGTCAGGATGAGGGTGGCAGGGATCAGCTGGCACTCTCCCTGATCCCCGAATCCTCTTTCGGAGAACCCTGGGGAGACCTGGGAGACACCAGCGCCTGGTGGCTCTCCTGCCAGGGATGGCTGGTGTCGTGTGTCCCCAGGGCCACAAGATGGCACTGCCTCAGCAGCTCCACAACCCCGCGCTTGCCACCGTGGCTCCGGTCATAATAAGTAACCGTAAATAAATAAATAATAATAATAACACTGCTTCAGGACAGGAGAACAAGCACATGCCAACAGGAAGGCAGAGCAGCCTCAGTGCACTTCCAGCAAGCCACGGGCAGGCAGGCAGGGAGGGATGGAAACCACAGCAAGAGAGGGGCTATGAGGTTCCTGCAAGCGCATCCTCGCACACCAGGAGGGAGCACGTTAGCTGGGGAGCAAGGCGGAAGGGAGTGAAACACAAGTTTCTCGCAGAGGTCACCCCTTCCCATTTCTAACAACGACTGCTCCTCACCTGTGTAGCTCATGTAGTTGTTGAAGGGCGTCCCCGTGAAATGCATCTGGCCACAGGTGTCATTGGTAGGGTCTGGGTCCCGACAGAGCTTACTCTTTGGGGTCGGGGCAGTGTCAGCGCAGAGGTCTCCCGTCTCCATAGACGGAGTTGTCTCCCTGCAGGGATCGTCACAAGATTCCCTCTCGCTCACTCCCTTAAAGACATGGTACAGCCCCAGGACATGTCCCACTTCGTGGATCATGGTGTTCGTGTGGCCATGCATACCATAATAAGCAGGGTTGAGGACAACACCACCTGGAATTTCAAGCACAGGGAAATCATTGTAAGAAAGTGACAGCGAGCAGCTGCCCTTACTCACTTGTGCTGGCTAAAATTCTTCTCACTGTGCTTCCAGGTCACAAAGAAGGTGCCAGGTGGGGGCCAGTATTGGCCTTGCAGGGTTGGAAGAAGGCTCCCTTGCTTCAGAGTAGGGTGGCTGGTTTCTCTTCCCCCTTCTGACCATATTGCTCCCCAAAAAGTCTTCAGTTGTTTCAGCTACCATTTCCCTCTGTGTTTATAAGTCATTGTCTACTTTGGTTCACACTTAAAACTCCAAATGAAGTCTGGAGCTGGGGCACCAAACTGAGACCTGGGCTTACAGGGACAATCTTTTGAACCAGAGGAGAGATTAGACAGCTCATCCCCAGGCCCAGGTGGCTAAAGTATGCCAGCTCCTACGGCAGATGAGAACCAATTGCCTTGCAAAGTCTTGACACGCTTGGCTTTGCCAACTGGGAGCCACCTTCAGCAAGAGTCCAGAAGATCCAAAAGCACTGGGTAGGTCCCATGCTCACCTTGCCCCGAGCAGCCTGCTGGACAAAGCGTTTCTCCTCTCCTGCCCACCTGCCCGTTATGAGAAGAGGAAGGAGCAATGATGTCGAGGAAAGCCAAGAGGAGCAGAGCCTTCCCTTTGCTCGCCGCCAGATCTGACTGCCAAGGCAGGATGCACATCCTGTAATGACAGCCGTGCCCCACACCAGCTGGGCAGCTCTCTGTGGAAGATGCTCAAGAACAAAACTTGCCCCTCTTCTCCTCTCTCTTCCTTTTCTTTTCTGTATTCTGCCCAAACAAACTTCTTTCAAAACTGCTCCTCTTCTCCCTGTTTTTCAGTGGCTATCTCCTTCCTCATCCCCTTCTCCTTGTTCCAGCCACTTCTCTGTGCTGCCCTGCGGTGCAGGAGCAAGGGCTGGGAAATATCATCAAGACAAGAGGGAAAAAAGCAGCTCCCAACATGTGCCCAGGCCAACTCCAGGCAATACCTCCATGGCATGGCAGGCTGTTTTTACCCAACTACTGTTAACCTAGACAGCTCGGATGGCAGTGCAGTGAATAGTTGGCTCCCGTGCAGCTTGCTCCCTCCTTTGCAAGGCCCTGGAGAATTTACTGTGCCAGCTACCTCACAGCAAAGCCTCTGCTACTGCATCTCTGCTGCTGATCGCTGCCCCTGCCAGCAAAGTTAAAACTGGCAGAGGGCCACCGTGCGATCCTGTGTCCAGCCACAGCATAGACAGCTTGAAATCTGCTCCTGAATCAGCTCCGTGCGCTGCTGGCCTACCTCCTGTCCTCAAGTACAGGGCATTCCCTCCAAGCGAGGGCTTTCTTCAGATCACAGTGTCCCTGGCAGGGGACCAGCAGGACTGCGACTCCTCTGGTGGAGCCGTGCTTTACGAACACGGGGCTGGGGCTGGAAAGGGCCTTCCGAGATGCCCTGAGCAATTCTTCCAAGCCCAACAGGTTGAAAGGGTGAGGAAGTAAGGGTGGCACCTTCCATGCAGCGCCCTGCGCTGCGTGTGGCTCACGGAGGGGCTGGGAGGCAGCAGCGGCGTGAAATGGCACCACTTCCTAGCAAAAAACTCGCAGTGGTTGTTCTTCCTCATGCTTTGTCCCCAGTGTGGAGGCTAAACCCAGGCATTTTGTTGGCCCAAGGCAAAGGATGGGGCACATAGTGACCGCATGCCCTTTCTCCCCAGAGCACTGGAGTAAAGGACCTTGTACCTTGGTCCTATAGATCTGACTGGTTATGAGCCACAATAAGCTACAGAGCTTGAAAATCCTTTCAGGACCTTCATGTTCGACTGTATCCTGTTGTTCAGAAGGTTTTTGCACGCTTCCTCTCTCCCAGCTCTCAGGCTGGCAAATACTGTAGATAGCAGAGGGCACCCCATCGACGGAGAACCTAGTGGGCATATAGAAAGCTACTTCTCATTTCAAAGCAAACAGAGAAAACAGAAAGAAAAGGCAACTCTGCGGCCAAACCCAAGCCTGAACAAGGCAGGGGACTGCCTGCCCAAAGGTCTGAAAGGAGGAATGTGCATGCAGAAAGAAAATAATGTTCATAAACAAAACGAGTGAGATGTGAAAGCCCTGCACGAATCCTGCAGCACTAACCACAAAGACGGGCCTGAGGGGCACCAGAGGCCCTGCGACCAAACCATCCTCCTTCCACCAGAAACCCGATGCTCTTCCCAAACAGGGGAAAAAATGGGATTCTGATGCAGGGAGAGAGAAAACTGTCGCAGGGGAGGGATGCCAAGGCTGGGATACCCTGTCACTCCCTCCTCTCTGCTGGCTTCCCCTATCCCATTCCTCCCCCACACTCCACAAGGACAGTCGTATTTTTAGTCCTTCTTACAGCTAATTAGATGGCAGGATTAGAAACAGCATGAGAACAGTGCCTGTCTTCCAGACCTTCCCCATCCCTCCATTCTCCCCACAGCTCCCTGGTGAGCAAAGGGCTCCAAGAACCCCCCAGCTTTAGACCTGGGAGTTGCATTTCCCCACTTGGAGGGTCTCTGCTATGAAGGCAAGATATGGAGGTGTTCATAACATCCCGTTGCAACAAGAACAGTGTCCCCTCTCCTTCCTCTGCACATCAGATCTTTCCTTCCACCTTTACCTCCTTCTGCTCTGGGAGGTGTACTAAATCAGGCGTTAAGTGACCTCGTCCTCTCATGCCTGAGGACAAGACCAAAGAACCCCCCCAGGATCAGCATTTGCACAGCCAAGCTAAAAATGTCAGTGTCGTGTCCCCGTGGCATCAAGGGTAGGTGAACCAGAGACGTCTTTGGACGTGCCTGCCAAACCAAGTCTGGGCAACTGGAGAATGGCAGCTGGTGGAACAAACGCACGGTGGTTAGTCAGGCAGGAAGATGGCCACTGCTAGAGGTACCTCTGGTGAACGACTGGCCCTCCGTCAGGATCCAATGACCTCAGCAGATATATGAGCTGGCCTCAGCTTATATAACTACAGAAAATGTTTATAACATCAAATATTCATGCTCCCATTGCCTTTCAACCATGTTTATGCAAATACCGTTCACATGCAACTAGACAAAGTTTGAAGTGTCTACATTATTGCATTGCTGGGATTTTTGAGGCAAGGCTTTCCGTTGCGGAAAGATGAATTTTATATAGGACAGGAGTTCTTCATCTCTGTGTTTTGCAGTTAAAGAGATTTACTTGCAAGTTCTCAGAAAATTAGTCCTGGACTCCTAGCAAGAACACTCTGAATTTGAGAAGAACTGACTGTGATTATGGTGGAAACACTGAGACAAAGTATGGTTAGATGAAGCACTGCAAACAGACTTGAGATTTTGCTTCTGCTGCTGGCTGGGTACAAGCTGTCTCTGTCTGGAAGCTGTAAAGCAACTGAAATATTGCCTATAGAGATGTCACAGACCAGTTCACCCTCTCCAAGTCAGTCATTACCCTTTACGCCTCAAGGAACATAGCCGCTATTTGTTGGTATTGCTACTGGGCTAAGACAGTAAGTCTGCAGAAACTGCATGAAATTTGAATTTATTCAGGAAAACAACCTGGAGGAGAGCAATGGATCTGCAGGTCATCAGCATTGGAATGTTCATGTAATTTACAATACCCCAAAAAGGGTGTTGTAAATAGGTGAGCAAAAGGGAAGAAAAAAACAACATTTTCTGAAACTTCCAGAAGGTGACAATGCCAACGGGAAGGTGAAGAGGACCTTCTTGATGGACACACTTGGAGGGCATGAAAGAGTTTCTACAGAGTTCAAAGTCCAGAGGGCAGATTAAAACCATCTAGAGAAGAAGAGAAGGATAATTTGGAAACAATATGTTTAGCGAGCTTTGGGATGAGAGAAGAGGTTGAAACAGAATAAAGAAAGGCAGTTGGAGAGAAGTCTTATGGTACTTCTCTTGAAAACATCTAAGAAAGTCCATTTCAGAGAGACAAATGGAGAAAAGTGGGGAGGAAAGTCTGGCCAGGAGGCAAGTTAGCTTCTTAGGGAAGTCAAGTGATACTCAAGGAACCAACCTGATTTTGTTGGAGAATCAAAGCAAAAGAAAACCAATGGGGCAGGGTCTATGTTTGCAAGGTGGCATTTCTGCTCCACAGGAAGACACAGTGGCACAGGGGGAGCAAAACCTGTGGGCTGACCTAAGCCATTAACATCAGGAGAGGCAGGAGACCTGCAAGAATCAGCACAAGAAGGGAAAAACAGTGTCTTTCTGGAGACTGATTCCTCTCTTCTGTAAAAGCCTGTTGGCATCCCTGGTCACTGCTAGGGCCTTAAAGCTCAGGAAATTTTCTCAAGCTACTATTCACTCCTCCCAAGGCTTTCTTTGCTCTTTCCTCCCTACCGTACCTTCAGATTTACTCAGAGCAGGTAACCTCCTGCTCAGTCCTAAATTTCTTCTGCACTGACAATGGTATACACTGTGCCTAGTACAAAACACTTGATGATGTGCTGGAGCCTACTGTTTACAGAGAAGAGAATCTGTCACCCTCCCTCCCCAGCTCATTAAATCTAAAACCAAGGACTGTCTTGAACCGAAGTCTTTGGTCTGTGCCAGAGCCTCAGAGAAGTTTAGATCCAGCTTCACACTTCACAGCTCTGGCACTAGAGCCAGGACAACACCCCTTTTCCCCTGAACCTCCCTGGTAAAACCCTGATCCAACATTTCCAGATGGTGCAATCCCTGCTTAAGGACTCTGGCTGGACACAAACTCCAAGACCAGAGTTAAATGCAAGCTTTTGATTAAACCAGTTACCCTGATTACCCTTCTGTACACCTCCTTGCAAGCCATCGGGAGGGGTCTGACAAGAACATGTGTGGCTGAAGCACTTGCTGTAGTAAGATGATTGTCCAGCTGAGCCTTGGAAGTGATTTCTGGAAGCTGAAGGAATAAATTTCATGGAGGTTTGCCTTCCTCGACAAGCAATTGTAGCAATATGCTATTGAAAAACCAGCCCTGAAACTCATTGAGGGAGGGAAACTGGCACAAAAGAACTTTAAAACAGGTCTTTAAGAGCGGCGTAAAACTTTAAGGGTTGAACATCACGCACTTGTAAAAGCAGAAGGTCTAGGTCTGCTGCGCAGGTGTCACGAGTAATTATTTCCAGTTACTTATTGAGAAACACTTTAGATGTTTTGACTACAAAGTGTAAAGGGCCTTGCCAGAAAATTCTGACATTGAAGAGGTGGAGGGAGAGGCAGGAAAAAAAAGAGACAACAGAAATAGGAGAAAACACACGGTACATTTACATTCTAGCGAAGCAGCTGCCGTTTTAACAATTTCACAGTCTGCCAAGACTGATGACCTTAATGGTTTGCCTTGAATTCACTGAAGCCAGAATACCTTGCCTTCAGCAGGTAGCAAGCCAAGTTATAAAAACGAGGTTTAATTTGATAGTCATCCTCACATTTGCAGCTGGATTTGGAAGTGGCTAAAGCTCGCTGCCTGTTCAGCTCAGGAGCCTTGGCTCTGAGGTCACCAAGGCTCCTGGTTTATATGTTTGTCATTAAGCACTGCAGAGTGAAGTTCACCATTTCCAGAACCCTGGTGGATAGGCCAGGAAGGTCTCAGAGAATCCTCCTCACCTAAAGCATCTGGACAAGTACAACTCTTATTCCCCCTCCAGAGCCAGCACCGATGGCGAACCTGCAGCTTTCCCCTCACTCCCTGCCCCACTGATTCCCTGCCCTCACCACTAACAGAGCTTGTGGCTACCTGAAAGCCCCATCCATATAGACATTAGGAACAGATGACTCCTTTCTATACAGAAGCAGAGAGCCTGTTACCGTGACTTTTGATGTTCATTACACGTCCTCAGTGTTGAGCCAAGCCATGGCGGTGGAAGTCTGTGCTCACTTTCCCAGCTGCCCCCATCCCAAAAGGCTGGGGTGAACTGAACACAATTCAGTGCCAAAACACCAGCTCCTGCCACAGAAGGGCTAAACTAGAGGTGATAACTCCAAAACCTCCCTAAGCACCTGTAACTGAAGGCAAAAGGCTTTGTCTCAAAACATGAGCTTACTTTTTCTCCCACTCTACCTGAGAGCAAAGTCTAGTGCCTCTTCTTGCCAAGCCCACTGAGAGAGAGAAGCCAACGCCCCCAAGGCCCCACGGGTAGGTTCGCTTGCTTACCGAGGTGACTAAGAGCCTCTTTATCCCATGGCCAAGTGGCAGCACCAGCCAACTCTTCCCTCACCGAGCTGGCAAAGTAAACGTTGAGGAAGTGGGTGCTGTTCAGCTGCAGGGCCTCCTTCAGCTCCTTCACGCTCATGTACACCCTGCAAGGACGAGGGAGAGGAGACAGTCAGCAAACACATCGGTGGGGCAAAGAGGAAAAGCAAGAGTTGCCCGTAGATAGATGGGCAAGGGGCCAGCAGGCCTGGAGACTCCATCCTCAGCTGCCTGGGACCAACTTGGTAAAGTGCGGGAGGAGCAGGGACTGTTAGAGACGTCTTTAGGTGAGATGCAGTCACACAAATATGAAGACATTTCCCCAGCTTCTCTAATCTGGAGGCTTTCACAGCCATGGCTCTCCTCTCTGCCCGCTTCCTCAGGACAAGCGGTCTGGTGGGAGGTGGCAGCGGGTGGTAAGAACAAGGAGTCCCGGCAGGACACAGGCGTGTGCCACGGGGTGCCACCTCGCCCCCACGCCTGCATGTTTTGTAGGGAAGAACATGAGCAAAAGGTTCCTCCAACTTCGCTCTGAGACATCTCTCTGCCAGTTCTGCTCAAAACAGAGCATGGCCTGACCTTGGAGAGAGCTCCCTCTGAGAGGGGGTGGTCTGGGATGGCTGCAGAAGGGTGGAGAAGTACCAACTAAACTCCAAAATAAGCTTAATGAGGAGAGGGGAACAGGTCTGGAGACAGCTCCACCAAGGGGCATGTCTAGAGGGGGAAGCCTCCTAATGAGACTGCTGGCTGTCTCTCCTCCAGTCTCCAGAGCTGAAGATAAACAGTCGTAGAAGTAAAAAATTAAAATAAAATAAAATAAAATAAAATAAAATAAAATAAAATAAAATAAAATAAAATAAAATAAAATAAAATAAAATAAAATAAAATAAAATACTGGAATGGGAATATGCAATACATCCATTTCTAAAGGTCACTTTGCACCTGTCCTACAGCGAACAGCAGAGCAGTAACACCATGGGCACCTGGGCATCACGACAACGATCCTCACTACTCCTGCAGGGCTGGCATGTCTCTGTGCTCGGAGAAAAGTGGTAGTTGGGAGATTTAGGTTTTATTCTCCCCTGTGTAGTGCTTTCTGCACAGATTGGGGATCTACACTGCCTTCACCAGTACACCAACAGCATTGGTCTTTACAGAGTTCATGTCCTCAGCAGTGTAAAAGGATCAGGATCTAACTTAATAACAACAACGCCAATTCCAATAATAATAGTAGTGGGACTGCAGGGCCTTGGGCTGTGCTGTAAGTGCCAGATACTCTCTTAAATTAAGTACTACTGTTTCCACTGTCAGTGCCATGACCCTCGTGGGCTGAGACAGCGCTGGGACAGGTAGTCCTAGAAGACATGTCTCCAGGTCTTCAAAGTCTGAGGAGTCTGACCCCACAGTTTACGAAACCAAAGGGAAGACTGCATTAATTTCAGAGGTCCTAAGCGGAAAAAAAATGCATGGAAAGGCTTCAAGTACATCACTGTGGAATGATGATGGAAATGCACCATTGTGGAAATATGTCATAAGAATGACTAAATCTGCAGCATAAAGCCAATAGCAACATTAAGGTGGTGGAAAGCATTTCGCTTATCCCCCTGCTTCCAGGAGCAATTGGCATCTTCGAGCTGCATGGAGAGCTCACGAAGGGAACACAAGAGTTTCTTTACGCTGGACTAGCCGTGAAGGCACACCGGCTGTATGTGAGTGAGCAGCTTCTGTAAAAGTGGCATCCATTAGCACATTCCTCACCGTGTTGAATTATGGAAGAAAGGACAAAAAGTTAAACACGGGCTAAGAGGAAAAAGGCATATTCTCATCCAAGATGTGAAACGAGCAGGGAAAGCAGTGAGAAATGTGCAAATACACTGTTTGAAATGGCAAGATCCCTAGTGAAGTTATTATACCAACATACTTGTTTAGAAAGAGAGAGGTTGCTACAGCAAAGGGAAGAGGAGGAGGAAAAAGTGAATAAAAAATAAAAATAAAGGAACAAGATTTCAGAAGCATACTAAAGCAGGATGACATGTGGAAAGGAGTGCGTGAAACCCAAGGGTGACCATTTCCCTGCATCTGAAATAGCAAAGATTTTCAAAAGCCATTACTGCCTCGGGAAGTATCAGGTAACTGGGACCTGCTGACTGCCTCTCCCTGCAGGTAATGGGGATCTGCTGACCCCCCTGAGGGGCCATCCTGGCCTGGGCATCTCCCCACATTCCCAGGGGCAAAGGAGCTCCAAAACTTCACCTACTTCAGAAAATCTTGGCTGATGCGTATGGCAGCATTTAGCGATGGGATGAGATGACCAGCTTGTCTTCACCAGGCCCTGAGATCTCCCACCACAAAGCAGCATTCCCAGAACACTTTCCCCAGCCACATCAGCTTGCGGAGAGAAAAACTCTTCCAACCGGAAACGGCAAATTAGGATAACATGATCTCTTCTCTGTGATGTCTCGCCTGAGCATCCCAGACACGCGCCACGCTGACGCCATCTCTTCAACCCAACCAAGACGGGAGCAGGCCGGGAGGAATAGATAGGGAGAAGAATAAATAAACCTGAAGGACATATTTGTGGCATGAGTCGGAAGGAAGAGAAGCAAAAATTTCGTAGAAATAGAGTGTAAGGAGGGGGAACAGGGAGAAAAAGTCTCCCTCATGCACCAGAGCTGCTCGGGGGACACAGAATTAAAAATAACGTTGATTCCTGACCTATGATATCTTGGAAAAATAGCCCCAAAGCCTTCCAGGCTGTCCAAATTCCGAGGGCTGACGTCAGCCCTATTCAGAGGGATATTCCCGCCGCCTCTCTTCTGGAGACATGATGTTTTTCTGGCTGTCGCCTGCTGTTCCCTTGACACTAGCAACATTTTTTGTCAACCCTTAATTATAAATAACTAATTTCCTCCATTGAGAGATTTGGATGGCTCGGGGCTGTGTAAAGTGTAGGGGGAGCAGTTTCAGCACTGAGATGCTCATGGGTTGGGTGGAGAAGGAGACAAAAGGACCCCGATTTCACCCGCTATGACAGGGAAAGCACAAACATCATCCTGCTGGTGTCCCCAAAGACACGAGCAAGACCAAAACAACTCTAGAATGGACAACTCTGACTCCCCTCAGTCCATATTTCCCACTGGCATCCTCAGCTGAGACAAGGAGCATGCAACTGGCGTCTTTGTCTGTCA
This sequence comes from Netta rufina, assembly GCF_964035555.1. Classification (NCBI taxonomy): domain Eukaryota; kingdom Metazoa; phylum Chordata; class Aves; order Anseriformes; family Anatidae; genus Netta; species Netta rufina. Next base: position 20,095,347 of record NC_140131.1, on the reverse strand, counting down.
CTTACTGCCAAGGTCATGCTCTCCCTCCTCTTTGGCGCTTCTGTGATTTTCCCTGGGGGGAAGCAGAGCAGCCTTTGGTCTCCACAAATGGGCCAAATGACAGCCTTCTCCTCTGCTCCCCAAATAGCTTCCCAACTCCTTCAAGACTGAGTATTCCAAACTAGATGGTATTTATGGCACGGTGAGTGCTGCAAACCAGCACACATACACAGGGAGAGCCAGAAGGACACATGAAGACATAGATTTCAGCTGAGCAGAAAAAAAAAAAAAGCCAAAACATAAAAAAAAAAACACCTCACAACCCAAAGAATAAAGCAGAAGACAGAAGACAGGCAGAGAAAGGTGATCAGGTTTGCCAGATTCAAAACAAACCCTTTTCCAAGAACGTAAAAGCCTCACTGGTGAGCAGCTACCTGCATGGCAAGACCACCTCAGCCTAAGGAGTAGCTGCATCCCTGCACACAGCTCTGCATGGGCAATGACAACATGCTCTCACTGTGTGACATTTCAGGCTACTGAAGGGAGGGAAGGAAGGCAAGTCAAGCAGCTTCAGTGACTGTCACCAAAGAACTGTGGAATCCAAGACTCACAGCTGCAGGTGAAGAGGACCTCCTCAGGCCAACTGGTCTGACCCTATTTTGTTCAGAGCAGGTCTAATTACACCAAATTGCTCAGGGCCATGTCCCGCTGAGACCTGAACTTCTCCAAGGACAGAGGTTTCACTCCCTCTCTTGGCAACCTTTAGATATCCTGATGGAAATAAAGACTCCTAATGCCTAATACAAACTTCTCACATTCTGACTTGTGTCCATCAGTTTCTGTCCTCTCGCCATGCAGCTCTTCTCAGAGCCCACCTCTATCTCCTCTGTGACACCCAGTCACAATAGGAAGACTGTGCCTCGCAGGAAAACCCTCACCTCCCTTCTCATGTGTTTGCCTGCACATTTTTTTTTTCCTAGCCCACAGTGAAGAAAACATCTTTCCTCTTGTGCTTGTAAGTAAAGCTCTGGGTTGGTTTGGCCAACAGAGAAAGCAACGTGTTTCTCCAAGCAGCAGTAGAATGGGCAAACTGTGATATGAGCCTGATTTGGTTTAAAGTGGGAGAAGAGAAGCAAGAACAGCAGGTTTTAGTGATAGCCTTATCACAACAGGAAGACTTGGTGCCATAAAAATGACCATTACCAGTGAAAGACAAAAGATGGCACTTCTGAATGAAAAGCAAGGCCAGCACGTACCCCATGCAACACCATAAATCAATCCCAATTCTCTGGGTATTGCAAAGGATGCATGTGTAATGCCACAGGAATTCCACTGCAATGCAAAAATAGGAGTCTTCTCCCTGTAGACCTTTCAGAGGGGATGTGGGAGTGGGGTTGGATGGAAGTTGTCCAAGTGCCCTCCATGGACAGCTGGAAAATACTTGAGACCCAGCCAGCTCCAAGCTAACCATTCAGCCTAATGAAGTCACAGGGGATTCTGCTTTCATGTCCCTCACCCACCACAAGGAAATTCCTCTTCCTGCTCCTGCCAAGCAGGGACGCTCCTTTTTTCCAACCCAAACCTTTGTTTGACAAATGAGGAATTCCTCAGACTTCCCAGGAACAAGCACCAGTAATATTTTTGGTGTGCTGACATGCGTCTGCAAGGTTGCAAAGGGTTAAGATAATGCACAGCAACATTTCTTCTGAAAAATCAGCTGAAACCAGAAGAGCCACAACTCAATCCATGAAGATAGGTGCTAGATCAAGTGGCATGAATACTTCTGAGGACAGACTCTCTCAACTCCCCATTTCATCAGTGAAGAGATGTTCTTCCAGACTGCGAGCCAAAATGGACATCTTCAGTTCACTCCACCAAAGGACTCTTCCTCTGAAGAGTCTTCCAGACTCAGGCTCTGTCTGCATGCATGAATCCCCCTTACTAGAATTTGTGAATCCTCATCCCTGCTCCCAGCATGGGAATTCCCAAGTGATGCTCAACCTTGCCTCCCTTCTGGACATGCTACCAGCTGGGCACTGAGTGCAAGCCAGGATGGGTTGTCTGGTCTGCCTCCAGACTAGACTGATGGCGGTCCTCAAAACCGAGCCCAGGAAAGGAGCCCAAAGCCATTTGGGTGCACAGGGGATGAGAACATCACATACACCTCACTGTCAGTGAAAGAATAATGGGAAGGAGGAAGCAGCCACCACCAACAGCATTGTGTAGGAGACACTTTACTATTAGCACGAGGAGCTGAGCGTTAAGATGTAAAAAAGGGTGACAGTCCAAAACCCCCCTGTATTGTGCCTTCAGGATTAGGGGTTTCCCTTACACAAGACCAATTCCTGCTGCATTCAGAGGAAACCCTCTGTCTCCACGTGGGAGGTGGATTTGGCTTTGGGACTGAAGCAGCTGCTGATGCTGCAGGGTCGGAGAGCTGCACTGGCAAAGCTGCGGACAGGATCAGAAAGGGGCTGTGGTTCAAGGCTGTGACCCTTCTGTGCAGATTTACTGGGGAAAGAGACCAAGAAGGCTGCAGCCTGTTAGCACACAGCAGATGTTACATCAGAGGGGAGCGTGCAGCTTCTTGAGGTCAGATTTGGGTAAGAAAGAACAATAACGTTAGTGTCAGACTAGAAAGCCGTGCAGGGCATTTTGCCCTGAGATAGGCTGAAGAGTAAATGCTGCTAACGTTGGCATGATCCAGCTATTCCTGGAAGTGTTTGCTAACAAAATTCTTTACTAAATAATCATTGCACCAGAAAAAGCCAGTGCTATTTTAGACCTGGTTTTGGTAAGCAGTGTAAGAATTATGAAAGAGCCGATGAAAGAAAGAAAACTTGTCCTGAATTAATGATGGATTGATTGAGATTAACTTAAATAGAGAGATAAAGACAGGTCTTGACTTAAGAATGGAAAAACAGGACTGACCAGCAGACAGGCTGCATCTGGGAGGCTGGGGAGAGCAGGGGGAAACGGGAACTCCCTGAAGCCAGGCTGAAAGCAAAAAGTAAAAAACCTTCAAGAAATAAGAGCAGCAACAGAAGGAACGAGCTCTCTGAGCAGGAAAGGGGGCTGAAGCTCGATGTAATTGAGATTAAAGTGCAGGAATGAAAGTGCTCATAGATAAAAAAAAAAACTTGGTGGGTGTCAGGTATTTGTAGTGGAAGCCTGGGAAAGTGGGCCTAGCTCCTTGGGCCACCTCCAGGTGGGGACCTGCCCGAGCTATCACCCTCCAGTGATGAGCAGGGACACCAAGCCTCTGCTCCACAGTGGCTTTTGGGACTTGCACAGCTCTCATCTCCCAAGCGTGGGAAGAGCTACCAGCCGTGTGGGAGAGTGGGTGTCCCCACCACAACTCTTTCTCCCCCATGTTTCCAAGCCCCTGGGCACCATCCTTCCACCTCAAGCCACTTCTCACCCAGGGACAACCTGCAGCGATCTCCTACAATCCCACCATGCTCACACCTCCACAGCCCACTTTAGGGTCCATCACAACACCAGCAGCCCAAAAGGGCTTCCCTCCCAGAGCAGAGAGACAAGGATTGGAAGAAGGACATCCTCATTTCTGTAAGGTGACCTTCCTCACAGATTTCCCTCTTGCAGCCTCAGAGGTGTGTGTCACCCACACCCACACACACCTTGTATAATTCTGCTTGGAGAACCCTGTGACACCAAGAACAGATCCACAAATTCATTGTTTCTTACAGCTCCTCAGCTCTAGAGCATCATTTCATTCTGCCAAACAACCAAAGGCAACACTCACTTGAAAGTTAATACAAAATACGCCAGATGTTTCCCAAAAAGATCCCCAGAGAGGCTGGCTTTGAGCTTGTGTTAGTACTACCGATTCACCCCGTGAACCTTCCTTTTCAGCCCCTCGGGGAAGACAAGCCCATGCAAGTCCCATAAACTTCCTGGCTTATGTGACAATTCTTGTGTTGCTTAAGCATAATGGGCCATCAACTTTCCCCTGGGATAAATTTGTCCCAGCAATCTGTGTTTTAGTGCTCTACATCTTGGGGGAGTTGATAGCATTTGGGGTTTATTTTAATGGGAGTTGGTAGCAGTGATCAATTGCAGAAGCTCTATTTCCACGGAAATGGGTATTTAATAGATTTTTGAAAATGGTAGTTATTGACCCAATGGGCCTTAATGGCTTAAAAACCATCTGATTGTAGTATGTAAGAGTAAATGCATATGATTTTCAAATGCGTACTGGAATAGGTAGTAAAAACCCTTTTAAATTGCAGGGACATGGTCAATAGGGAGTTTCCATTTGCTTGTTTGGCCTTTCTATTTCTATCGGCATGAATCATGGCCATCTCTTCCTCAAAGAGACTTGCAATTTCCTCACGGGTGAGATCATCTGAAAACACGCGACCCATCCGAGACCCACAAAGGTAGGAGGACGTCTTTCATCAGGGCGGGTGGCAATGGAGAGCCAGGCTTTCAGAAGAGCTGGGCTCTCGTGCAGGGAGCAGAGGACACAGAGCACCTCATCCTCTGTGTCCCCGAGGGCTGCCCATTGCTCCCAGGGAGAGCTCAAAAGCCAAGCACACCTCCGAGACCCCTGGGATTAAGCTCAACCTACAAGCTCCCAGTTGATGATCCTGCACTCAAAGTCCCAGCCAGAAAACTTGGTTTATCTGGGGGTTAACATGGACCAAAACCATAAACAGGAACAAATTCCAAAGGAAGCCCAAATCCCCAAACTGAGACACAGATTTAAGGTTATTTCCCCCCAAACCTAGCAGCTCTCTGAGGTCTCCAAGGGCTCAGCACAGGCTGCTGTAACTCCCCACCTTAGGCCCATCGTCCCTCCCCTGGCTGCCCATTTTCAGGAGCCCGCAGGGACATGGATATGAGATTCTTGTCTGAAACCAGCCTGGGGGCTTTGCAAAGAGGAGAACACCGTCTCCTCTTCATACACAGCGGGCACAAAGGATGATCAGACCATCACAGTGACTTCTGACCCCCCCTTCATCCCCCAAAACATAAGCCTGGCCACCCCGAGGGCACAGACCTAGCAAGTGGGGAAGCCCCTGCACACCTATGGGGGCTACACGAGGGTTGTCTGAGAGGCTGGCCCTTGGGAAGAAGAGGGGAGGTTGGATGAGGCCCTAAGCAACCTGACCTAGTGGGTGACATCCCTGCCTACAGCAGCGGGTTGGAACTGGGTGATCCTTGAGGTCCCTTCCAACCCAAGCCATTCTGTGGTTATGATTCTCTGATTCTAGGGGAGCCGTCAGCATGAGGCATCATCACCTCTGAGAACAGGAGCAGAGCACTGGACTGGGGGAGCTAACACACAGAATTTGCAAGAAGAGCTCCAGACCCGACCTGGGGCAGGGAGCCCTGCAGCCCTTCTCCGCACGGCTTGGCTCCAAAAACCCGCGCAAGCAGCAGCAGCAGCCCAGCTCCAGCGCCCACCAGCACGCCTCGGAGAGCCCGGCCGTCCCCAGGGCAGGATAAGCGCTCGCCTGCTCTTCCTGCTGTTGATGCTGGCGGCCGAGAGGCTGCGTTACACAGAACATGTGCGCGCGCGGGGGGAGCGCAGGAATACGCTCACAGCCCCTTGCGGTTTCACCAGTCTGAACTCAACAGTGGCAAGTTATTCTAGAGCAGGCTCCAAGCTAAACAGAACCAGGTATGGTTCACTTTCCGCCTGGATTGTTTGTTTCAAAGGAAAATAAAAAACTTCCAGGGCCAGGGCTGAGCCTTGCAGCACTCTTCCCCTGCCTCAGGCTGTGCAGATAAGCTCAGTCCCCATTCAGACCGTGGGAGGGGATCTGCTGTAAATCAGCTCCTTCTCACTTTTTGCTCACATCAGAATAAATGAAATAGCAGCACAGGGGGATAAAGGGGTCTCTGCAAACAAGTGGGTGTCCCCTGGAGCATAAAGCAGGGACAACACAGGTGGGTGCAAGGCTCCTGTCCTCCGCTGCCACTGCACGGGCTGCACGTGGCCAAGAGACTCCAAGCAACCCAGGCAGGGGAGGACTGTGCAGACACCAGCTCAGATTTTTGCCTTGCAGTTAGTCAGGACAGAATAGCTTCATCTCCTCACATTAAATGCCTCTTTTACCCCTCTATCTCTGTCTCCTGTCCCTCTAGGACCTGAGGGACAGGAGACAGAGCCCCAGCACTGCGCTGCACAGCCAGGGGACGTGGTGGCAGGGAGTTCTGTGCCCCAGTTTCCCCAGCTGGTATTACCCTTCCCCACAGCACAGGCAGGTGGGTCCATGCTTAAAAAACACTGCAGAACACACAGCCTTTGCTGCACAGGGCTTTCAAAGGCATTAAAGAAAGTAGGCACCTACACCCCCCACTGCTGTTCAATGGAAGGCAAGGGTCCAGCTTTTCACCTGGTGTCTCCACCTCCTGCATCCTCCTCTGTGGGAAGTGCCTCAGATTGCTGCTGGGAAGAAGGCAGGGCTGCAGAGAGACCTGAGACGTTGCTGCATTCACCCCGAGCTTCTCACTGAAGGGCAAATGTTTGTAGCCTTGACATTGGCTGGGATGGGGATCGATATGCACAAAGAGAGGAAAAGGAATCTGTTCAACCCAAACATCTCTGCCTCTTCTTTAAAAAAAAAAAAAAATTAATTTAAAAAAAAAAAAAAAAGATAGGGGAAAAAACAAGTCCTCAGCCTCCAACTTATTTTTAGGTCCCGGCAATTGGGTGTCCCAGCCGGAGTGCGGCGCGCGCAAGCCAGCACTCTAAAAATGCCTCCCTCGCAGATATAAAAAGGACACGGGATAATTTATTGGGGAAGCTTTGCAATGTAACAATTCTACGTTAACCACAAACAAACAACACAAAAAGCCAACCCTGGGGCTGCCTCTGGTCCCCAGCACAGCCCTTGGCAGGCGACAGTCACCAGCGCTCAGCATCCAGAGCCCCCCAGCAGAGCCTTGGGCTGTTCTGGGGGGCTCAGGCCGTGCCTAGCCTGGGCAATCCTGTCCCCTCTGCAGGGGGACGATCTGATTTCCTAAATAATGGGGCTGGTCGGGCCAAGGAAAACTAGATTCCTGTGTCTGCAGCCCCGCTTGCCAACCCAAACGTGGATAAATCACCCCTAGGACCCCCTGACATGGAGCTGACGGGGTGCCACTGGGCCACCCCACTTCGGTGTTTCCTGGGCTCACAGCCACAGACACGAGCACAGCGGGGTGAGGAGGAACACAGAGGAGTGCTGAAAGCCAGGACAAAGAGCAAAACCCCCCAGTCCCAGCCCCCGGACACGCTGTTCCTCACAATTGTCCTCTTGATACAGCCGTGCCCCAGGGTGGTGGGAGCTCCCAGAACAATAGCTTACATCTGGGCAGGCTGTTTTCCCCCAAAAGCGCCCAGACTGCCTGCAGCCCTGGGCAGGGACCCACTCCCACTGCTCACAGGCGATTTGGGTTGTCCTCCTCCTGCGTGGCACCCTGGGGGAACCCAGCCAGTCAAAAGCAAATCCAGGAGCTTTGCCCCAGCCTCAGGCTGGGGGAAGCTCAGGCACCCAGAAGCAGGATCGCAGAGACATGAGCTCTCGGTCACATCGTCAGCGCCTCGGCAGGCAGCCTGTCCTTGTGGTATCAGGGGCTCTACCCAGGACAGTCCCATCTGTCTTTGCCAAGGTTTGAAATTAGAAATCAATGGGAAGAGCCCAGAGAGAGTGGGCTTTCCCACAAGGAGAGACGAAGATTTTTATGGGCTCAGTCCAAGGGCTCTCATAAAACATTAACGCCGCCACCAAGAAATCCATCAGACTCTAAAAAAAGCCCGGTTAATCAATGCTCCTCTCCAGCACCTCTGCCAGAGAGGAGAAGAAACAAGAGGCCATCCTTGCCTCACCTGCTCTCCCCGGGACACCTTTAGTGTCCATTGGGCAATCAGCCAAATTTCCTGACAACGACTGGAGGGCTGGGAGCAGCTCAGAGCCGTGAGTCCTCGGGGGTGTCCACAGGAGACGGTTAATCTGGGTCAGCTTCTGAAGGCACTACTTCGAAAGCAGGAGGGTCCCGAAGGACCTTAACCCAATTAAGCATCCCTCCCTTAGGGGGGAGCCCAGCTACGCCTGCATTAAGGCTCATCAGGCGCTCGGCGGATCAGACAGCTCCGTACCGCAGCTGTGGCCATCCCAGGGGAGGCAGAGCTGAACAAGGCTCTGAGGATGTGTGTGCAGGAGGGAAAGGGGAGGCGTGGGGCAGGGAGAGCTCAGACACTGCCCCATACCTCTCCTTCTCCTACACAGCCTTCAGCACCATGGCAGAGACATAGCAGGGAGGTGCCACAGCCCCTTTTTCCCTTGTGGCTGTCCCTTTAGGGACCATCTCCTCCAGCATCCGTGCTTCTGGTGGGGCTGGCGGAGCCCGGTGGTTTTCCACCTCCTGCTGTTCCTTGTGCTGGTTCTGCTGGGTTCCGGGGTGCTGAGACAGGGCCCGGCAGCTCTGCCCTTACGTGGGCCGCCCTCTGGTTTTCCTTTTCACGCTCCCTGTGTCACACACCAGACTCATTGACTAGCTGCCCGAGGGGGACCCTCGCTGAGTGTTAATTGCTGCTAATGAGCTGTTGCTGCTTTCCTTCCAAGAATGCCAATTACCGCGGCGCTCAGGCGCTGCAAGGAGATGCGTGTCTGCAGCGAATCAGCGCGGATGTTACCCCGGCCCCTGGCACCACGCTGCCACCAGCTCCTGGAAAATGCTTTAAACCCTGGTGAGACTGGGCAAAGGATGACAGCCGACAGCCCTCCTGTCGTTGTCCGTCCCCTCCCGCTTCCCATGGTGAGTCAGGGTGGCTGGGATGTCCTTGATGTGCTGTCTTCTGGGCTGGCTCTGCGTGGAGCCAGCCACCAGCACCCAGTCCCTGGCTGAGCTGTGCTGGGGGTGCTGTGGGGGTGCTGTGGGACTGGCTGTGTCCCAGCCCAGGTGGCCGAGTGGAGATGCCCCATGGCCTGGGCACGGTGTCCTGGCACAGCACTGGTCAGTGTCGTTCCTGCCCCGCAGCCCTGCCACCCTTCCTTCAGACCCCCTTTCCATCCTGTGCTCAGCAAGGCCAAGGAGGGGAAGCACACTGAGATCTCCACCAGCTACAGAGCATGGCTCCCTCCACAGACATCATTTGTCCTTCTCCAAGCTGCAGCCCCAGGGAGGTGAGGGATCCGCTAGGACGTTAAAGGCATTTACAAGTGCTTAAAGTCACGGGAGCCAAGGCACAGAGACCCTTCACCAAAACTGCATCTGTCCACAGCCCTGGCAAGAAATCGCCTGGTGCCTCACTCCAGCTTTCTCCTTTGGATGATTTTTGGCAGTACTGAGAAGCATTCACACCCAAACCGCTGCCTCGAAGTGAAATACGACGGGGATGATTCACCGCACGAAAAGTCCTGGGGCTTTGTTGTGCCACCTTGCTCTGAAAGGAGGTGTCAGCAGCTGGAGCATGGCCGGGGGCATCCTGCTGCCTGCCCCCGCTCACCTCCCAGCACCCGGCTCCTCCCGGGCTGCCCTTCCTCGGTCGGTTTGCTTTTATTTCGCGTTATTTCCCTCATTTTGGCTTCCACCCTGAAAGTCCTCCTGCAGGCTCCTCAGCTGCCCCACTCCTCATAAACCTTCGTTTGGCCAAATTATGGCTAAAGCCAAATGTACTGGCTCAGCAGGAGCTTTCCCCAAGCAAAACGCCTTGAGCTTGTGTATTTGGGGGTATCCACCGGCAACTGAACGGCACTGACCCAGCCATGCAAGCAGCTCTGGATCACCTCACCATTTCCCAGACCCACGCTACCAATTTCCCAATGTTTTTCCCAGAAAAACAACGGGGTGCAACTGCTCCATATGCCTACCACAGCTGCTGGGGTGCCCGAGGCAAGGGCTGTGCCAGCGCTCCCCGAGGGCAGGGAATGGCAGCCAGGGGGAGCTCAGCAGCAGCAGGGTTCAATTTGTGCCCCCACATTTCCCAAATGCAGGGCACACTGGATTTCTCCTTCGGAGCTTAGCCTACAATCAATCTTGTCTTATATGCAGACCAACGAGGTCTGCGGAAAGAAAAATTGCAAAAGATTTGTTATTTCCCTAGTGTTCCCATTTTCCCATTCCTTTCCCACAGAAGCAAGGTTTTTGTTTTGTTTTGCTTTGTGTGTGTGTTGTTTTTTGTTGTGTTTTCTTTTTATTTTTTTTCTTTCCCAACTTTCAGGGGAAAATCCTGACAAATGGAAGCCCTGATTCATACCAGCAAAAATTTGGCCTTTTTTATTTTAAGGTGGAGCCCTTCTTGTCTGAGGATGAAAACATTCCTCTCGCTGCACACACAGGGCAAGGACCAAGCCTTGGCCATGCTCCTATGGAGAAGCAAAGTCCCGCCTGGTGGCCAAGTGGCCATGGGTGGCCACCACACGTGGAGAGCAGTGGGGCAGGCAGGAGGACCGCTCGTCCCCCAGTGCTTAGGAAAGAGCTCGCTCACCACGCTGGGAAGCAGGAGGACGGGCAGAGACGGGGTGGTGATGGTGGCTGCCACCAAAGAGACTTCCAGGGGTGGGGAAACATCTGCTGGGGGTACTTGGGCAGAGGCATCGTGTGTGGCTCCATGGCTGGAGGGAAGCACTGGGAGAAAGGCTCCTCGTCCTCCCCTGGAGTGTGAGAAAAGCTTGAGAAGGAGGGAAGGGCCCCAGAGCCACTGCCCAGCCCTCAGGCACCTGCTTCCCTCTGCCCTGCGGTCCCCACCTGGGAGCTGGCAGAGATCAGAGGCTGGCTTGGGAAGAAAAAAGTATTTATGGCCACAGCCTACCTGCTCGCACAGCCTAGAGAGTAAAAGTGATGGAGAGAGGAGACCAAAGGAGCTACGCCTCCCTAAACCCTCCCTTGAACATGTGCTCCCTGGGGGTAGTGCTGCCCTCCGTGGGGGTGGCAGGGGGGGAGCCCCACGGCCACGGGGAACACGCAGCTCTCTCTGACACTGAGACAGAAATGACTTAAAAAAAAAAAAAAAAAAAAAAAAAGGAAAAGCCATGTCTTTTTTTTTTTTTTTTTTTTTTTTTTTTCCCCTGTCTCTGGCCAGAGAGCACATCTGGCAGCGCCACGACTGCTGGAAGCCATCAGCGCCGGCACTTCAGAGGCTCCGGCAGCCTGCGCCGGGGGAGGAGGGCAGTGCACAGAGCACACCGAGGGCAGCCCCCCCCGGCATGGGGGGCATCCAGGGGCACCGCACCACACACGGATGCCCCACGGGCACCTCGCACCCGCACACACACCGGCGGCCAGACCCCACGCCACGAAGCTGCTGCGTCTGGCACAAGCACCGACCACGCGCGGGGCAGCTCCAGTGGCACCGCAGCCCCCAACCCCCCCACACCTACCGCTGGGGCGAGTCGGGGTCGAAGCAGGTCCTGCCCACATCGGCGGCGTGCGGGTCGCAGCAGTCGCCGTCGTCGAAGTCGTCCAGCATGTTGTTGCACTCCATGTGGCAGATGCCATCACGACGCTTCCAGGAGAAGCAGCGGCCGGGCCGGCGGCAGTCCCCACCGTCGTAGCCAGTCAGGGGGTGCTCGCACTCGGGGTCGCAGCGCTCGTTGCCCACCTTGCTGGGCTCGCAGCCCAGCAGCACGGCGCGGCGGCGCAGGGAGGAGTTGCGCACCTCCAGCAGGCTGAGCTGCCAGGAGATGTTGTAGGGACGGAAAGCGTCGCTCAGCGCCCGGTGCTGCCGCCAGACCTGCTCACGGCTCACCGTCGGCCGCCCGCCGCCGTCCTCGGCCAGGCTCACCACGCGGTACCGCACCGCCTTGGCCCCCCGCAGTGGCCAGTGCTGGTTGTAGTGGGAGACCAGCTCCACGTTGTCACACGCTGTCTGCCCGCAGGCCGGGGGACCCAGCGGGCGAAGGATGGGGGGCGCGGGGGGCAGCAGCGCCTGGCGCCGGGGGAAGGAGCCCTCGCGGAAAGGTGCCCAGCGCTGCTCCGGGGCGTCCAAGCCGGCGGCCAGCACCGGTGCCACCCCCAAAGCTGCCTCCTCCAGGAAGGGCCGCTGGAGCTGGGGCTGGGGCAGGGCTCTCTGCCACAGGGCCAGCCCGGCCAGGTGTCCCCGAAAAGCGTGGGCGTCCCCCCAGGCGTCCCCTCCCAGCAGCAGGGTGCGGCAGGAGGCCATGAAAGTGCTGTGCAGGGGTCCCCGCTGCCCACCAGCGCGGCCCACCCGCGCCCCATCCACGTATAGGGACATCCAGTGCCCGTCGTAGCTGGCGGCCAGGTGGGTCCAGGTGTCCGGGCGGTAGCGGTGGGACCCGGTCACCTCGGTGGCGGCGGTCGCCCGGTCGGTGCGGAGGGAGAAGAAGAAGCGGGCGTCCTTCTTGCCGCCCAGCCGCAGGGCGCGGATGCCCAGAGCCCAGCCCTTATCGCTGGCCGTGTGCGAGCAGTTGTCGAAGACGCCTGCAGAGGGGATGGGGATGGAAAGAAAGGAGAGGCGGTGAGGGCTGGAGCTCCACGAGCATCCTTGTGGCATCCCAGGGTCTCCTGCACCTGCTGGGATGCTCTGCTGAGGAGCTGTCAGAGCAGCTAAGCACCAGCAGCAGCAAGGATGCAAAATCTGCACTGCCAGGCTTCTGCTTGGGGGAGAAAGGGTGAGGGGAGGTTTTGAATGTGTTGGGAAAGATGCAGAAAAACACAGGTGGCCAGAGGCTGGGCAGCAGGCGCTGGTCACCGTTTGGGTGAGCCAGGAGGGGGCTACAGCCAGAGAGGCCAGATGGAGAGGGGAGGAAGAGCACAGCCAGGAGGGAAGGAGAGGCCAAAGAGCATGGAAGGAGAGCGCATCTCACTGTGCACCCAAGCGCATCACCAACCCAAGCTTTGGGCTGTGCATGACCCAGCAAGGGGCAATGGACCCGCTGCTTGAACAAAGTGGTTCTGGGCTCCTCCATCGCCGAGGCAGCTCAGTGTCCCGTCACCCAGACTCACTCCCTGTCTCCCTCCATCCTCTTGGGTTAATGGCTGTGGCGCTGCCATGGGTGCCTGGAAGCACCTGAGGCCACCACGGCTCCGGCAGCCATCTCCTGGTGGCTGCACCACAGCTGGGACATCTGTGGAGTCGTCACCTGGGGCTGGTGAGCTCAGCATTGCTTCCGAGCCCCACCAGTGGCACCTTGGCATGGGGGCAGGGCTGGCCCCGTTTCCCAGCATGTTTTGACACTCTGGCTGTTGACAGGCTGGGTTTTTCAGAAGGCAAGAGCCAAGCACTTGAAGATGCCTTTCTCAGGCATGAAGCTGGGCTGCTTTGCTTTGAAAAAAATCTTGGCCCCATCCTGAATCTCCCTCCAGCCAGCAGCGATGGGCTGGAATTTGAACCATCTTGAAAATCCTGCAAGCAGGCAGAGCTTGAGCCCCCCGAGCCCTGTACCTCACCATCCCACCCCAGAGCAAGGCTTCGGGATAAGCCCATCAACACCATCCCCTCCACCCCACCGAGCTCCCACCCCGATAAAACTCCCCAGGATGAGACAGAGCAAAGCCAAAAAGCAGGAGGCAGGAGAAGGAGCCTGGCAGCCGTGGGAAGGCGAAGCTGAGCGTGTTCGTGGACAGAGGGCTGGCTGGAAGGTGTTTGGACCTGGATCTCGTCTGGAGGATGGGGAAGGGGGAGCGGAACCTGGCCTGTGACGTTCATCAGTGATTAGAGCGATAACGCCGGGTTTTAAAACAAGGGCTGCTGGCAGCAGTGCAAAAAAGTGAAGAGAAGCAGCGCTGCTTGAGCACTGATACGTGAAAAAACTGGCTGCAAAAACGCCCCCCAAAGCATCAGGGTATAAGGCTGGAGAAGCTGAGACAGCCAAGAAATAATAAACCCCATTGGTTCTGCTGCAGCTTGCGATTGCAGAAAAGTTGTCAGGAAAAATGTTTGATGGAGAAGTGTCCAAAAAGGTGAGGTGCCCCACGTTGTAAGGAGCACGCTCACAGCACCTTCTCCATCGGGCCAGGTGCTCTGCTGCCCGCTCGGTACACCCAGGTCCCCAAGTGTCACCTCCTGGTCACCCCTGGGGACCAAGCAGCAACGGAGCTGCAGCCCCAGGAAGACACCTGGGAACAAGTCTGGGGATGCTTCTGGTGAGGGATCTTCTGACCCAACAAGACCGCCTCTGATCTGAGCAACACCAAATCCCAGCCCAGTGCAAGGTGGGAAAACTTGGAGATGCTCAGCTCTGCCCCGCTCTCCTCCCACCTTCCCTCACATGTGCACAGGGGATTGGGAGCATCTCCAGCTCCTCCACGGCTGCAGGTGGCCCCAGGGCTGCAGGTTGCCCCAGGGCTCGGTCCCTGCAGGGCACAAGCCCTGGGCCAGCAGCTCTCTGTGTCACCTGCCTGCATCAAAGACGTCCCCGCCGCCCTGTCCCCGTCCCAGGCAGCCGGCCCCGCGTTCCCAGCTGCAGGGCGAGGGTGGGAAGCTGCGGGTGACTCAGAGAGCCGGAGGCTGACTCAAGCCTCCGGAGCTTGAGTGCGGAGCGGGAGATATTGGCTGCCCGAGCGGGTGCCAGTGGTCGCTGTGTAACAACTGGCCCACCCCCGGCAAGGAAAAAGAAAAAAAAAAAAAAAAAAAAAAAAGCCTTGATAAAAAGAAAAGAAGGGAAACTAGCTGGGAAAAGTTAAGCCTAACACCTGCGGGGCCGAGCTCCAGGTGCAAACAGCTGTGCTGCGGGTGCGGTGAGGCTGGGGGACGGGGATGCAGCCATCGCCCAGCAAAAGGGGAGGGAAATTTAAGCAACGCGCCCGGGGGAGGGTGGCAATTGGGAAGGGAGTTAGGGTAACGGGAGGGTTTCTCCACCCAGCCCTCCGATCCGGTTCGGCATGGGGCTGCAGCAGCCCCCCGGCTCTCCCGAGGGGCCGCCGTGTGCCGCTGCCCTCTGCCCGCAGCTCTCCATCCCCTGCCCGCTGGCTCGGCTGGGGATGCTGCGGGCTCGCTCCCAGCGCCAAGCGCCCCCCAAAGCCGAAGAAGGGAGCCCCGGGGGGGACACAGAGCCCACAGCCTGCCGGGGGGGCACCGGGGAGCCCGGCCGGGAATGGGGCCGGGGCCGGGGCCGTGCGTGCGGCGCGGCTGCCACCGTGCGGCCGCAGGGTCCCGGGGCTCCGCCGGCGGGGAGGAGGAGGAGGAGGAGGAGGAGAAGGAGGAGAGGGGAGGTGGAGGAAGGAGCGGGGGGGCTCCGTGCCTCAGCCCCGGGGCGCGCAGGGGCCGAGCCCCGCAGCCCGGGCGCCGGTTTGGGGTCCCGCGACGGCGGGGGGCTTGGGACGGGGAGGGGACACTTTGGGGTCGGGGGAGCGGGGCGGGGACATCACCTGCCGCAGGTGAGCAGCGCCCGGCGCTCGGCGGTGTCCCCGTTGCCGGGCAGCCCCCCCTGCCCCCGGCCGGGTCCCTCCTCCCGTCTCGGGCCGGCCGAGCCCCCGGCGCCCCCGGACGCGCCCCCGCCGTGCCCCCGTCGGGCCGGGCGTTACCTGCGATGACGGCCGGGTTGCTCTGTCCTCCCTCCGCCTTCACCCACAGCTCCAGGGTGAAACGCTCCCGCGGCACCTCGGGCAGCGCCTCCGGCCTCGCCGCCAGCGTCTCCCGGCCTCCGGAGAAGTACAGGGCGGGCAGCGGCCGGGCCCGGGGGGGGCTCGGCACCTGCGGCGCCCGGCCCCGCGGCCTCCCCTCCGCCTCGCCCCGCTCCTCCTCGCCTCCACCCCCGGCTCCCCGCGGCCTCCGACCCCGCGGCCTCCCGGGGGCGGCGGCGCCGAGCACCCCCTGGGCGGCCCGGCCCGGGTACAGCCCGTAGGGGTGGTGCGGGGGGGAGGCCCGGCGGCTCGGAGCCTCCAAGCCGCAAAGCTCCGGGGGGCCGGGGAGGGGGGGCCGGGGCACCCCGCGGGCCAGGCTCAGCGCCGCCAGCAGCAGCAGCGCGGCCGGGGGAGCCCCGAGGCTCGGCATGGCCCCGGGGGACGGAGAGGGGCGCCGGGGGAGGCGGGGGTGGGGGACGGGACCGGGGGTGGAGACCCCGGGGTTTTGGGGAGGGGGGGACGGTGGGGGGCGCTCAGGGGGGCGGCGGGCGGCAGCCGGGGCAGCGCCGGGGCATCCTCCCCGGGTCCCCGCCGCTGCCGCTGCCCCCAACTTTTCCCCGGCGCCGCTCTCCTCTGTCCGCTCCTGCGGGCCCGGGAGGAGGAGGAGGAGGAGGAGAAGAAGGAGGAGGAGGAGGAGGGGGAGGGCGAGGGCACCGCCGCGGGGACCCCCTGTGCCTGCGGCGGGGCCGGGGCTCCCGCTCTCGCCGCGCCGCCGCTGCCCGCCGGCACCGGGAGGGATGCGCCGGGCGCCCTTATCTAGAAAGCCCCGAGGCGCTCCGCTCCCCCCGCCGGGGAGGGGTTGGAGGGGGGGGCTGCCTTATTTAAAGATGATTATGTCCAATCTAATAAACCCCGAGCGACGCATCGCCCTCCCCTCCCTCCCTCCGCCCTCCCGGCCGCTGCACCCCGCCGGGACCTGCTCCCCGGCTCGGCACGGCTCGGCACGGCCCGGGGACGGGGACGGGGACGGGATGCGGAGCGGAGCCGGAGCCGCAGCAGGAGCAGGGGCAGCACCTGCGGACACAGCCCCGGCTGCCCCCGCCGCTCCCACGCTCCCCGCAGCCTTCCCCGTCCTCGCCTCTTCCTCCGCTCACCGCTCTCCAGCCTGGCAGTCCGGCGCGGGGCTCCTCCGCTTTTCTTTCTCTTTATTTATTAGGACCATTATTATTATTATTTCCTTCCCAAGTTGAACCGAGCCCGCGCTGCGCTCCGGTTCTGGCTCCGGCCGTGCCGTCGCCTCCATCCCGCTCCTCTCCTGGGGGTGGGCGAGAGGAGGGGGCACCCCCAGCCCCCCCCGAGGGCTGAGCCGGGGGGCTCCGTGTGGGAAATCCGCCCGGAGAGAGCCGCGGGGTGCCCCCGGCCGGCCTGCCCTTCTTTTTTTCCCTCCTTCTTCTTTTTCGGTGCTTTTTGTTTTTTTCTTTCTTTCCGTCTCCCTTCCCGAACAATGATCCCATCTGTTGGCCACGTGCAGCAAGGTGGGCTGGAGGCGCCTCGGCCAGGCGAGAGGGACAGAGCAAAGCCCCCCAGACCCACCTTGCGCGGCCCCCACCCGGCCGGGGGGCACCCACACCACAAAGGGTGCCCCGAGCCCACGGGTGGGCACGGCAGCTCCCAGAGCTCCCCCCCAGAAACCCTCGTGCAAGCTCGGTAAGGCAGGTACACTCGGCAAGGTTTTTCTTTTCCTTCTTCTTATTTTATTTTTCTTTTTTTTTATTTCTCTCCAAAACACTATCTGTGGCGGTCAGTCCGAAGCAGGGTTGCCAGCGAGAGCTGGGAGGCCCCTTCCAGGGTACCGGCTTTCGAAGCAGCGAGGCAGGAGGGAAGGGATTTAAGAGCAAGCGGCAGGAGCTGGCCGCGGGGGGCTTGTTTTCTTCCCAAAGAGCTGGCGGGGGGGGGGGGGGCACAAAAAATAGTAGGGCTGGGAAAACTGGAGGGCCAAGAGGGGTGGCACGGAGAATCGCCGAGCCCCCGGGAAGCAGGGAGGGAGGTGCGAGCACAGGGAGAGGTAAAGGCATGGGGAGGACACACGTGGAAGGGAGAGGACACGTGTGGGGCATGCGAGGACATCAGAGCTGGAGCAGGAGTCCCAGGAGATCCCGAGGAGCTGCCTGTCCTGGGGCACAAGCGGGGTCCAGCACCCAGGGATGTGGGGAGGTTTGGGGCTCCCCAGGCAGCGTGGGGGCACTGGGCGAGATAACCCAGAGCTTGGCACGGCTGGGGCGGCCCCGACGGCGTGTTGTCCTGGGGCAAACGCCAGCAGGCATTGCTTACAGTGCGTACTTGTTCAGGAATGAGCCGAGCTCCCGATAGCCCCGTCTACCAGGGCCTGATAACGGCGGATCCCGCGGGACGGCCCATTTTGAATGGCAGTGACCTGATGTTAAGCAGTTGTTCGTCATCTCGCCATGCACCCCGCTGTGCTACCCGGCCACCAGACCAGGAGCCTGCACCCCAAGGAGCCAGGAGAGCCCCAAATGTGTGTGCCCGCTCCCAAGGGATGGCCTGGTTGGGGTGGGTCCAGCACTGCAGAAACAAAACCTGAAACACAGAAACGTACCCGTGCAGTCTCTGCAGGAGGACAAGGTGGGCAGGAGCATCGTGGCAAAATTTCTGGGTGAAATCTCCCCAGGGTGATGGGGTTACGGAGCAGAGCCACCCCTGTTTCTCTTTCCCACTGTGAGCTGTTGCTGAGCCTTGTTGCCCCGCTGCTTTCAGGTGGCAGAAGATGCTCCAGCCCCTGGCCTCCACTTGCCCCAGCCTGGCAGTGCTCTGGAGTGATGCAGCCCCGTGGGCTCCCTCGGGGACATCCGAGGGGAGGACGTCTGCCGGAGGTCCCAGCTGGGTGCCAGCCCTGCCCGCAGCACCAGGAGAGAGATGCTTGCACCAGGAAGCCCGGTGCAGGAGGCGAGGGAGGAGAAGAGGCTGCAGGTCCCTGCTGGGTGCCCCCCGCTCCCTCTGGGCCCCAGGTGCCCCCCGAGGTGGCACAGCTGGGGCAGGGGCAGGGCTGTGCCTGACCTGATGCTGCCCGTGCCGGAGGGAGGCGAGCAGCAGCGTTTCAGCAGGAGCCGGGGCCGAGCCCTGCCTTTCCCCACGCCTGTCAAGAGCCATCAGCGAAAGCCTTCCTCACCCTCTGCTCCTCTGTAGGAAACCACCGGAGAGCTCGATGTAGGAATAAAGACACGGGGAGAATCTGGCTTTTTTGTTCACCGCAGGGCAGCCAGACCTTGTGGGCTGAGGCAGCAAGCCTGAGCAATCAAAGCGTCTGGGGGCACAGCCCGGCCTCCCCCCAGCCGCCGCATCTTTTCCCAAGCAGATTAGGAGCCCGTTCAGACGGCCGGGACCCCTGAGGTCAGGCTCTGGCCTTGCACGCTGGAGGTTTGCTTGGGAACTCGCTGCGTTTCTGCCTCGGGCTGCTCTGCAGAGAAGCCCCCGTACACAGTTGGTGCCAATGCCAGCAGCCCCAAAAATCCGGCTGTGAACCCCCCTGAGCCCCCTCTCCTGTGTGCCTCGTGGCCGAGCTCACACCTCTCGTAACAGGGCCAGGGGTAATGCTGCATGTCTCTGCCAGAGCCCTCCCGCAGGCTCACTGGATGGGATTCTCCAAAGTCTGATAGGAAGGCTGAGCTCCCGCAGCCCTCTCCGTGCCACTCACTCCCATGTGACGATATTTTCTCCAAGCTGGATTTGTCTAAAACCAGCTCAAGCATTTGAAAAGCGATGTACATGACCTCAGCTCCTTTGGACACAGAGCTGCAGAACGAGCTTTAAATAACAGCGAGGAGTAGCCCAGCAGGATCTGACTGCTCCCTCATCCTCGGGTCTGCAACAGGGGTGCTGGGAGCCCCGGGCGAAACCAGTGAGCTTTGACGAGCCCCCAGTACGAACCACTTGCTCCCAGCCAGGAGGTGAGGATGCTGCAGACGTTGACATCTCTGCGGGGAATGTCTGCGCCCCGGCATTTTGCACATCACCAAGAACTTGCGGGTGCTAAATTAAGACCGTCGAGAGAACAGAGCACGACCTTTGCCAGATGGGGTGTCTCAGATATTGAAAATTATTCCAGCAGCTCCCGCAGGGCAGGGACATAGCCGCCTTTACACCACGCAGCTCCTCCAGCGGGCATGAGGAAGCGAGGAGTGAGGCTGGGGCTGTCCCGCGGCTCTGCGGGCCGCTGTCTGTCGGGAGTTTCAGCCCCATTAAGTCAGGGGTTTATGAGTTTATTTCTGTGTCCCTGGCATCTGCTTAGGGGAAGAGATGGAAGAGGCAGGATGCTGTGGTCCCGGTGCCAGCAGCAGAGGCGTGCTCCTGGAGGACACCAGCTCACAGCCACCTGCAGGAGGAGCATCTTGATACAGACGGCACGGAGCAGAGCTTGCTTCCAAAATCCCTCCCTGCAGAGCCCCGGTCTGCTGGCAGGAGCTCCAGGAGAGCACCAAGCTCACAGCAGGCAGGTCCCAGTGGGACAGGGACATGTCCTTGCTGCATCTCCAACCTCCCCGTGCCTGCACCAACATCTGCTCGCTGGTGCCCCTTGGATGTGCTGCCTGCACTATAGCATCTCTGCATACCTCGGGTTGGGGCGGCTGTCCCTGCGTGTCAGAGCAATCCCTTGTGCAAACAAGCCTCGCTGTCTCCAGACAGCTTTTGCTCTGCCCCCTGCATTTCTCTATGCATTTATATCTGGCACTCAGAGGTGCATCCTGACTGCTGCTCCAAAACACGCTGCCATCCTGGCTTCTTCTGGCCGAGTGCATCACGGCAAGGAAATGCCGTGCTGTGTCGTGGTTTATCCGTTGGCTGGCGAAGCCCAAATATACCCTTAAGTCTCCTCTAACCTTCCAAGGTCAGGGTTTTCCCTTTTTCTCCCCTCAATTTCTTTTTTGCGGCTTCTTTTGGAGCTGCACAGATGGTCCCTGGGGTGCTGGGGGTTACTCAGAGGTGGGTGCCCACCCCGCAGGATTGTTCCCGTTCAAGACGGAGGCGAGAGACTGTCTGCTGGCAGGTACTTCCCGGGAGGCCTGGGGGAAGCTCCAAGGATTCAGTGGGCCTTGGAGCATCGCCCAGCACAACCCCATCACCCAGTGACCACCTTGCTGTGTGCACCCATACCTCTGCTGGGAAATGTGGTGCTTTGTGGAGGACAAGTGGCAAAGCTCACAGCTCGCCTTGCACCTTGGCACCTCCACCTTTGTGTGCAGGGGCAGGACAGGCAGAGCGGGGGGCGAGCTCATTGTGCACCCTCCATACCCATCAGTAACACAGGCCTGGAGGCTCCAGCTTCAGATCCATGCAGAAAAAGGGCAAATGTGGGCAACGTGCCTGTGGGGTTCACTTTTTGTGCATGGCAAGCTGCCCCGGCACGGCTCGGGGGGAGGCTGTTCTGGAGGCATCTCCAGAGGCATCCTTCCCCTGCAGCCAGCAGCTGCGGTGGCAGAAGCTCATCGCCAGCCACCCGACCGTGTGCTCGTGTCCCCTCCTGCCCCCCAGGCTCAGGTGTGGCCCCATTGGCTCCCATTCACCCCCCCTGAGCTTTGGCAGGGCCACCCCAGCCAAGCCCCCCGAGGAGGACAGAGGATGGACGGTGATGCTCCCGGGCGCGTGGCGGCTCTGTGGGGACCACGGCACCCAAACCCCGGTGAGGACGCTGCGGTTCTTGGTCTCCCCCCAGTGACCAGACCACAAATAACAAAGCAGCAGGTCTTACCCGTGCGCTGGAGTTTTCCAGCCTGAGGAGCAGAGCTCCCAGAACAGGCGTATTGTTACCAGGTAATTATACTAATAATTATTTCCCCGAATCCTCCCAGAGAGAGAAGCCCTCTCGCCGGCACGCCAGCTTGCTTTTGCATTTTAGGAAACAAGAACCGATTTCCCCACATGCACGAGCCCTCTAAATGTATATTTTCGTTCATCAGGGAGCACTGACACCACGGAG
Organism: Netta rufina; assembly: GCF_964035555.1. Lineage (NCBI taxonomy): Eukaryota > Metazoa > Chordata > Aves > Anseriformes > Anatidae > Netta > Netta rufina. The sequence goes on along the minus strand of NC_140131.1, from coordinate 20,073,896 downwards.
GCAAATGGCCTGTCAACAGATTTACGGCAGGAAGTAAGTCACTGCCTCTGAGCCTGCGCTTTTAATGTAATTAAAGTCCTCTGTTTGGAATTCGGTGCTAATTAATATTCATGCTCTGTTCCCCATCTGCCATTCCCGCATTGCTGGTTCCCCCTGAGATTGATCAGAGGGTGATTAAGGCAACGAGCAGGCAGGGAAGGAGGGGGAGGCCGGCGGGACGAGGGCTGGGTAAAGGGAGCAGGATTGGCACCCAAGGGCCTGGCGGGGCTGGAGCTGGGGGAAACAATGGGAGGCAAAGCCCTGGGGTACCACAGGGCTTGGTCAGCCCTGGGGAAGGTGAGAAGCATCTCAGGAGCCGGGCTGCAGAGGACAGACCAGCAGCTGGTGGTGTGAGGGAGGCTTAATGGAGGCAGCACTGCCTTGCTGGCTCCTGGGGCTCGTCTGGAGACACAGACCATGCGGTCCCCTTGCTCCAGGTGGGCACTGTGAGTGTGCCCCTCTGCCCGGCAGCTGCAAGCCAGCATCCCTGTTCCAGCCCCGTGTTGGGCTGAAACCAGGCACGCACTCTCTACCACTTTGGGTGAGAAATATGTCCCTGTACTCTGGGCTGGGAGCATGGTGGGCACAGCCGCGCAGAGCACATGGGCTGCTGGGAGCAAGAGGAGATCAGGGACGTGTGTGGGTGCTGGCTTTGCCCAACCCCATCGCCCCATCTCCAGGTGCTGGAGATGCTGGAGCAGAGCTTCCTCTGGACCTAAGGGCACCGCGCCTGCTGCAAAGCCTGCCGAAGACCCGTCCTGCTGCCAGGGCGCAGCTGGGGTGGACGATGTCCTGGGCTGGTGGCCATAGCCCATGCTGGTCAGAGGGGTGCTGGAAGGCAAGGCTGTGCAGTCACCTCCCTTGGCAAAGGATGCTGCCCTTCTCCCTTGCCTTCTTCTTCTCCAGAAATGATGGCAGGGGGACATGGTGTGGCAGTCCCCAAGGGGCTGGAGGGATGCAGGCTTGCGGCTGAGTGTTGAGAGACACTGGTTGTGCTGCAGGTGTGTGGCCAGGGGGGTTTCTCAATTAACAAGGGGCACTTCAGACACCTTTTAGATCCTCAAAAGCAATCATAGGGCTTAATTTAGATGCGCCCCGCTTGGAGAGCTAAGTCCCGCTGGCATCTCCTGTTTACGTACGAACAATCAAAGTGATTTATTCATCCATCTAAAGCACGGTTGCTCTTTGACCGTCCATCCATTATGCTTATCTCCCTGTCCTAGTTAGGAGCCGAGCAATCCATCTTGCCTGCCCTAATGCACGCCAAACGACTCTGCACCACGCGGGCTCCGCCAGGGCAGACGGTGCGGGCACAGCTCCCCGTGGCCCGAACCCAGCTGTGATGATGCCGGCCCGAGCTGGATGCCCACCATCCCGGAGGATTAGGATTCGGGATCTGAGGATGGGCTTGAAGCCGTCTGCAGCCATAACTGGGACTGGGTTTGGCCAGGGGCTCACGGTGGCACGCGATGGGCGGCTCAGAGGAGCTCACCCGTGGGGACCCCACGCATGCGTGAGGAGCGCACGTGCACAGAGGAGCCGCGCCGCCCCGTTTAACCTGGGCTTCTTCTTTCTCCTCATTGAATTGCAAAAGCGGCGCGGTGCTGGAGCAGTGTGTTCTCATCCATTATTGAAAGAACAGGCTGCTCTGGGGCCACACCAGCACATGGGAGAGGCAGCCCCTTGCTCCCTCTCACCCCAGAGGAGAGGAAAGCGGGATGCTCAGAAAGCACCGTGCCACCTCTCTTGTCACCTCCTGCTGGGGGCAAGTGGCTGAGACAGGCTGAAGGTGCCTGGAGGCCCCCTGCTTGCACCAGGCAGGTGCCCAGAAGGAGAAATGGGGCCCCTGCGCCCCTTCCCCATCCTGGGCTCAATAGGAACTAGTGTGGGACACAAGCGTGGTCCCATCAAGAGCTTTTTCAAGGGGTTTCTGCTCTGGGCAGCATTAAGGGTACTCTTTAAGGGCTCCTTAAGGGCCATTGCCAAAATTCCCCATCCCCTGATGAAGCGCAGGACATTACAGCTTTCCAAAGAGGTTCAGGAAGACTGCTTGGGTACAGGCAAAGCAAATGTCATCCCTCCAGCCTTTCTTGGAAATAGCTGACCCAATGTGGCTGAAATTTTCCAGAGTTCAGGCTGAGGCAAACCTCTGGCAGATGATTTCTGCCTAAACGGTTGTGCCTTGGGCACTGTTCTAAGCAATGGGAAACACAGCCTTATAATGGGAGGTATTGGGTAACCTCAGCAACAAGCAGCATTATCTGCCCTGCCTACAATAAAATAATTAATTCTCATTAAGTTGCCCTTTGAAGAGTGCTTCCAGACTGAAAAAAAAAAAAAAAAAAAAAAAAAAAAAAGACAAGAAGAAAGCAATGGAATTAGCCAGCCCCCTCCGGACTTGGATCACTCCAGATCTGCACAGCAGCATCTGGCAGAGTGCGGGGAGGTGTGAAGTGCTGAGCCTGGGAGAGCTCCAGGCTCACCGACAAGCAGAGAGGGGTTTTGGCCACGGCTGCCTCTGAGCAGGATCACCCATGGCAGAGTGATTTCAGGGGAAGCTCCCGGAGGAGAGGCAGGGGGTGGCACAAGGAAGGCACTGACCCTAGTGAAGAACACTGTCCTGAGAGGGGGCAGCAAACCATGATGAGGTGAGGCACTCAAGAGCAGACCCAGGAAGAGCTTCAGTCCCAAATCACACTTGGCCATTTATGAGTTTTGGAGTGGTTTGATTGATTTTTCTTTTTCTGTCTTTCCCCCTGTGCGGCTTTGAATTCGGGCAAGAGACAGGCAGAAACAATGCTGGGGGAAAAGAAAACCTCTTCTTGCAGCACCCGAGGCCCCCTTTTCATCTGTGTGATGTAGGCAAGCGATGCTCCTGCACCAGAATCCTCTGTAGCACTGGTGAACAGGGTTTGCTGCCAGTCTGCAAGCAGAAGCAAACAAAATTTTAATGGGGACAGAGGCACCAAGCCCCACTGCCATCAGCACAGGGCTGCCAGCAGGGCAGTTGCCACATCCCAGCTCTTTATTGATTCTGCTCCCCTTTTCTTTCCCCTTCTCAACTCTTTCTGAGCCCTGACCTGCTGTCTTCTGGGAAGTGCTGGCTGGGTTGTGAGAAAGGATCTCCCCGCTTTGGCAAATTTAGCTTGGTTTGGTGTCAGACGGCTGTGTCCGCAAGCTGCGGTGACTTGGTAGCCAGTGCAAGCCTGGTGGCACTCGCCACTTGCTCGGAAAGGAGCCCACCAGCCAAAAAGGTGCTTTTGTGCAGTGGAACTGTTTGCACAGAGCTGGAGTCAAGCAATGAAATATTCATAGGACACTAAAGCAGTGGGCTCACTGGCTGCCTTCTTATGGGAATTCAATAATACTGGAGACAGCCTTAATTCAATATTCAGAAAGCCTCTTTCTCTCTCCATCTCCCGGCTGTCTCTTTGGGTTCAGAGATCTTTTCGGAAACCTCCTTTCTGCACGCTGGATCCATTAGCAGAGAGTGGCAGAGAGGAGGAATGGGGGGAGAAGGAGGGGAAAGGCGAGGATGGGGACTGCATGAGGGACCTCTGGGCCTCCGAGCTGCCTCGTGGTGCTTTGCTGGATGGCCAGGGCCAGCCCTTCCTAAAAGCATGTCTGCGTTGGCTTTGGGGCCGGACCCAAACCTGTGCTCAGGGCTGAGCCAGGAAAGTCCTCCAGGGGCTGTTAACACATCAGTGGGGCGCTCGGGGTGCCCTGAGCCATGAATTTTTGGGGGCTGGGAACATGTCCTTGGTAGGCAGGGCTAACCACATGCCCTGTCCTGCTGCCCACAGGGACAGAGGTGGATCTGTGAGCTGAAAGGAGAAGACAAGCCGGGACCGACCACCTGCAGGGCAGCACAGAGCAGCAACAGGCTTGTCACCTCTAGCTCAGGGCTGTGATGCCCTGTGTGTTGCAGTGAAGGGGAGGTATAGAAGAGCAGCAGCTTTCCAAGCACTTAGGGCTGGGTTTTTAAGTTTTTTTTTTGTTTTTTTTTTTTTTTTTTCCCTCATAGGGTCCTTCCCAGAGAGCATTTAAAATTAAATGATTTACTCCACGATGCACTGGTTATTTGGTTTCTTCTGGCATCTCCCTGTCACGAACGCCCTCAAGAAGATCGATTTCGACCTTCAGAAAACCTCGCTATTAGCATTTGATCTTGTCAACCTCTTTTTATAGTGGCTCTCAAAGCTCAGCAGCAGCAGCTCGATGGCTATCTGCCACGCACGCAGATGCCAGCTGGCGGGGACAGCGCCTTGTCCCCCTGCTGGAGACTGGCACAGCACCACCCATACAAAGGGTGCACAGAAACTGGGGGAGAAATGGGAGGGTAGGGGGCTGAGCATGGCTCCGAGCTGCTGCCCACCCCCAAGACATGGTGGGAGCACTCTGGGGAAACAAGAGATATACATGCTGCTTCACTTTCCACTGGAAAGAATATATAAAAGGAATAAACTAAATAAAATAAAACCTTTTTTGTCCCTTACTCTGGCATCTCCAGGCCTGACCTTGATCAAGCAAATGCATTGAAGATGCTCTTTCCCCCTGTTGATATTTTATAGATTCTTGTTCTGGCTGTGTTTGGGTTTTACTCTATTTTTTTAAGTCTTTCTGGCAAATCGTCAGTCCCACAGATGACGGCTTGGAGCAGAACTCCCTGTCTGCTTGGAGCAGGTGCAGCTCTCCGCGTGGGGTCCCAGGGAGCTCTCCCCACCCCTGCTGGGTGCTCTGGGTGCTCCCAGTCCCATAGCACTGCGATGCCCCCTTCCCACGCCAGCACCCTTCTCCGCTCCACAGCTGGGAGCCAGGCCGATGGCTGGGCCATGTCCCCTCAGGACATGGGGTCCTCCTGGGTACAGCCCAGAGCCCCCTGGTCCATGGGGACCCCCAGGGAAGCTCACAGCAGGCCGTGCCATTTGGCTGCTTCTCTTGAGCAGCTCTGCTTAGCTCCTACTACAATTTACAAATCTCCTTAAACAAGTTGCTTTGGGATGAACAGGACCGAGTTTGGTTTTCTCCAGATTTCGATTCTTTTATTCTGTGTTTTGATCAGATCTCCAGGTTAGGCTTTATCTGTAGCTGTGGTGTTTCCCGTTTCACACATACATTTGGGGTATCTTTAACAGCAAAGCGTGCTGGGGGCTGAAGGCAGAGACATGCACCGGAGCTTCACTTTGGAGAACGACTTATAAGCTATGGCAAAACGGGGCCACGGGGAAGGCTGAGCAAGGATGGGGCATTGCGTCTTCATCACAGTGCCCTACACTTTGCCTTCACCCCATCCTTCTCAAGGACAGCCTGAAGCACCCAGGGGTCTCCCTTTGCCCTAAATCCCTGTTGTTCCAGTGGTCCTTTGGGTAGCGGCGGGTGGAGGGCTGGCTGTGCTCCCCCTCGTACCCCAGCCGCCCCCAGCTTCTCCTTCCATCAGCTGGGTGGAGGCCAGTGAGCCTCCAAAGAGGACCTCTGTGAGGGATAACGCCGCTGATGGATGTTGCCTGTCTGCGTGAATCGTCTGCCAGTAGGTCAAGAATTACTCAGATGTGTCTGTTATTCCAAATTATTCACTGATTCACGCGGCAGCTTACGCAGGAGCTCCTTGATTAGATTCCTCAATATCGAACGCCCCGGCTCTTCAGCCTGACCTTCTCGGCCACGTAAGCCTTCGGGCCATAAAGCATCCTTATCCAAAATCTTGACCTCATGTTTAATTTTATCACCGTTGACGTTAACGGAGGTTGGTTAAACTTAAGCGCATGCTGGATGTTTCAGCTTTCCTGTATCGGGGCCTCGGGACATTTCCCATCGCTGACTGATGACCTGAATTCAGAGATGCCTTTTCCCTGGCTTTGATGGGCTTCAGCTTGGCACGCACGCAATTCCTGGAATCAGTTTTCCACCACAGATGATCGTGAATCAATCATTTGCTTTCTGAACGTGTTCCACAGAATTCCCTCAGCTTTCAACACGCTGGCACCTTTCCTACCAGAAAATGAGTTGGCTCAACAGTTCTTGGGAGAGCAACCACCCCGAGAACTGTTCCCGCTTGGGAACAAAGGGATTTCAACACTTGAAGTGAACTTTTGTGGGATGACCTTTTTCAGAGCTTCCCCACCTTTGCTGAAAACCAGTCTCAACAAAAATGTGCTCGTGGGCAGAGGGCGGCTGAGAAGAAAGTGCGCACAAGGGTTGTCTGTGAATAGCGGTGAGCCCAGGGTGGTCTAGAGAAGACTTTTACATGTTCACCAGACCCTTGGGTATCTGATCTTCCCTGGACTACTCTATGGAAAATCGCAACAACACCCAGTATGAATTTACCTCACCTCACATGAGGTATCTGGCAGGTTGGTTGTCTAAACCGAGCAAAGCATCCAGGCTCTGTCTTTGGTCAGTAAAGAGACGAGAAGGAGTTCAGAGGTTAATTTATCCCAGGTATTTGAGGAAACTGGCTAAGACAGCACCAATCACCCTCAGACATCTGCTTGATCATCCCTTTGGCAATTGAGGGATCCCAGATGACAGCTTTTGCTGCCACAACTAGCTTTGGGATGGTCAAAGTTAGTTAAAGGGCATCCTGCAACTTCACGAATCTCTCACACCATCCGAACACCCCAGTCTTGGGGTGGCTGCTCAAGGAGGGATGAAAGCCAGGCAGTGGGAGAGGAGCATGTTTGCAACGAGGAACAAATCATTTTTGCCTATTCGTTTAATTGTCGGATGCTGCCTCTCTCCCCAAACTATTCATGAGTAGATGGCAACTTTCTGTAATTTAATCATTAGTCCTAATTATTCAGTCCGTCTCTCCTATTAATAACAGGCAGTCAGCAGATTGACAGTAAGCAGCTCCGTGCAATTATTTTGCTGGGTGAGGCTGGAAACACGAGCCGTGCCAGGTATTTCTGCTGGGGCACAGATTGCATGGAGCATCCCTGCCTGCCGGCCGCGTGGATACGGAAGCCTAGAGCTGCATTTCTGGTGTGAATGCCCCTGTTTGCAAAATGAACACGTGCCAAAAAGCTGCTGGTTCCCAGACTCAAAGGCATTTGTGTGAATATCTGTGAAAAGGGAATACAAAGAAGGACCGAAGCTAATATATTTTAAATAGCTCCACAAATCATCGGTCTTGGTGTTGCAGGAGACAGCTTTCCTCAGGTTCAACCGTGTGCTCACACATTAAGTTACAACGGGAATTTGCCACCTGAAACTAATGGTGATTTATGGCGAGGGTACATGAGAAATACCCAATATTTAATTAGCATGATGTTAATCAGCTACATTGCAGTCCCCTTCCTCCAGCCACACCAAGACCCACGTCAGTAGCATGTGAAGCCTCTGTCTTCCTCTCCTTGTGATATGGGGCAAGGATCCTGGACATCACCGAGCCACAGGCGAGTTATTTATGGCTAAGTAGCTTTAAGGCCGTTTTTGAGGCTGCAGCCTTACATTTCAGCAGGGAACAAACAGGGATCTCCTTTATGCCCGTACAGAACTAAATGTAAAGCCCCATGAGGCAGAACCAACTGCTCACGGGCATGCCCTTGTCCCCCAAAAGAGGCGGCTGCTGCTCCAGCTGAGGAGTTCGCTCCAGACAGAAATCCCTGCGAGGGGAATGCATCGACTTCTGGTGGGGAGAGCTCTCTGGTTTTAAATTCACTCGAGATGCAGAGTTTATTCAATTATCAGCCATCGAGAGAACGAAACGTGGCTTCAGTCCAAACACCGAACGGGCAGGGGAGAAGATGACAGCCAGGTTAACCCTTCGTTTACCCTCTGGCTGGAGGAGGGTGGGCAGCGGGATGGCACCGAGCGATCCTACGTGTGTGCATGGTGCGGTGCCAAGGCTAAAGCTATCGGCTCACAGAAAGGACTTTTACCCTGGCCGTGCCTAGGAGGGCAGGTGGAAAAAACTCAGTTTGATGTGGTACCCGACAGGAGGATGCTCTGTTCACAAGCCCCCTTTTGTAAGGGGACCCCAAGGAGCACAAAGGGCCCTCTGTCCTCAGGGGAGACCCACGGCTGGAAAAAAACAAAGAGAGACACCGGGAAAGCGTCTGGTTCATTATTCCTCTCTGAAAAGCTCTCCAGCGTCAGGCTTTTTGAAGGAAGACTCTGGGCGAGGAGGGGGGTGTGGATTAAAGCTGAAACTCATTGGAAGAGGCAAGGAGAGGGGGAAGCGTGTGGTGGTGGGGCTGGCGAGATGCGGACCCTCGCCAAATGCCCCGGGAGAGCCTCAGACGGGGGCTGGCAGCGGGGACCGTGTGCCAGTGCAGGCGGCTCAAAAAAAGCCCAGAAAAAAGGCCTTTTGCCTTCCTCTACAGCATGAAGGCTTTGGGGAAACTGCTCCCACAGAGGCTGCCTTCGTGTGAGCTGAACCTGGGGCGCAGGGAGCATTTCCCCTGCTGGGAAATAACCCCAGCTGAGTGTGGTGGGCAGCAGCAAGCCCACCCCGGGGAGCACTGTGCCTCCACTAGCTCAGCACCAGGGAGCACAGCTCCAACACCCAGAGCTGCTCAGCCTCCTGCCCCCCTTGGGGTGCTTTTTTCACCCCACCGTTTTCGCTGGGGCTGTGCAGCCACTCTGGGGAGCAGCAGGGTGCTGGATAGGAAGCAAACACCAAACAGCACTGCCTTTTTTTTCCAGCTCCACGTCTGTTGCTTGGATGCAATTTCTGCTGGGTCTCTAGTCCCGGGCAGGGAAGGGCTTGCTGGCTGTGCTGGTACCCGAGGCAGGAGCCCTGGCAGCTCTTTTGCCCGGGCTGAGCTTGCCCTCTGATGGCAAAGCCCGGTAGTGAGAGCAAGCCGCTCCTTCGGCACCCCTAGGCTCGGGGGGAGCCTTTCCATCGCCAGGGAGCCCCCCCAGTGCTGCTGCTGCTGCACAGGCACCCTCAGTGCCGGAGCTCGCCCAGGGAGCAGGGGGAAGCCAGCAGCTTTCCCCAGCCACCCACCAACCTGCCCAAAGCCAGCAGCTGCTGGCTCACACGAGCCCTGCCATCGCCCTGGCTGCACTGGGTGCTGCTAGCAGGGTCCCTCGGGCACCCCAGCCATCGGTCAGGCCCCCAGCCCACCCGGGAGGCAGGGCTGGGGAGCAGACCCCACACCCAGCCAGAAGGCAGGACAAGGGACGGACACAAGCACAGCTCAGAGCAGCAGGAGAGGCCCAGACCTGACCCTAAATACAACCCCAGCCAGTGGGTGCATGGGTGCAGGTTCCAGGTGGGACTGTTCAGGGCAGTTGAGGCTTTTTGGTGCCCTCGGGTTCCTAGTGTGACACAAGAGGCAGAGCTGAACTTCCCCCCTATTTCTCTGCTGAAAGTCAGCCCCCAGGGATGCACCCCTGCAATGACAGAGCTCTGGGCTGCTCCAGCTTCAAGGAAATCCACTTGGAAAGCAGGCACTATACAAGGGTAGAGCTCCCCTCTGTGCACACACTTGGGAAGAGATGTAGGGGACTTGCTGCTGCCCATCTTTCTCCCCCCTTTTCAGAATGAAGTGCCATGTGCACGTGCCTGGGCACTCCGGGGTCAGAAAAGAAAAGTGCAAGGGTGGTGAAAACTGCAGAGCTCTTAGGACAATTTTTCTCACCGCATCACTTTGCTTCCTACATCAAGGAGGAGATGCGCCCAGCACTGGCTTTGGGCAATGAAGAATAGCACACAAACAGAGGGAAAAGCTCAGTTTGACAACTGGGCAGTGTGAAATTTCCCAGGCTGGAAACCTGCAGCAGGTCGGTGCATCACCCCTGGACATGCCCTTGGTGGCAGCTGCCTTCGGTAGAAGGGGAAAGTTTTCATAACCCACCAGTCTGTACCAGGAGGATCGATCCAGGAGAATGACAGTGGACTGGAATATATTCAGCCCGGTCAGCCCTGGTACGGTCATTCAACAGGCTCCAAAATGCCGAGAGATTTGAAATAGATTTCTGCATATGAGTTTCAGTTCCTGATTTTTTGAAAACTTACAGCAACCTAAGCCACACACACACTTCTTTAAAAACACCACTGAGCCCCGTGGCTTAGGCAAGCACCAGACCTCGGCAGCTGGGACCACGAGGAGATTTCAAGCCATGAAGTAAGTCCTCACAGGTGGTAACAGGCAAGGCAGATGATTTTGCTGTCCGTAACATATTGGAGAAAGTTCACAGGAGATATCAGCACACAGTAATGCTCAAAAAACAATTGCAAGCCACTAAATTGACCTGTTATACATCATAAGGGCACACAAACTACATCATTGTTGATTATATTTTGTGGGAAAGAAATCAACCTGGGCAGAGATGCCAAATTCATTTTTATTAAAACAATTAGTACAGCATCCTGAGGCAGACCCAGGGCTGCTCAACTCGAGGACAGGCCAAGCCTGTGTGAGAGAGAAACCTGCAGCAGCCCTGCTTACACTGAGCAGTGGACAGAGGCTTAGTTAATGTTTCCTGGGAAGCCCACTCCTTGAATGCAAGGTTGAAGACTCTCAGCAAAAATAGTCCCATAAGGCAACCTTCACCCTACCCCTGGGCACGCGCATTTCAATGCGGTGTTTAGTAATAAGATACTATCTGTTTGTTTTTCCCCTTGTAAAAGTGATTTCAAAATTCTGAGCAGTGAGTCGGGTGTTTCTGCTTGGGTGGGTCAGAAATGAAGTCAGGCTCCCCTGCAGCTTCGCCACAGACCGCACACGTGGAAGCGGAGTCGCACGTGCATTGCTGGTTGGGTCTCTGCAGCACCCAGGAACCTTGGAGACAGCATTTCAGTATCACAGGAGAACCACCAAGTGTTTTTAACCTCATTTTAGCTCAACCAAATCAAACCCCACTTCAGAAGATCTGAATGATCCAGTTGGCAGCCAAGAGGTGACACCTTTCCCAGATAAGCACTTTTTATTTTCTTTAAATGATCGGAGCTGTTCAAATGCAGCAGTAAATGTTAATATTTTACTTTGCTGGTTCTTTATTTCTGAAAATGATGCTTGAATCACGTTTGCTCAAAATCTCTACACTAGCTTGGAGTTAGGTTAAGGCTAATGCACAAAACTCCTCCTGGGAGTGGCAAAGGTGTTGTTATAAAGCATTGGAAAAACAAAACAAAACAAAACAAAACAAAAAACTATTTTTAAATAGCATTGTATAATCCTAACTGTAACAGATGTCACTAAGCACCCTCCCTCCCAGCAATATTTGATTCTGCACTTTTAAAACAGAAAGGAAATTTAAAAGAAAAAAGCCAATACTGCCCATCCACCGCGCCCTCCAGATTCCCACTCCTCTGTGCCTGGCTTCAGGAATTAAAGCTTGGAGATGTGTGTCCTGGTTTCTCCCGGTAAGCAGAGGAGGGAGTGTGCCTAACGGGTAGGAACTGGGTCTCTTGGACAGCTGTGCTGCAGGTTTGCTTTAGGAGAAGTTGCTGACAGCCTAATTTTCAGATTTATGGAGCAGTAAGAGTTGCCATTGACTCTGTAACCAGGTGATGAATCTCTCCATGCTTCATTTTTTTCAGCTAGAAAATGAGAGAAATGGCGTTTCTGTCACTGGCTAGCTGGGAGGTTAATGCAATGATTATTAATAAGGCTCTCTAATGACCTCTGGAGCAGCAATTCCCAAGCCTGATGGCAGCTCCTACCGGGGGCTGCAGTGCACCTGAACAGGGTAACGGCCCTGGTGGAAATTAGGTGGCAACCACAGGCTCTGCAACGGGAGCAGAAGTAATTTTCCTAATGAGTCACCGGCAGTCAGGAGCGGAACCTGGGACTTGAATGTCACTTCCCCAAACACCTGGCCAGCGTTGCTCTGCGTGGAAGGAGTTGCAGACTCCCTGGCGTCCTTCACGATTCCTGCAGCTGTGCCAGGAGTGGGTATCATGGCTGCAGCGGCCTGTTGCACAGGGAAATGGATCTGCAGATATAAAAGTCACAAAGTGGGGCTTATAATGAGCAGGATTTACGTACCCAGAAGAATAGAACCTACATTGCTATTAAGGTTCACACACCTATAGACACAACTTTTCTGCTCCTTCCTATGTCAGGGCTAGTGTGTCACCCCTGCTCACGCAGGACAAGAACCAGAATGATGCTGTTCAGGACGCAGTCAGTGCCCACCTTCGGAGGGTGGACAATGTGGTAAAATAAGAGCAGGTTCCTACAGCCGGTTTTCCAAAATGTACTCCTATTAGAAACACCAGTTTTGTTGTGCAAAGTAATCCCTAAGGCAGATAGAGGCAGCTTATCCTGGGGTAACCGAGCTGTTTTCAGTCTAGGTTTCAGGGCACTGAGTGATGGGCTGGGTACGAGGCGCTTGCCTTGCTGTGTTCCACACACCTTTGAAGGTACGGACACGTTTATCTCCTTTAAGAGAAGACATAAGCTTAACACCCAGGTTAAGTGAGGAAACAGGGATTCTTTGGGACAGGTTTGAACAGGACCCCAGGAAGAACGTACTACAAGGGAGTGCAGAGATCCCCACTCTCCCCTGCACTGAACCCAGCACAAGTTTTGCTCCCAAATGGGATCCCAGCCACAGGGCAGTGTAAGCAATGGGCATGCAGCTTACTGCAGGGAACAGAAAAATCCCTTACAGCTGATCTATTGTTTCACTCCTGTACCCCTGCCACCGAGCCTAATAACTGTTGTCAATATTTGGACTGTAGCAAATTAATTTAGTGCTCATTTTGTGCTAACAGGGACTTGAGGATAACTGGCATGCCACTGTTCCAGCTGTGGTGAGCTTTAAAGCCATGAACATTAAAACCGTGTCCTTTATCCTGCTACAACACACAGGTATCTCTAAGAAGTAGCATGTAATCTTCCCTTAGGCTGCATACATTGATCTTGAAGCTGGTAATGCAAGGTAACCCTAGGAAGGAAAGGTTTCAGGTGGTTAGGAAAAGCCAGAGGCTGTTCAGTATTCATCTGGGCAGTGCAGAAAAAAGTCTTTGCTTCAGGGGCCTCCGGGAGTTCATAATGATATCCTGAAGCTCAGGTATTAGGGAGTTGGTCTTTCAATGCTGAAGGTGCTGAGTGCCACATTCACCACTAGGCCTGCAGGTGGAGGTGGTGCAGGGAAGGCCAGTTACACAGAGGCATCGGAGGAGAAATATCTGACCCTTAAAAGCTTTTACCTGGCCCACTTTTTCCTCCCTGGAGCACAGCCAGTAATATTAAGTATCAAAAAATTGCATGGTTTTTAAAGACCATGCATTTCAGTATGCATGAAGTGCATTGACAAGCTACTGCTTATACTGGTGCTCACTAAAACTGTTTTTCCCTGGAAAAATTAACAGTTCACTGAAGATACTCATCAATAAAGCTTCTGGACACTCTGGAAGACAAGGAATTGTTGCTTTCCTTTCTTTTAATAAAAGGAAATGTGATGCACACGGATGTCAAGTCAGGTTCAAAGAAAGATATTTTGGCACTTTTCTTTAGCCTCCACTGAAATCAGTGGGAATTGATGTGTTTCAGTGTCTTTGTGGGATTAGAACTGAGACTTTCCAGTCAGAAGGCTATTTAAACAAGGGGAAGAATCTTTGGCTCACCCCTCCCCCCCAAAAAAAAACAAACAAAACCCACAATAACTATAAAAAGGAAACTTTTCAATAGCAGCTACAAGGGGTTAAATCATGGGAGTGACAGTAACGGCAGATGTCATCTTATAAAGGTGAGGCTGCTCTGACCCATCTCTTAAAGAAAAGTTGCTCTGACTTCCCAGACTCAGGTTTGTGTTTTTTTGTTTGTTTGTTTGTTTGTTTGTTTTCTCAACATTAGGAGTAAACAAAAAAGCAAATGCCCAGCTGCATCTGGGGAGATCGGGGATTGCACCCCACAGCTGTCCATGCACATCAGCACCCCCCCAGCAAAACAAGAGCTGGGGTTCACTGCACTCCCTTTGGGAGATGCAGAATGTGGCCAGCCCTGCCACATGCACCAGAGACATCTGACCAACACTGCCTACCTGAAGCCACCTTTTTCTCTCAGACCAGTTTTACCAGCTCTCATACTGGTTTTGCAGATGACTGAAGGTGCACTCTGCTGCCTGCACTGGGAGGAGTGCTGCAGAGCTGATCTCTCTGGGCGTTTTCCCATACCTGGGTTTAGGATTACCATCCTCGGGGAATGCCCTTGAGTTTCCCCAGCTGCCTCGAAATCTCTTTAACCCTAGACAGGGAAAGCTGATGGCAGACAATACAGTTACCCAGTGCAAAGCAGGCAATACACCTCCACAGGTCATTTGAAGAGAAATGAAAGAACTGGTATCTTTCTGCATTACGTCTGGCCAAGCTGAGAAGCAGGCAGTGCTGTTTCATGAAGCCCTCTGACTTCAGTTTGTCTCACGGAATCCTGGGGCTGGAGGAAACGTTTTCCTTGACACACAAAGCATCTTTGGGGAATCATTCATTATTGCTTTATGCATTAACTTTCTGGAACTTTATGGAAGTGGGCTGTCCTTGCTTCCGTAAAACTGGGGACTACCACCTTCTTGTAGGGAAACTGGCACATTCCCTGGGTCTGGTTAGTGGGATTACGAATCGCTTGGGCAGAGAGTAGGCTCAAGCCCAGCATAAACTGCTAACTCATTACCAGGCACAATGCCTTTCTGCGGGGCTGGACAACATTCAGTTTGTGTAGAAAACCTCAGCAGAGTAGAGAATTGTGAGTGACAGCATCCCATGGGATACAGTTGGCTCCTTCCTCGTCCTTGAAGGTCCTCCGGTGATGGATGCTTGGGGTGGACAGAGAGCATCCTCAAGGGACAGCATGACAACCTTGCTCCTCAGCACTGTAATAAAGACACAGTAGCTGGGAACACCTCCTCGCTCTTTCAGCCATCCTCTGCACTTTCCTACCTCTCCCCCACAAAAAGCCAGACGGGCGGCTGCTTTCACCCCACGCTCTCCTCGCCAGCACTCCCCGTTTCCCAGCTGCACCTCCATGACGGGTCCCCTTCCCCTCAGCCAGGGCTGGCCTCCTGCCCCATGGGGCCTCCGCTGCACCCAGGGAGGGGGAAAACGGGATGGACCCAGGCTTTGGGGGGCCTCTCGTGAACTGGGGGAACCCGCCCACAGGATATGGTCTACAAATTTAAAGGTCTTTCTTAAATGGTTATCAGGAAGGCAATGAATAATCCAGAAAGGTAGCATTTTATGGGGCAAAAAACGATTCACGTCTTGGAGAGCTTTGTGTATTGTGATCTTTTTTGATGATGTGACAGAGCTAGGTGAGGCTGCACCTCGAGTGCTGTGTTCAGCTTACTATAGGAAGGCCCCTACAGGTCTCAGGGGAGACCTCATTGCTCTCTGCAACTCCCTGAAAGGAAGGTGTGGGGAGCTGGGGATCGGCCTCTTCTCACAGGTAGCTAGCTAGAAGACTAGAGGGAATGGCCTCAAGTTGTGCCAGGGGAGGTTCAGGCTGGCAATGAGGAGACATTTCTGCTCAGAAGAGCAGTCAGGCACTGGGACGGGTTGCCCAGGGAGGTGGTGGAGTCACCGTCCCTGTGGGTGTTTGAGGAGAGGTTGGACCTGGTGCTTAGTGACACGGTTTGGTGGGTGATACTGGTGGTTGGAGCCGATGATCTTGAAGGGCTTTTCCACCCTCAATGTTTCTATGGCTGCATGGACTGCCCGGGACTGCTGCGGGTGTCAAGCACCAACCACCACGGGCTGAGGGCAAGGAACGGCGCAGGAGGCGAAATGGCGGAGGGCAGAAGACCCCCACCCGCCCACCTCCACGGCGGAGCGGCCCCAGCACCCCGCGGCCCGTCCCGGCAGCGCCGCGGCTCCCGGGAGGGCTCCGCAGGCACCGCCCGGGGGCAGCGCCGAGCGCGGGGCGGCTCCGCGGGGAGGCTCCGCCGCCAGCCCCGGGCCCGCTCCGCCCTGAGGGCAGCCGGAGCCCGCCCCGCCGCGGGCGGCGCATGCGCGGCGCCGTGTGTCCGCCTGTCAATAAAGCTTGAACCAGCGCCGGGCCGGGGGCGCTCGGGCGGGCGCGTTTGGGTTTGGGGGTGCTGCTTTTTTTTTTTTCTTCCTTTTTAATTTTTTTTTTAAATATTTTTTGAACCAACTTTATCGCTCCGCTGGCGCCGCCCGCTCGCCCGGCGATGCGCTGAGGCGGCCGCCGCCGCGCTCGGCCCCGCTCCGCCCGGCCCGGCCTCGGCATGTCGGGCAGCCGCCCGCCGCCGCACCCCGCCGCGCCGCCCGCCGCCGCCTCCTCCTCCTCCTCCTCCTCGGCCGCGGCCATGGCGCCCGGCTCGTCCTCCTCGGGCGGCTCGGCGCCGCGGCCTGTGCTGGTGGCGGCCGCCGTGTCGGGCTCGGGCGCGGCGGTGGCGGCGGGCGCGGGGCTGGCCCGGCTGGCGGCGGCGGCGCGGCCCGGAGCGGGAGGAGGAGGAGGAGGAGGAGGAGGGGGGGGGGGGAGGCTCCTCGGCGAGCGGCGGCAGCAGCAGGAAGAGGCCGCTGCTCACCCCGCTCTGCAACGGGCTCATCAACTCCTACGAGGACAAGAGCAACGATTTCGTGTGGTGAGAGGGGGGGGGGGGGGCGTATCGCGACAGCGCGGGGCGGGCGGCGATAATAGGGGCGGCCCCGCGGGCACCCGGCTCGGCTGTGCCCCCGGGAAGGGAAGGGCTCGCCCTGCCTCCCAACACAGCCAGGCCGCCCCCAGGAGGGCCCTGAGGCGAGGTGGCCCTTCTGGAGGTAAGCACAGGGCTGCTGCTGCCCCGTTTGGGGTTTGTGCCCCTCCAGGTGAGGTGTGAGGCTCGTGGCTGCTGATCCTGACAGAGCCAGTGAAACCCTCGTGGGCTTTGCTGGGGATGGTCAGCTGGCGTGACATAACGGTAGTGCTCGTGTCAGCCTCGCACCTAAAACCAGATGGGTAGGAAAAATCTGCGATGATGAGATAAAGGTTCGTCTGGAGTCCCTTCATGTGTTGTCCTAATGTTTGGCCCAAACTGCAGGTCTTGACTGGAAGTGCCCCTTTGGCAGGTGTGGGGGAGCGAGGCTCTGCGTTGAGAACTAGCTGGTAATGCTGGGTTTTAAAGAGCACCCTATTGCTAATGGCTTTCAAATCTTCAAACATAAGGAGTAGGTTTGGCTTTTATAGCTGGCTGGATGTACTAAAATGTGAGAACAGAAAGTTGGGGTAAGTGTTCACAGCTGAGAGGCAAACCGTGATGATGAGATACTGGAGACAAGCATGGGTTAGAGGAAAGTCGTGCATCTGAAGGAACCCGTAAAACAGTAGGAAAAGAAACGGACCACAGCTGGCAGGGTGGCCTTGTCTGGCTGTGCTGACTTCCAGGTGAGGGTCAGATGTTCGGCATCTCTGCAGGACAGGCATCGTAGCAAAATCCTGCAGACCCGATCCTATAGCTTTGTAAGCGATCTGGCAGGGTAGATAGGAAATATCCCTACTACTAAAGTGAGAACCTGCAGCTGCTGAAAAGTTAGTGGCAGGAAAACCAGCAACTACTGGCTAGTAATAAGGAGTAATTTCTGATCGTTACTTCTCCCTGTGGGTAGTGGCTTGCTCTGCAGCAGAGTTGGGGTGAGCGTACGTCCCTGATCAGCGGGGGTCCTGCTCTGAGTGCCAGGCCATGTTAGATGCATTTAGGGGAACTTGTTTTGGGAGATGTCTGCCTTGCTGCTGCTCACGGGTTTTCTGGCTGTGAGTGTTCTTGCTTCTTCCTTCCCACTGCTGTAATGCTCCAGCAGGGCTGGTCTGCAGCCATCACTCCCTATCCCTTTAGAGTTAGCTTTTGCTCTGTGTTTGTTGTCTGTTGTAGACATGAATGTGTTTGGAGGGAAGGGAAACAAAGTAAGTTTCCCTTGGGAAAAGGACAGTTGAAATATTTTGCATTGGTTCAAAAAGCAGGGTTTCTTACTGCTTTTTGTACAGGTAAGTGCTTCAAGGAGAGTGCATAATGAATTGTTTTCTCCTCATCCAGGAGTACTGCTGGCTGAACTAAGTGAGAAGGAAAAATCAGCTGAGCAGTAATCAAGGCAAAATGTCTATTCCTGTCCCCCTCTTGGTATTTACAGGAGAGCCATGCTGGGTGTATTTAAGTGCAGGTCAGAACCTTTAAGAGCAAGTGATAATTATAGTTAACTTACCTGGGTTCCTCACTGCCGTGTGTTTCTGTGGGCTGTAGGGCTTGTTCTTGTTTATATTAACAGTAGATTCAAATTATAGTACTTATCTTTTTTTTTTGAGGTAGCAATACAGTTATGTAGCAGAGAAATAAAAGCTCAGCTGGCAACTTTGGAGTTTTGAGCAATGTCCAGTAAGACGGGTGCATGTGTGAGGGCTTAAATAATTGATTTAAGCGAGCTTTGGCTGTCCCAGCCTGAGAGGCAGGAGCTTTCTGTGTGCCATTTTTCCATAAGGATGCTGTCAAGCCACTGCCAGCTGCAGGGAGGGGAGCGTTTGACAATTTTTCTGCACGTGGGCCGTGAGTTCCTGGTAGCGGCAGCTGTAAAGTCTGCAGCAGATCCTGCCTGCACCAGGCTGAAGCTGGGAAAGAAAAGAGAAGTTTGGGTGAGTTGCGTGTGTGCAGGTGCATGTGGAAATACTGTAAACAGTGTGCGCAACCTGCCTGTCTGTCATCCAAAAATGCCCTCTCAGCACTGTGAGGCTGAGGCTTTAACCCAAACGTTGGCATACCTTGCTGGGCTGGGTTGTGAAACGTTCAGCAAGTGTACGTCAGGAGTTTGTACATGGGTGCTGTTTGTGGTACGTAGCACCTTCCTGGAAGTGTGGCGTGCCCCACCAGGAAAGTGTGTGTGTCTGACTTGCCAACTGCGTGGTGGTGAGGGAAACTTTTTGTGCCTCTTTGTGCACGCTGTGGATTTGAAGGCAGACTTTGTGCTGCTTCTGCAGCCAGGCCTTCCTGCAGTTGCCTGGAGAGTGTCTGTCTGAAAGGGAATCCTCTAATTGGAGGATTTCCTTCTCTCCAGCAGTGTAATTGCCTACGGTTTTCCCAAGCCTTACCTTAACCCTCCCAATTAATGGTTCACTAAACCTTTCTAAAACCAGTTACTCTCTGCTTTGCTTCCCAGATGGAGGGGATCATACTGCCGGCTGACTTTTCAGAGGCTGTTTCATATCAGTGCTTGTTTCTGAGCTCTTTCATAAATACGAACATGTGGAAAAGAGTATGTGGCATACAGACCTGGAGAGGTACAGCCAACTTACCTGGCTGTAGGAAGCACTGTTTGCTACACTTAGAGGTAGACTTGTGAGTCTTTTCTTAGGTATTTACCCATTAATGGTGATGCCAGGCATGGACTGAGTATGTTTGTATGTTTGTGATCTGGTAAGTTCCTTTAATAAGGAGTGCTTCAAACTGACTGGAGGTCACAAACTGAAATGTTACCCTAAACTGCTCTTTATGACAGTTCTATAATCTGAAACAATGATAACTCCATAATCTATTCCTGTGTTATAGCTTCGTACTGATCAGATAGTAATGGCAGTGCTCTTTAACTGGTCACACTCTGAGGAAATGACAGAGCCTGGAGTCGGTCCCGCTTTCTTCTTAGACCCAGGAAGAACAGAACAGGAGGGAGAAGCTGTAAGCAGGTCCTGTTTGGTGTGGGACAGAAGGAAGTATGAAATGTGCTTGAATTTTATAGTGACTGTTTCCACCAGGTGTTCAGGTAGCTGAGGTTGACAAAAGCACTTGAAGTACTCTGAAAACAGCTGGCAAAATGCAGAGGCAAGTAGTTGGTTAAAACAAAAATGTTTGATATCTGCCCTGATGTCTCAACCATGGAGAAAGAAAATACCTGATAAGCCTTTGCAGTTCAGAAAGTGCTGGACAAGGAACTGTTGAGTAAATAAGGTATCGGTATCTGGTAAGGAACACTGAAATCTATGGCTGCTGAAGTACTTTGCATCTTTTTACATGGCACTGCTGCTTAAGGCTCTCAAGTAGAGAATAAGAGCTACCTCACGCATAGGAGCCTTGATTTTGCCATACCTGTGCTGCTCAGCTTTGGCACATGCTGCAAGCTGCAGTATGGCTCAAGTTCCTGCCTCTGGCCTTTAATCAGTTCTTAACCTTCCCTCTCTAGGATCCATTAAAACAAATGGCACACAGCAACTCTCATGTAACAGCCAGCTTGGCTTTGATAAGTATTGAGATATCAGTCTTCTTTCCATTTGTAAATCAGTCAGCGTTTTGGGGTGAAACTGTTCTTAATGGAAACTTCAGGCTCTGTTGAATGACCCTGTGCTGAATGGCTGTTTCTGTGGGCTCTGATCATTTTTTCTCAGCTGTTTCAATTCCGTCACTTCTCCAGTCAAGCTGGTATGGAGAAGAATAAGTTTGGAAATGGGGGCCTGGAGTAGCTGTGGTGTCAGGAGGACATCTTCCTTGTTTAGCTCTGATTTGCCACATCTGACTGCAGCCAGAACAGCATGGTAGTCTTGGTCCCTAGTGCACTGCCTGCAAGAAATGCAGGGGTGTGCTGGAGAAAACACACCCGACCCCGTAGGAAGCAGCAGTTTTTAGCATTTGTGGGAAGTGGGGCTGTGTTATGTGGCACAATTAGAAGGCAGAGAAGTTTAGCTCTGTCACCAGTGGGGAGAAACCAGCCTCAGATGTTCACACATCTTTTTTGCAGAAAAGGACCTGCTAGGGAAGAGAGGGGCAGGTGGTCGTTAATCATTTTTGTGGCTTCTTCTGGGGAACAATTGGTGGGCAGTGGCTTGGTTGGTTCAAAGAATAATGTTCTGGTTTGATTTGTTTGCTTCTAAGCCATGTGTATGTAGCTGATGTGCTGGGATGTTGAAGACAACCTGGTTTGTGCCCCAGGGTGGGCAAACTCTTTGAGCCATCCATGATGCCCAGTTTGGTCACTCTGACGGGGATCGAGTTGGTAGAGGCTGCAACTTCATCTCCAAATACTATTTTTAAAGCCTGTAGAGGTATCTCCTTCTCATGTTTAAATGCCTAACGGGGTCTCACAAATTTCTATTCTCTGAAAAAAGCGATGAGATGTGGGACTGACTTCTCAGGAGCGTTGGCGATGGGCCTTTCAGCCTAGAGGGGGAGAAATGGAGGTGAAATCAAACCTGCTCAGCCAGTGGTGTGGTCTGAGGTCAGGTGTTTTGAACTGAACTTTGGAGAAGATGGATGCTTTGCAAAAGCTGTTAGCAGTCCTGTAACAGTTGCACGTCCTTCTCCTGTCAGCTCCCTGCCTGGTCCTTGGCAGTTATGAAGGCAGTTGGTTATGAATGGCTGTTGGCTGAAAAATAGGAGAATAAACTGATTTTGGCATTGCTTATAAACACCTTGTGTCTGTTCACAATAAAAACAAATGTTTATGATCAGTTTGAGATTTAATACAGATAGCTAGGAGGTCCTTTGCTTGTCAGAGGTACTCTGGCTTTGGGTAGTTTGCAGCTGTTGAAAGCCTCACCAGTGAAGGCTCACCTGGTTTCCAGTTGTAGCAAACTGCAGGATCGTTCCAAGGCCATAGAGCCCTCGATTGCCCTTTTGATCTTTATTCTGCCTAGCTGCTGTTGCACTTTTTTGTCCTCTTCTGCTTTACAAACAGAAAAGATTACCTACGAGTGATTGGGTAGCTGCTTTGAATTAATACTTTTTTTAAAAAAAAAAAAAAAAAAAAAAAAACTTAAAAAGATGTCTTTTGATTTTGTTTTCAGCCCCATCTGTTTTGATATGATTGAAGAAGCCTACATGACGAAATGCGGACACAGCTTCTGGTAAGATCTTTGTATCACGCGGTGCTGGTGACCTGACATCATTGTGAAACCCTTTCCTTGAGTTTACTGCTACTTCTGTTTTCTGTCCCTGTGCTGAAGAAATCGAAATCAAAATTTAAAAGGTGGTTACCAGTTAAACTAAAATGAAGTCTATGAAGTGTTAAAACCCAAACTTTGTGCCACCATGATTTCCTCTGTAATGCAACAAAATGGTCATAAACTGTTGGTAGCATTCCATGCTCAGAGTCAGAGCAGTTTGTCAGCTTATTTTCTTGGGAAATGGAAGCTTTCTGTTACCACCTGAAGCAGTGGGTCCTGCTGTTACAGAGGTCACAGGAGCCAGTGTTGGTGTTGGGAGGTTCTCTCTTCCTTCGTGCAAGACCATACGGTTTGAAGTGGCTTCCAGGTTGTCTAGGGTGATTCTATTAAACTTCAGAGAAGATGCTTTAGGCTTGTTTCTTTCTTTTCCCCATAGATCTTTTTCTCTTTGCAAAATGTTTACTAGGAAGCTCTTGTATCAAATAGGTTCAAGGTTCACATTGTTTCAGTATGTTATCTCTGGTTGTCACAAGGAGCAAGAATGTTTCGTGGAAACATACAAGAATCCTCTGGGGCAGGTGTACAGTTATCTGCTCCTCCGGATCTCAACTAGGGGTTGGAATAAATGTTGAACTATCAGGCTTTAATGTTTGCTGTATTCCATACTGTTATGGTGTCTGTTAAACAGAAACAAATCTCCCACCTTTTCAAGAAGTAATATTTTAGTAGCATAAAACACCTTGAGCAACAGAATCAGTTAACTTTCAGAATGTTTTGACCTCTATATGTATACGGGTAAGATAACGTGATTTTATGCCCTATATGTAATATTTTAACCTGGTGATCTGTAACACTTTTTCAAAAGTCCAAGATAAGAGGCATTCAAATACCTTTACTTAGGAAGAACAGAGCAATGTTGTCTGATACCTTTTGAAATTGACATCAAGCTTTGTTCTTAGGGAGTGAGGTGCTTAAATTTAATGTTAAAGTGCATCTTTGGAGTTACTCTGTCCCTCAAATAGCTAAGAGCTCAACAGTGACTCTGGAGTGACTCGTATTAATAGCTGCTGAGAGGCAGAGGGGAAATGTGAGACCCTGGTGAAGATACTTTGTCAGTGCTCGATTACGTGAAGTGCACAGTAGTTTTCAGTGTCACTTGCAAACTATTTGGCTAACCTGGAAAAGTTGCTGCTGAATAACACGGTCTGTCTGCTAGCTCTGCATGTGGAAGCAGGGCACAAATTCAAGATTCAAGCATAACTGAAGTATGCAAGTTGCCGTAATCCTCAGTGAAATAAAGGAGTAAAGTACTTAAATACCTTTTTGTAATCCTTGCCAAGAAACTTCTTTTTTTGCTGTAGCATGCTCCTAGTCAATATTGGAATGCTTTGACTCCACTGTAAGTTCTCGACAACACAGCTGTTAGCTAGCAGTGCAAGTCAAGTACACATTATCTAAGGTTGATGCTATTTCCTTTGTACTTATGTTTTTTTCTTTATGTTTACGTACTTTATCTTGTCTTTTAAACAGCTATAAATGTATTCACCAGAGCTTGGAAGACAATAACAGATGTCCCAAATGTAACTATGTTGTGGACAACATAGATCATCTTTATCCCAACTTCTTAGGTGAGCTCCATGCTTGTTTTTGTAAGAAACATCTTTGTTGTGATGGAAGGCATGTACTTGTAAATTCATCCTATAAATAACTTGCTTGCAGATATTGAAAATGAAGGCCAAGCATCACTCCTTTGGTCAACTGCTTTTTTTTTTTTTTTTTTTTTTAAAAAAAGTGGTCAACTTTTTTATTTTTAAAAAAAAGTGGTTAGTAGTATAGGTTGTTACACTCCATTGTCTCTAGCAGTCTTATGTATGCTGAGTTACAGCAGGGAGACTGACTTGCTGCTTTATGCATGCTATAAAAAACAAAATGAAGATGTTTTCTGGCGACTTGAGATTTGGATCTCTACTTTTGTTTTCCTGCATTGTCTGTTTAATAATCAAGAACTTGTGCTGTTTTCAAAGTATGAACACTGAAAGGGGGAGGCTGAATTACTTATGGTACTGCTTTGGTGACTACGGCATGGTCCAAGTGGTGTGTGTGTGTAAATTACATAAAATATTCGTACACATATGCAATCCTAATTAATCGCTGCATAAGCAAAGAAGGAAAATGATCTTCACTGGAAATAGTTAAATAGTGGGTTATGAGGAGAAAACACCAAAGAAAAATGCATTGGAGTGTGAAATATCGAAATTAAACTAAATCTTGATTTCATATGCTGGGATATCTGTTTAATAATAGATTAAAAGCTATGGTAGCCAATGAATGCTTCAGAAACAGTCATCCTGATTTAGACCCAAGCATGTTGTGCAGAAGATGGTGCTGAGGCAAGTCTTGGAGGATGTATAAAAAAAAAAAAGAGGTATACATGTAAAGGGGTGAGCTTATCTTGGTCTCTTTACAGTGTTTGCTAAGCTGGAGTGAAATAAAACTGTAGCAAAAATAACTGAAGCAAAGAATGTAGTGATTTAAAGGAGCAAGTTGTTCTATTTGGCTGCACTTGTTCTCAGCCTGTAGTAAGTCTGTTAATGTTTTATTTCCTTCATACTCCTCTTAGACGTACATCTGCCTTAAAGCTGGAAAACCATGGTACTTAAAAATAAATAAATGAAGCAGTTTTAGGGATGTGTAGGCATTATGTTTACTGATTTTTTTTTTTTAAATCTCTATCCTTAACAAATTGTCCAAAGAAGAAATTGGTTAGAGAAAAATGGACAAAATGTCCCACTGTTTTAACTGCTAGTAAACTTACTGTGGAATTTATAATTAAAAAAAATAGAGGTGGATTTTATATGCTTATTTTGAGAGCTCAAAACTAATCTCTTTTTACGTCTATTTGTTTTTCAGTCAATGAACTGATTCTTAAACAAAAACAGAGATCTGAGGAGAAAAGATTCAAACTGGACCATTCAGTGAGTAGCACCGTATGTTCCAACTTTCTTACTTTATTTAATGGTTTTATACAGCAATTGTTATTATGTGGCTTAATTTCGAATAAATTGTATTGTTGAGCTGTTGCATGAATTTGCTTTATGGGGTAGTAATACAGATATCGGTGGCACTGTATTCCTTCAACCTTGATAATTCCACTTCTTCCTGCCAGCTGTTTTACAGGTAAAAGCAAGCTGTGTTAGTGTAACTAAATGTCATGTAATATCTTGAATATAACGTGGGAAACTACCCTTAGAAGCACACTTGTTTAAAGGTAATAATCTTCATTCAGTGCTGGAAATTACAGCTACAATAAGACTAATAAATGATCATAAGTGCTGCACGCTTGTGTGATCATGTGTGAGAAGTTACGTTCTACAGAGAAATGGAAGGATAATACCAACCACAAGAGGGAGAAGGATGTGTTTGGAGTAGTGGTGTTCTGGCTCTCATCCCAGAAAAAACTGCCTGGTTCTCTTCTAAACTTTGTTCATGTCACGGAATCAGAGTGCGAATTAGCCTGAGCTGCATTCCTGGTTGAGGGAAACCCTGTACTGCAGCAGTGGATGCTCCTGTACATTAAGATCAAAAAGAGTATATAATATTAACCAGGAAACTTGCATAATAATTGTCTTACTATGTCTGGTTTCCTTCCTTGGCTTCTATATAAGTCATAAATAAGGATGCAAGGTAATACTGAAAATCAGAGCCCCTGTTTTTCTCAGTTTAAAAAGTACAGCTCTATTGAAGTGTTATTAGTTTAAGGACTGCATTGCAGAAAACTATGCTTTTGGTAGTTGTATGCTTTAGAAAAGAGCAGTCTTCAAAGATTCATTCATTTACTTGCAGTCAGTTCTATATTCAAGATAAAATATAAAGGATTTAGTATCTCATTTAAAATGCACGCAGCTAACCTGAAGGCATGTACAATAACTTCTTGGGATTTGGTTCCACTTTCACAGAAAGCACCTTTAAAAACTGCCAGTAGATGCATCTAAGTTAGATAACTGCCATCAGATGGAAATCTACAGTGAATTATTCCAAAAAGTTGGGTCTATCTCTTGGCAACAAATAAAAATACCAACATCTTCTAAAAAGAGCAGCTTTGCTGCTGTATGAGCTCCTTAATATGCATGCTCTCCTCTTGTACTACTTTTGATGTTAAGTGAAATTATTAAAGACATGTTACAGCAAATGAATCCTGTGTTAAGCACCATTTCTTGGCAAAGGATATGTCTCATTAATTAAGAAATCACGTTACGGCATCTCTGAAGCTTTCTGAATAGTGCAGATTAATAAAATAATAGCACTAGTCAGTAAAGATTGTATTTTAGTCCCTTCAGTGATGGCTAGGGCAAGATTTATACCGTATATCAAACAAATATATAGCAGTCTTGTCTGTACTGCAAATGTAATTCTAGAATCTGAGCTGTTATAGATATGAGTCTTTTCCTATACACTTCTCAATTTATTCAGACATCTTTCTCTTCAACCTTGCCTATTGAGCCTGACAAACATGTAAACCGTATTCCAATTGCTTTCCATTTCTGGAAGAATTTTTTTTCAAGGTTAATATTTTGCCTCTTTTCCTTTTGAAGTAGTCTTCAACACGTTTAACTTTTAATTCTGTGTTTATGTCCAAAACAAACTCCTTGTGGGGCAGTCCATCTCCCAAATAAAAAGAGAAATGTTCCTTTTTCATAAATCTGATGCTTATTCTCATTTCATTCTTATGAAAATGAAATTATGCCCTGAAAGTTAAGTTGTACTACTTAAAATCTGTCTTATATAGCATGTTGATTTGATTTAAAGTTACTTATTTTTTTTCTAGTTGTTCTAGGTTGAAATTGTGCTGTGCTTTTTGTCTGTGGCTTCCACAGGTTCTAAGTGTTGTGTAAAAAGAAATGTTCTGTATGAATGTTACATTCTTTGTCTTAATCTTGCCAATACAAATAGGTTATAGCCTCTTAGAAATTGTCTGCTTTAGATTGGGTGGCATTTCTAGTTGCTTGCAAACCTAAATATCTTGATTTAGCGTCATAGCTTCAGAGGACAGGGTTTTTTGATCCAGCTTTGTTTTTTCTTTTTTTTGAAGGCCTAAAGACCTTTCAACCACATCCTGAGGTTTCCTAATGCAAAGCTGTGCCTAGTGTTAACATATTATTCAGCCTTTCCTGTTCTAAAAGATACTTTTTTTTTTTTGCTAACTTTACTGACAACGAGAAGGGCAAACAACCTGTAGAGAAGGGAGAATGGGCTTCATGGTAATGTGCTTGTTCTCCAAGGAGTACTTCTCAGTTCTAACAGGTTGAATGAAAAGATCACCTTGATTAGTTTCGTCTTCTTTCTTGCTCTTTCATTTCCTATGAAAATGCTCCGAAGAGGAATAGCGTGGGAAGTGGGAATTAAAGAAACAGACCAATACTACTTTCTAACATTTGCATTTAGTATTAAGGCTTTACCTATTACTTAGTTAAAAAATTAAAATGTATTGCCACTTAACAATATTTCAGATGGATGTAACTGAACTGAGCTTCAATAAACAACACTGTTTCTCTCCCTAGAAATATGTTCTTAGAAACTAGGGCACAAATCGGATAAAATTGTGGCTCTAATAATCTCTTCCTAACAGTAGCTGTGCTCTCATAAAGTACAAGTTCTCAAAATATCTTCCGAACAAGATAAGCAGTAACACAGAGCAGTAGGACAGAAGAGCTATGGCCTGTACATGTGGGAGGGTTGGGAATTGTGATTCCTGAAAAATGCTTTGAGGTTTTTACAGAGGGATGAAATACTGCATTTTTGCCTTTAATATCTGTTGCTGGATATAGCCATGGGTGTCTTGAACTTAATGTCTCTCCAATGTCTCTCATCTTTCTAGAATGGCCATAGGTGGCAGATAATTCAAGATTTGTTGGGAACTGATCAAGACAATCTTGACTTGGCTAATGTCAACCTGATGCTGGAGCTGCTGGTGCAAAAAAAGAAGCAGTTGGAAGCAGTAAGAAATCTCTTGTGTCCTTTTTAAATGAAAGTTAATAGCTTTTTCTTTTTATGTCGCTGTCCTCTTAAAGAAAAATTGTAGTGAAAGTTCAGATGTCTCATATTAAGTCAGTTTGAAGACTTAAGCAATGTGGCTTAGGCAAAGCTATTTCTATGATTTAACTGCAACATGGCTAGGTTGGGATAGTTGTTATGTATTTGGTCATTCCATGCTGTTAGTCTCAGATGAGCATTTTGCAGTTAAAAGAACCAGACCTTCTAAATTCAACTGAATTATAAATTTGGCCAAGTGAAGTTGGAGTAGAATTTCAATGATGTTTTAAAACAGGTGAGGAAAAGTTGTATTAGAAACTGCTTATCTTATTCGCTCTTGCAGAATTAATGTTTACTTACTCTCCTCCTATCAGAACCACAGGCTAACTGGAAAACTTTTATTGACTTTGAGCAAAATTATGTTACTGTCTTGTGTGGGGGGCTTGTACATAACTCTTTCATTGTGGTTCAGTGAAAATGAAGTGGAAGTAAAGTTCATAACTTCAGAGTAAAAGCACTTTGTATTCAAGGCTGTTTCACACTTGTGACAAATGTGAAACAAAGAAACAAGATCTAGTGTATAGGTGCTTCTAAGCAGGAATATCTTTTAAGGATACTAAGTCCAAAAAAAAAAAAAGGACAAACCCAGCTTGACACTTCAAGAACGCTAAACGTTTTATTTCTACTTGCTTCACTTTTTAAATTATAGTCAAAGGGCTGGGGAGGAAGAATAAGAATATCTCGTGAAAAATAGTTTTCTTGCCTCCTGATCTCTCTACTTTTCCTGTCCCCTCTGCCTTTAATGGTTTGTATGCGATAATATCCTGAACCTTTTTGAGTGTATGTTCACAGTCCTCTAGTGGCAAGTATTTCTGTAGGTGGTGAAATGAAGCTTTAGAATGCTGGGATAGGATTAGGGCTATATTAATGCTAAAATACTTTTTTTTTTTTTTTTTTTTCCCTTTTATGCACCTCTTCTCTTGCTCTGATAAGTTTTTGGCTAATTTAGGTGAAAATATTAAACCAATGGTTGAGGCAAATGACCTGTTATGGAAAGATTGGAAATGGATATTTTCAATTTCACCAGTAATTTTTGTCTTCCATTCACGAAATCTTTAGCAGTCATCCCTTTACATAATCTCAAATGTTAGTTTTGGCAGGCAGTGTTTTTTATATAGAAGTAGCATACTGAAGTATGAAAATCACAGAAGTGGACACTAATGATCTTCTAGGACAGAAGATTAGTCTTCAAAGAATCTGTATTCCAAAAGCAATTTCAGGTGCAGTAGACAAAGAAAAGCATTTCCTCTTATTAGTAACTCTTCAGAAATACACAAACAAGAACTGCTACAAGGATTTCTGCCTTCATGTAAAAAGTTGTGATCCAAACAAAACTTTAACACACGTGAGGCAAAGGATAACTACTGTTCTTAAAACTGCATTAACCTATTTTCCTTTCCTTGTCTCTGAAAGCCGTTTTTATGCAAAGCGTGAATTTCTGTATATAAAATGGATGTTTGTGTAACTGTTGGGTAGATATTAAGAGAAACACTCTTATTTACTGTGTTACAGGAGTCCCATGCTGCCCAATTGCAGATCCTCATGGAATTTCTTAAAGTTGCCAGAAGAAATAAACGAGAGGTAACTTGCTTTGTTTTTCAGCTGGTGAGGTGTTGTTTGTGGCCTTCTGTCATTTTGCTTCTGTTTAAGTGATGTGTTAGCCTGACATTATCTCTTTAAAGAAAAAGACAAGGCCTGTTTGGGGAAGTCTCATGCAGATGATATATGGGATTCAAGGGAAATTAATCTGTTTGTGTGACGCCTTCAGTTCTTAATCTCTTGCCTTTTTGTCTCTCACTGATGTAAATTCAATTTGGAATCTCTATCCTATAGTTCTCTTCTTCCCACATGCTTTACCAAATTCTTGAAACAAGATATTTTCTGTGATGGAAAAGTTGAAAGCCTGAGGAGGAATGAAACTGGTCTGTCTCATTTTTTTTCTTTTTAGCGTATCAAATGCCATGACTAATGCTGTGCCACAAAAGAACAAATAGTCTGTGCTCTTCCTCATTTGTCTCAAAATGAGCCTCCTAAGGAATTAGAGAGGGTTCCATAATCAAATATATTGTCTTTCATGGTTTGGGACTTCTCATCTATAACTGTCATACAAATAGCATAAACCCTGGTACCAGAAATATCCTAGAAACCTAGAGAAATGATGGTGAAAACCACAAAAGGAAAAGCTTTCAGGAGGCGCTGTTCTTTGATGCGGAACATCAGACCAAACAGTGTGAATGCAAAGTGCTGCAAACTTGAACCATGTTAAGGCAGTGTGCATGAGAAACCTTTTTCGGAATGGTTTGAGGGTCTGGTTGCAGAGTCATCCCGAAGCATGAAGCAGACTATTTGTTTAAGCCTTCAAGGTTAAAAAGAAGATCTTTATTTCTGTTGGTTTTGGTTAAACAGCAAAGGCAGGAGCACTGTTTGAAACCACTGAGGCATCTCCACATCTATTTTTTTTTTTAAAGTGGTAGGAAGTTACTTTATGACACCCCTCAATCTTCAGAATATCTATTTTCATTTTTCTTCTATTCCTAATGTTTAGGACTATCCAGTGAGTTTAAGAAACTTGAATAATCTTTGTGGCAGAACTAATGCAGGCTCCGGCCATTGTCCACGTGTGCTCATTAAATACCTTCTGTGAAAACTTGATGCAGCTTGAAGGACTGTTGCGAGATTTCCCAAATTTCACAAGAACCATGTTTGTCTGGGAGGTGAACTGTGAAGCTGGTGTGGCAGGAGGCTCATACACAGCCGGGGCATCCTTTTTTTGAGTAATGGTTCAAGTGCAAGGCATTTGGGGGCAATACCAAGAATAAAAAACAATGATGGCTTGGCTTTGCTCTCCTGCAGCTGAAACTGAGTTGCAACAAGTCTTGCAGAAGGAAGTGCTATTGGTGCCTGCCTTAGGTCACCTGTTGAGTGGGATGGATGAAGGGAAACTGCATAGCTTCACTTTTTTTTAACATGTGTGGTGTTCTTCCACTGACTGTGTTCAGCACCTGGGGAACCTTTTCTATTATGTGTGTACCATTGCCTTTAGCAGTAATGGACAGGGACTCCATCATTTTTAAGGCTAAGAACTGGCCTTGGGAACATCCTGAAGCTCACTGGGACAGAGGATCTACTTCAGATCCTTTGTCCCTGCTTGTGTTCCCTCTGGTGTTGAGATTTCTTCTGCTGTAATTTCTTTAACCCTGTCCCCCCCGTGCCCTTTGTATCCCAACATGAAATGCAGACTGTCACATCTCAAAAGACCTCTGTGCGGGCCTGTCAGTTCAGAGCTTGCCGTAGTGTTAGCATCTAGCCTTGCCATTCTTCTTAAAGGAAATGAAGCCTTGTCAGACTTGTACTAGCAATCTTTCTTTTTGGCTGATAAGAAACAATGGATAGAAGCATGGAAAATGCAGAGCAGTCAAAAAGATAGTTTTGGGAAGATATCAGAACGTGTATTCAGTGATCAAGACTCCAGCTGTACTGCTAGATTAAATTAATCCAGCTGGTACTTCTGCTACAGGAAATCCTAAGCTCCTCCCTGTAGGCAGCAGAGTTTGTTACACATACTACTTTATAGAAAAAAGAAAACAAACATATTTTTATTTGGGTAGTAGAACTACTGTTTGGAGCAAGGACATGGCTTATGCCTGTGGTGCAGGTGTATCTGGGTGTAACCTGCATGGAGATGTCTGTGGAAACCTGAGGTGCTAGTTCCGAAGAGGGCTTTAGATGATCTTAATGAAGTAAAGCAGAGGAAGGTTATCGGGGATATGTATGTATTCTGATGCTGTAGAAGGTGACTTCTTAAGAAGTAAAGATGGAACTCAGCATGCAAGGACCTTGGAATGCTTCTGCAAGGTATTCACCGTAGCTAAGAGTCATGTCAGCAGGCTTTATTTTGTGGAGGCAATGTGAAGGATCACTACTCGTGTTTTTTTTTTGTTTTTGTTTTTTTACTAATTCAATTGTGGTTCTAGTAAAGATGACCACAGAGCAATTGGAATTTCACTCAGTAAGCTATAGGTGTACCATGTGTGTGTTTTTTGTTGTTGTTGTTTTTTTTTTTTTTTTTTTTTTAAAAAAAGAAAGTTGCTTTTGTGTAGGTTGAGAGTGCCTGTTTCAAATCTGTCTTAAATGTTTAAAGAAATATGCAATTTCCTTGTTAACTTTTTCTGGTGTGCCTCTTTGAATATTATTTATTGCATGATTTTATTAACAGGTTTTACTTATCAGACTCCAGTTTCTTATGTAGAGACTAGGTGCAGTGTTTGCTAATACAGTTATTACCCCAGGGTTAGTGTACTTGCTTACTGTTTCATAACATGTTCAGAGCATAAAATTAACCACCTGTAAGCCTCCTTGCTTACTTCACTAAGAAGTTTTTTCCCTTCTGTTTCCCAGAAATGGTGACTTCTGAGCATATTGGCGGGCTGTTTATATCTAGAAGAAAACTCTATAGACTTATACTTAAGAATTCAGAATATTGCTGTAGTAAAGTCTTTTTGACAAATGCCTCTTCCTTGCGCTTTCATCATTTCTCTAGAAGATAAATGTGAGGTTTAGCACCTGCAGAAGTTTCCATTAGAAATCCTGTTTTGATGTGCTCATAACTTTCCAAAACATTGATCTTTCAAGTTGAAATTTACTGCATGTATTTTGCACAAAGGTATTTGCAAGTCCTTTTTCTTTTAAGGTTATATCTTGTTTTCTTTCTGACCTATGGCAATATGGCAAAAAACAAACTCCTGGCAATACTAATGGGAAAAAAAAAAAAACTGACTTTGTAAAAGATTGAAAACAAATGGCTAAAGCTTGAAAATACTTTTTCAACAGAATATGTTTTGGAGGGAAGGAATGTATTGATCATCCACAATAGTTGGTTGTCTCAAAAGCAAATGTAGCGTGGCTGCATGCCTTTCCATATGTGTGCATAGTTAATTGAATGCACACTTCCCATTTTTTTCATCCAGCATTCTCTTCTGTTGAAATAAAAGATCCAAGGACTCTAGAAGGTCAAGTTTAATAACAAAATACTTGACTTGGTTTCTCTTCAAAATAGTAATAAGAAACAAAATGACCAACCTGTGACATCTTTAAATTTATATTTTAATGCCAGAATTTTAATGCTGTTAGCTTAGTTGTGTTGCGTAAATACTTAATGAAAGTTAAACTTGAAATACTTTTAAATGATCATGTTTTCATCTTGAACCCTTTGTAAGAAAGCTGATGATACCAGGTAACACAGTTCTGCTCAGTTCTATTTTCATTATTTAAGGAGACTTTTTACTAATTGCCTTGTCATGATTTTAATCCTACAACATAAAGCAAGACACCACCACACCTATGTACCTGTGCATATGTATGCTTATGTGTTACGTATAATTTGTCCTAAAACATTTTTAGCATAGCTACTTAATGGAGAGTTTTTTCTGTGAAGTAGAACATTTGCTTGCTGAAGGAAGATAATTAGCTTAATGATTGGTATCACAAATCAAGTTCAGCAATGTGCAGGTGATATCCCCTAGATGCATTCATCCTTCTTTTGACGGCTGTCACTTCATCTTTACACTTCATGGGCTTTTTGTTTCTAATAATGTTTGTTAGACATGAGATATAATGTGACGAGACCTCTTTCATATCTGCTAACACAAGGGGTCTGTTTTCAGCTCTTAAATATCGTGGGGCAGAGGAGTAATCCTGCAGTGTTCTCAGGTTTTCTGTGCTGAGTGCCTGCTCAGCGTTTCAGAATCATCATCACTGTTTTCAGCCTCAGATACGCATCTACCCGAGCATCTCCACTTACTCCATATTATGAGCATGTTAAATACTAAAAATAAGAGGAGTTATTAGTTTTTGTGGGATAATTGCAGGGAGTTACAAGCATGAATTCTCCAGGGATGTCATTAGCTTGTTAATCACTTCACCTGTCAGATCTTATTGTTCTGTGCATACACACATGGATGAACTAATGAATAAGCAAGAGGAGGTGACAGAACAAGAAATCTGTTATGCTCTTATGTTGTCATATAGTCTTGATTACATTCCAGGACTCCTGAGGTGAATTTATAGCTATAGTACTCTTTCCCTTGCGTTGCACTTAAATAACTGGTATTTTAAATCTATTTGCATTTCTAAGCTGCTCAATTAGAGACATGAGTTCTGACTGCAGTGATAAGCCAAGGATGCAGTTAATGTATGAGCAGCAGGCTAGGGATTACCATAAAAATTTCAGTATATATTAGCTGATTGTCCTTTCTTCTGTGGAGAGATCTTTCCAAAGAAAGAGGGGGCATCTCTTAACCCTAGGAGCTAACTGGCATTGTGTCGGGATGTAATAAATTCTGAATTAATCTAAATGTTTAGACAATTTTCTTTCTTGCCCTACCAGTCCTTCTCTTGTGATACCCTTCAATCAGACCATATTAGTAAGCATTCAAAGTCTTGCTCCCACAACCCAAACTGGAGGATTTATAGTGGGCAACTGGGTAGAAATTAAAAGTATGAAACACTTTTGGTCAGCCATGTATCTCCACCCTCCTGCTTGCAGGAATTCTGTGCGTTGATCCAACAAGGATGCTGTCTTCAAACTTCTGTTACCTCGTCCCCAATCAAGAAGAAATGGTTGCCATTTGGAGGAAGTATTGACCACAGAAATATTCCCTGCAGGCAAGTCTGCTATGGATGGCCTGCCTATATGCCTAAAAGGCTTGGATTCCACATTTGACCAATGAAAACAACATTCAGAGACTCATGCATTCTTCATGTCTTCATACCAAAAAACATTGCATCATTTTTCACTTATGCAAAGACTTCGTAACATCAAAGCTTTTAGCAAAAGGAATTTGATGTCAAAATTTGCAGTTAATTTAAAAGGCTAAAATCTCTTTCAACTCTGAAGATTACTTCCTTGCTGTACTTGCCCTGTATGTTATAATAGGCTGTGTTAGAAGCAATAATGGAAGGAAAACCCTGAGACAGATGAGACGTCCAGCTGGCTTTCAGAGAAATTGATCTAATTCATTGTAGAGATGCAGTTGAGGTATTCAGTTTTATGGAAAGAAACTGTAAATCAGTTTCTTGGGGGTCTGAACTGAGGTTCAGCTGCTAATATACTGAAGTTTATACTCAAGTTTGTTAGAAGACAAGTTGATGGAAAGATAAGTAGAAAGAGATAACATTGGATGAAGTTTCTTTTTTGTCTTGATCTATTGTATGTAGGGTGGTGAAACTTCTGGATCAGAGCATTGAGGGTGTGTGTCTGAACATAATGTGACTTGTTTCTAAAAACATGAATCCTGAAATTCTATTTAAGCTGCTCGGTGGGAGTTGCATTAGTAATTTCACAATATTTCCATTGAAAATAAATTCTGCTATTCTTGTGCCTTTTCTAGAGTTTGAAACACAGTTGATCAAGGGTGTATGGCTCTTTCCCGCATGCATTTTTCGAGGCTGTTTCTTTCCAGGCCTTCTCCTTGACACCAGGAAATTCTGCTGAGCCCTGGTCTAGATGGTAGCATCCTGCATCCATCAGTGAATGAACAAAGTTAAGAAAAATGCCAGGTTTAGTGTGAACAACTCTGATGTAATGGCAGCTTTTCTTGTAAGTACTTAAATCTGGACAAGGAGACCCAATCAGGACTGCTTTTTGTCTGTGCTGTACAAACACAACAAATGAAGTCACTGCCTCATGGGCCTTCAGTCCAGGAAAAACAGGAAGCATGAGGATGGGAAACAGCTCTGTGCCCAGCTACACTTGTTGGTAGATAGCTGACTGAAATCCTGTTCTGACCATATCCTGGCCTCTAGTGCTGTGTAAACCCAAGTTAGTATTCCCAACCTAGATTCTTGTATGCAAAGTCAGGAGTGTTTTGGTGGTGGTGAGAGCTGTATCTGTGCATAGCTGCACTGAGATGATGTCACTTCATGCACGTAGTCCAGGGCTGAGAGTTGTATTTAGGGAACTCTTGAGTCTGAAACTGTCTAGATATGTATACAAACCAGAGGGTTCTTGGGGACTGCTTGGTGGTCTGAAGGGCTTGGATCTAAAAGGTTATCTAATAAGAAAGCTACGAGAGCCTATGTTCCCTGCTATGGTAGCTCCTTTTTTTTCTAACTGCTGAGTCTGTTTCTTTCCTTGGCCATTGCTTTCACTTTTTTTTTTTTGCCTATTACTGCTAGGTTATTTAAGCAAGCAGGTTGCCAGTAGTCATGCTTTTATTCTTTAATTCTTCAGCAACCTTTGAAGAGTCTGTACTTGGAAGGGGGCTATATTCTGCCTGTACTGGAAGCATTTTTGACTGGTTGTTGTGGGGTGGGAGTCAAGTTGTGTACTCACACTGCAGAGCTGTGCAGCTCATTCACTGTGTGAGCTTGTCTGTCCTTGTAGCTCAGCTGAGACTAGCTCCGAGTTGTGCCTTTAGCTTGTTTTTTGTAACTGACATGCAGCTCCTTGACATCCTATTTTTCCAGGCCATTAGTTCATTACTTGCATGTTCTGAAACTTGTTTTCCAGAGGTTATAAGAACAACCTATTTTGAGATCATCCTTTTCCTTTTGTACACATGCATTTGTGTAATCTGGGAGCAGAACATTATACACCTACTTCTTGTAGTTTATCCACTGTGATGTGGAAACAACTAGGTGTGTTATAACTGCTGAACTGAAGCCTTCTGCTTGTCCACGTTGTTCCTTTCAGTTCAGGGAAAGCATCTGTGTCGGGGGAGAGTTTATACTATGTGCTTCTATTTTAGCATTTATTTAAGCATTCATTCTAGGTGTTATGCTGACTTAATCTAGAGCCTGACAGGCATGATTCTGCTCGTCACCGGGACAGGACTCGGCTTGATTTATTATTATTATTTTTTTTTTTTGGTGCCCAACAAGATTGAAAATCAAATTAAGGGCCTATAAGTCTGGATATACTACAAGGACTATAATTTATCTAGCTTTCCCTAAATGTTCCTCAATGGCTGGCAATTTATAAATCAGTCTGTTTATTCAGAGTTTAATTGGAATGAACATGAACAGATTTAAGGGCTTTGATAGATTAAAGCAAAACCATGAAACACTTAAGTTGACCTACCAGAAAAAAGGTCTCTATGTGGGCATTAGTAACCCATTTGCTGATGGGGGTAAGAAGTCTCTTCCTACAGTAACCATGCAATGCACTTGCCTTATTTTTAGGCTTTACCTGTGAAGCTTGATAAGTTCAAGTTGCCCCAATGTAACTAGAAGGAAACTTTAGCCCCAGTAAATTACGTTCCAAATCTGGTACTTTTGGTTCTCTGCAATATTTAATAAAAGCTGGCTGATAAAATGCCTCTGCTCTGGTGCCTATAAAAAGTTCTCCTGTTTATGTGGTGACAACCACCATCAGTTATTTTTCAGTATTCTCGTTTGGCTATGAGCCAGGGCATTGTAGAATAGCTGATTTCCTTGCTGTAATTTTGGAACTTCTCAGTGTGTTTTTGTAACTTCATTTTTAAATGAAGTTTATGAAAGTGGGGGACTAATGGTATTTGACTGCTAGAGCTGAGTACAGGCAGGACCCATACTGTGTGAGTGTCACTTAGCTTTACCACTAATCTTGGAGCTATAGCACCACCTGCTATTCTTGCTGTAGGTTTTGCAAGTGAAAATGGAATTATCTGTTATGGTGTAGTGGTTTGTAAATTATCTGTGGCAGTCTAGGTTTAAACCATTAAACTTGTGCTGTCTGTGACTAAAATTAAGTACGAACTGAAAACTTCAGAGTAGAAAGATTAGGATACAGGTACAATCTCATGTTGTTTCACGGAAGAATCGGCCATCTTAGAAACAGACATAGACCCAGCAGTCCTCTCCTGCCTTCAGGGACAGCCGTTCTTAATGTTGAAAAGGTAAATTAGAGTAGTGGGTTACACATAAGAATTAGCTATGCTGATCAACAGTGGGAATGTTATTGATAGGGTTTGTTTGCTTAAAAACAAAAGGCTGTCATTTTAAAATCAGGCCTAAGCACTTGAGGGAGTAAATCTTTGGAAGTATTTTGCCAAATGTTCTTGGGAATATGTCATACTAAGTGTACTATGTAATGCGATACTAATAATTTTGGGTTTGGACTATTTGATATTCCCTTGTAAATTCTGAAAGCAAAAAATTTGTCAAGCCTTCAAAAAATGCGTTGTGCTTAGTGTGCTTTCAGTGGACTTGCCAACTTGGTAATAGCTTCTGGTCAAATGCCACAGTGCTAGCTGTCTGCAGCTTTTTATTGCGAGTTGAGGCAAGTCAGCTGGGCTTCCAGTTCTCAATTTCTTCATTAGGGCTGTGTGTCTTGGTGAACCAGGCTTACACTGGAGCTGGGATTGGTCAGGGTAGGCCCGGACTTGGAGCTCCCACCTAGAGAAGTGAGTCTGCTAGAGTCTTGCAAGGCTGGGCATAGCATGTGCGGGTCTTTGGACAAGAGAGGTTTGCTGAAGTAGGGTGGGGATTCAAGCTGGTAAGCAGGGGATGCTCTTGCCTCAGTATAAATGGTAGTCTTCAAGTCCATGTCCTCTCAGTTATGAGAAACGAGCAAAGCTGGGATATTGACTGAAAAGTATTCCCCAAAACCAGTGTGACCCACAGAAGGGAAAGAGAATGACCGAGTGTGTAAGTTCCTGTCTGACCCTTTCAAAGACAGCCCTTGGTTAGGTTGACCACTGTCTGTGATGTAACCGAGGTAAGTAGTTCACCTTGAAAGAAACACCATGATGGTTGGTGCCAGGAGCAAATCTCTCCCTGGTCATAACAGGTATTTTTTGCCAATCTGAAAATCTTGCCAGTAACATTAAATTATCAATTGGCAGGTTAGCTGCCAGTGAGAGAAACACCCTTAATAGTTTTAGTAAAGTATTTCATATTAAAGGATAAAATGGTTGCTGTCTTGTTCATGGTGTTTTTCCCAGATCATGTTCAGTGCTTGTAAACTAGTTGTAAATACCTTGCATGGAAGGTAAATATCTTGCATGGGGGACTACAGAAGCATTACTTGCATAATGTGGGTCTCTTTGTGATTAAAATCCAAGTACCTCATGCTCTTGTTTTTTTTTTTTTTTTTTTACCGTTACATGATAGCAACTTTGTCTTGAATGTAGTTTGCATGCCTACTTGCGTTAATCTGTGCATATGAACTGCCTATTGACTTTTGAATAATGTAGTATGCTAATTAAAATGGTTAAGGTTTCTCCCTAAAGAGATCTTTATTTATGGTGGTGGTGCAGTGCAGATTGATTTAGATTTCTCTCATTCTCTTATCCACAGCAATTGGAACAGATCCAGAAGGAGCTAAGTGTTCTGGAAGAAGATATTAAACGAGTAGAGGTGAGGTGCCCCAGTGTTCCAACTCTGGCAATTTTTCATTTCCATCAAGCTGTCTGCCTTGCTGTGGGGCTGCTGTGTTAAATTTATGGTGTTGGGTTCAGTAATGGGAAAACGAACAGATGATGTTCTTTCTTTAATTTGTTCATATAGTTGATGTGTGCAAGCTGCAGGTTGGTAAGAGGGCGCTTTATGGAAACTTATCTCTTATATAATCATATCTTTCAATTTCTTTGTATGGGTAGTAAGTATTTTAGAATAACCACCAGAAATCAACAGCTGGTTTATTGATTGTAACTGATTTTTGTTTGTTGCCCTATTCTGGCTGTTTGCACAGGGTATTTAAATTTTAAGTGTGCCACTCTTAGGATGGAGATGTACTGGGGTGCACGAGAGAGCTGTAACACAGAGGCAGGGTAGGAACAGAACCAGCTCCTGTCACGTCAAAGCAGAAAGAATCTGCTACTTCCTGATGTAATTCTTCTAATTTTGGTAGGGATCTCTTTAGACTTTAACAATTATTCTTTAAGTATTTGTAAACCCATCAGCGTAATCTTTCTGTACTTACTTAGTTCTTCTGGTTTCTGTTTGGTCCTTCCCTGTAATCATTTTAGTGTTTTGATTGTGAAATAGGCAACTTTCACGAATGCATCAAATTTGGCCACCTCTCAAAAACAGAGTTCCCTTAGAGCTTCTTGGAAATCAATTTGCATGTCTGCTGCTTCACTGCCAGCTTCCATGCACTGCCCAAAAGCCTATTAGATTTCTTCATTCACTTACAATTCATATAAATGCTGACGAATAATCAAAATATAAATAAAACTGACAACCGCCAGAACTTCCCTTCAGATGATAGCTGCACAAATTATAGCTTGGTAGGTAACAAGCTGGCTTTCCTGAATCTTCCCATTCTTGGGAAATAAATATAAATTTGCTTGTTAGACTGGTAAAATAGGCCTTCAGATTTAGGAGAAGCTATTCCCAAAGCTGTTGGATTCCTTGAAGAATATCTAGCTCCCTGCTTTTCTGCTCTTTAATCAAGCCCTTCAGTGGACGGCAGCTGGAATATGCATCCAGTGTGTGACAGTGACCTTACGGCTGACCTCTGAAGTCTGGGATGTCTTTTGTCACAAATATCTTACTTTCTACCTAACAACTAATGGGCACCTAGTGGGAATTTAAAAAGCTCCAGTAATGTTGTCCTGGAACACCTTGCCCCCCTACCTAATGAGCTGCAGCATCCTTCATAGCTTTCATTTCTCAAATGGGTTAAAGATAGAATCTCCTACTGGGTGCACTGCAGTGATTTAGTCTTCAAGTGACAAAGCCAAGTTCATGTGCAAAGTTTCTGTTGTGCATCTGTCCCACAGAAGGTTGATATATCCTCTTTCAAGTCTAAGGCACGATGCCACCTTTGCTTTGCCTTCTTTTGGCCGTTCTTGCCCTGACCCACATCCAACATGACTTTATAGCTGTGAAGGCTATAGATAAAAGCTTGCATCTATGTCAGAACTGTGGTTAGAGCTTGCTTGTTCTGCTATGTTTGAGAGGTACTGGGTTAGAGGCCATTGATGTTAACTGAATCATTTTTTTTCTTTTTGAATATAAGCTTCATAACTGCTCTTTTGGGGCAGGGGGGGAATCACTGTGGAGTTTCATAAACACAATTGGAGCGAAACTGAAAGGAAAAGTATAACGACTTCTAGGTGGAAGCTGAAGAAATGCAGATACAGTTGGTTATTTGCTTGGAGGGGAAAAAAACACCTCTGTAAATACCATATATTGAAACGTTCATGTATTCATGTATTGTCAGCTTTGCTGTAATGTGGCTTTCTGTTTCAGGAAATGAGTGGCTTGTATTCCCCAGTCAGTGAGGACAGTACAGTGCCACAGTTCGAAGCTCCTTCACCTTCGCACAGGTATGGACCTTGCAACTCGGAATGTGGATTTGGGACTGTACATATTGCACTATGCTTGTTAGTCTTTTCCATGCAATGCACAAAACACAAGCAAAACTAGACTTTGAGTACCATACAGTATTTACCTGTTCTGTTTTTGATTGATACAAACTCTAGCAGAAGAAAGCAGTGAAAACAAAGAAAGCAAACACCGTCTGAGACTACAGTTGGATGAAAAACCACATCTCTTACCCAGATACTGTGGAAAGCTGATAATTTTAAATGTAGAATGGATTAGTTAACTTGAATTCTATGCCTTTGCTATGGTATGAAATGTTACTATTAAATACATACTACCTTTCCTGAACACTATGCAGTTTTGCTTCGCATATGAAAAGTCTAAATTTTGTATGATACTGTTGTCCTATAGCTTTTCCACTCAGCATGAGTGGCTAAAGGTATAGGCTCACAGAATCAGATTTAAACAGAATCAAGAGTATGCATGTTTTAATGTCTGATTTGATTTAATGAAATATATTTCTAACAACATACTTTCAATGTGGATTTTTGTCTGAAATATTGCATAGTCTGGTTTCTTGATGACAAAATTGCAGATACTTCTTATGTCCAAGTTGCACGTGCCAGGGTTTGTAGTGTTCCACTTCTTCATAGCCCTATTTTTTGGCTGTAGGAAAGCTCAGATTTTACAGGGCCAAGTTATGTTATTAAATGATCATCTCTACTACTTCTCCCAAGTGTATTTTCCTAATAGTAGAGTTCTTTGTGGTTGACTTTGTTATAAAATTTTCTCAGTACCTTTTCTACAACTAGGGGTTCTAAACCTGGTAGTACAGAAGTGAGAAAGAAACGATCAGATTTCCTCTCCTGCAGACATTTCGGTATAGTGCTTTGTTATGGAGCGTAGCAGTAGTAGCTGGGGCTTTTACTGAGATGCTGTTTCTGGATATAGAGACAAGTATCTCTCATTTCTAGGAAATTCTAGTTGGCCCTGAGGGAAGGGATGGGAATATGGCCAAGATGGATGAGAGCAGTGTTTGTTACTCTGCTGTTTGCCCAATTTTTGGATGCAGGTGCATCTTCATGTGGGTTACTGCTGTTCTGCTAAGCAGCAGTTTTGTGAAGATGAGATTTTTGTCAGGTTCTACCAGTTCTCCGGTTATTGGCTATTAAACAGTTTTGCTTGTGGTTTGTTTCAAGTTACTGCTACTTGAGGAAAACTTAGGCATGGGTTGGGCTGGACTTGTTACTTCTATGTTGAATGGCTTCAGGCCTAGAAACCTTTTTTCTAGGAAGATTGTATTTATGAGTAGATGTGTGTTACTTGGGGCGAGTTAACAAACAAGCTCCCAAAGAACTTTCTGTTGAAACCTGTTGACACCTGAGAAAATATTTTAAGCCCAGGACCCTTCGTGAAAGAGTTCACAAATCTGCTGCGTGTGACCTACTCTGGTTTCAGTCTGAGAGTTCTTACTATTTCTTCATGCCTGCTTATTTTGTGTGCTAGGGTCAGTTGTTTTCAGTTCTTGCTTTTGAAGATGCAAGATAATGTCTCGAATATTTCAGGGAGCTTCAG
The DNA here is from genome assembly GCF_964035555.1 of Netta rufina. Lineage (NCBI taxonomy): Eukaryota > Metazoa > Chordata > Aves > Anseriformes > Anatidae > Netta > Netta rufina. The sequence continues at coordinate 20,031,195 of NC_140131.1, read as the reverse complement.
CTAAGGTCTGCTGGGAGATGATGTGGATCAGATTATGGCAGGTGCAGAGATCATGAGTTTGTGTTTTTGCCAGGTCTTATTATGTTTGTCCAGTTCCGTCTTGGCTGGGTCTTGAACCTTTGTAGGTTGTTTTCCCCTGTTACAAAACAATACCAAGAGTGTGGTAAAACAAAGTGTTTAGGGTTTTTCTGTAGTGTTTGGAGTTGCCTTCTCTCTGTGTAAGACCTGCTTTTCTATTTCTTACTGACACTGCTGCGTTAGAGGTAGTTCTGAGTGTGCAAAGAAAATAGTAGGTGAAGGTGGTGTTTGAACAGGTATCACTTTTTGCCTGGCTGTTGCAGCTTCTATCCCTGTCCTATTCAGAAGTTGTTTTTATGTATTTCAAGTAATTGAATTGGCTTAAATTACCCAACCTCTGATTCCGGAAACTTCTACCCCTTGAAATTCATTCTCTTTTCATCATTAAATAAAAGTTCTGGAGAGTATCTCATGAATTAGCTGTTACTCCTTATTGGAAAGAATAGTGCAGAACAACTGATAGGAGCTTTAATCTGCTGGTTTTTCCAGTTCTATGTTAACTGATATATTTAATCTTCAAAGTGCATTTATTGATGCTGTGAATCAGTAAGAATGAAATACAAATGTTTCTGAGATAGCTTCACTTCCTTCATTTAACTTCAGTTAGAAGTTTAAGTATCTGCAAGTTTAATATTTTAACAGAATTAAAATAGTATGTATATTTAATAAAGAATATAACTTGTTAACATGCTTAATACACTGAAATTAAATAGTCATATAAATTTACTATTTTGTGTCATAAATAGCACAAGGCCAAGGATCCAAGCTGAGATCTAAAAAATAGTTTCTTTAGCCTTTGAATTTAAAGCTCAAGAATATAGTTCTCTGGAATTCCAAGTTTTATCTGGTTTCTGGTGACTTGTCCTTACTCATCTGCTTCCTCCGAATTACAAGCTTGCTCCATTAATTCTGTTTCTTCTCATCTTTAATAGCTTTGTTTCCTATCCCAAACAGATTGAAAATGTGAAACTACAGTGCCTCCCACCCATCTTCCTTTTTAAGTCCCTTAGCAAAAAAGTGAATGCTATCGTGTTCAATACACTCTCTGCTTCAAGAAACAAACATTTTCCCCTTATGCTTGTTCAGGGTATGATGAAATATTCAATTGGGTAATAGCATGGCACTTGTTTACAGAATTGCAGATTGCTGGGTTTGTATACTAATAGAGAACAAGATGGGAAGAATAGGGAAAAGAACAAATAGTTCTGGGTAGGGTTTTTCTGAACAGGCGCATGTGCTATTTTTGCTATCAGTAAATGGTGCAAACAAGAGATACAAGTAAGCAACTTCTGTGACTAGCTGTTCAGGTAGTACTAGCAATAACAAACGATCACTCTAATAGGCATTTCTCAGGAAAGATTCTGATCTAAAAATTAGTTGCCTGGTAACTCAGGGTCAGTTATCAAAATCCTGATCTCCTTCCCCTCCATTTGTTCTAATTACTCTTCACACGCATAAGACCATAACAAATGTGATTTATAGACCACAGGTTGCTGCGTTGCTGTTCTTCTTGTTCCAGATTTTAAAATGTGTCATTTTAGTGTAGCTGGATCTCTTAACTGAGCCTACTGCTGCAGCTTCTTAAGAAGAGTTTAGAGGAAACTTGCATTTTTCTGATTATTTGCTTCCTGTTTTTTAAAAGGAAAACATACAAGCTTATGCCAGCTAACTCTGCTACAGGCTCTGCACAGAAATGACTTTGAATTTGTATTCTGGTTAGGGAAATGACGTCTGCACTCTTGAAGGCTCTACATCACCAGACAACCTGCAGCAGAACGAGACTAGACGCTCTAAGTCTCTGTGTTTTGCTGTTAATTGCCACTATACCTGTCTCGGAGTGGAGTACTTTTTCATTGCTTTCCAGCCAAGTGTCTTACTCATGCTGTTCCTGGCAGGATCTGCTGTACGTGTTTCATTATTTCTTGTGGCCACATTCTAATTTAAAGTTCATTGTCCCTGACCGTGCTTGAAAAAGCTCTGCTGCTTTCTCCCTGCAATAGCTAGCAGCAGATAATGATTTTTATCCCTTAGATTTTCTTTGTTTGTAGCTTTTGTCTTGCTTGTAACAGAACTCCAATCAATCTCATCTCGCTAGTTAGCCACTAGCGATACTTTAAAATCATCTCTCATCATCTGTTTCTACTTCCTTCTACCTCCAGGGGAGCTTTAAAACATTCAGAGAAATATTTAAGCACTAGTACCACTATTTCATCCTTCTAGATTTGCAGGTACCCTGACTGGCATTTCAGCCAGACCACTTGTTTTATGACCAAGGATGTCAAGTGTACGCATCAGTTCTGGCAGCTATTACATAAACACCAAGAGGCACAACTGTCTTGTACAAAACCAGGACAAACCAATGTTCTGGCAGCTTTTTAAAGAAACCTTCAATTTTCCCAAGCAGTGCTTAAATCCAGGGTTACCGTATAAGTAAAACTGAGAATAATGAGCATAGCTTCTTTTCTGTCCAAGCCAAGTGACATAGCAGAAGTGAGTTACAGAATAAAGATTTCCAGAAACAAGCCATGATGATATTTACAATGTGTTCTCTGTAACTATTAAAACGGTATTCTTTTATGTTAACCTGTATTTTAAATTTTTTAGTAAGTTTTAATCTGGCTCTGGTGTTGTATTCTGATGGCTAAATATTTTGCCCATGTGTATAAGAATACTGAACCACCTGTATTCTGACTGTATCAGATGCTTTTGCATTCTTTGGAAGTTGAATTTTTGGAGTTAGCATATGTTTTTGAAAACAGCGATTTAAAGTATGCTGTGTCATAAATACTGATTATGCATGGTAGCGGTTTCCAGTAATAATCCTGGCTGTCGGTATTGGGTTTAATTCTATGTTTTGTTGCTGGTATCCTGTATTGATTCAGAAATGCCGTGAACACTTGTCTTCCTTAAGTTGGTTCCTCTATCTTCTTGTTCATGGTGCTGTTTCAAATGTCACAGCATTAAATTTCCCTTTTTTCAAAGGAAGTGAAATCCATTGGTGGCATGTTATTTTCAGAATGTCCTACCCTGCATATTTTGTACAGAAGATGACTTCGCATTCTAATTAAAAATTATTAGATTGCGCTACACTTAATTGTGTGTGACAGTAAGCAAATTTCTTGTATATACAAAGATGATCAGCATTCTGTTGTAGACATCCTGTATTTAAAAAAAAAAAAAAAACACAACAAGAAAACCTACATCCCTCCCAGCCCCCCAGACAAAAAACAACCTTGTGCTCCCTGTCTGTAAAATGGATTTCAAAGGCAAGTGGTTCTACAGGATGTAAGAGGATGGGAGAGAAAAATGGGTTGGAAATGATAAAGGATGATTGTACAGTGATTTAAGCAGACTATTTCTTTTGGTTTTGCAGTAGTATTATTGACTCCACGGAGTACAGCCAGCCTCCAGGCTTCAGTGGCAGTTCTCAGGTAAGGTAATACATGTGTCTGCACACGGGGGAAAGGAGTAGCAGATGTGGAGGTTGGGGAGAGATTAAGAAAAACATAACACAATTCAGGGTGCCAGTGAACTGGCCTCTTGCTTTAACTGGTTATGAGGGCAAACTGCAGGGGATTGTCCCCCTCTGCTCTGCCCTGGTGATGCCCCACCTGCAGTGCTATGTCCAGGTCTGGGGTCCCCAGCACCAGAAGGATGTGGGGCTGTTAGAGTGGGTCCAGAGGAGGGCACAAAGATGCTCAAGGGGCTGGAGCACCTCTCCTACAAAGAGAGGCTGAGAGATCTGGGGCTGCTCATCCTATAGGAGAAGGCTACAAGGAGACCTTATTGCAACCTTTCAGCCCTTTAAGGGGTCTTACATTAAAAAAAAAAAAAAAAAAAAGGGGGGGGGGGGCGGGAAGGAGAGAAACTCTTTAGTCCATCAGATAACGACAAGGGGGAATGGTTTATAACCTAAAAGTACGGAGACTTAAATTTGAGGTTAGGAGGAAATTCTTCACTCAGAGGGAGGTGAGGCACTGGCACAGGGTTGCCCTGAGAGGCTGTGGATGCCCCATCCCTGGACGTGTTCAAGTCCAGGTTAGATGAGGCCCTGGGCAACCTGATCTAGTGGGTGGTGTCCCTGCCTATGGCAGGGGGTGGGGTTGGAACTGGGTGATCCTTGAGGTCCCTTCCAACCCGAGACATTCTATGATTTTAGCCTCAGAAATGACTGTTCATGATAATGAATGTTCATAGTAATGCAGACAAAGAAAATTAATCTAGTGTATTTAGATTGTGACTTAATTCCCAAAGCTGACTCTACCAAGGCGGGGGGACACATTTTGCTCTCCATCTCTTCAAGCCAGCAGTATTTTGGAAGGGATGTAAATTCCTCACCTTTTGCATTGACCTAAATAGTTTTGGATCAAATCTGATTTCTAATACAGGAACAGTTGTTCTCCAAACGTACAGTTGTCTTGTAGTCTGTCATTGTTAGGGCCTTACAAACTGTACTAAGACTTCATATTGCAAAGGGCAAGAAGTTGAGCACATAATGAAGCAGTTTGGCAGGCAGCCTCTAAACTCGGTTCGACGTGCGTGGCCTAGCTCCAAACCCATGGCAGTGCTGTCAGTTGGGGGCAGATCAGCTGAGCTGTGAAGATCACACTGGTATCCAGCTCACTGCTTCAAAAGGGGTTTGGTTATAGAGAAGTTCTTATTTAGGCTGGTTGCTGGTTACATGCAAACTCATGTCTCTGGTGCTCTGTTGGTGGGCACACAAGTATTAAGCAACTAGCAAATTAACAGGTGCAAGTGCTGCTGGATCCTGTCTGACAGTAACTGATAGACCTGAATCTGGGGCTTTTTGCAGCTGTGTAACTAATTGGTCATGAGAAACTTTCCTATGTTAGCCTGTGGAAGGAAGTTTGTAGTTCCTGATACTGTGGTCTGTGAGGTTTTTGCTTGAAAGAAGGATTGCAGCTCCACCATGCTCTAAAGGGCATGTAAATTCTCGGTGGGGGTTTTATGTTCGGGACTGATGTGTTATAGTGTGTGTTTGTTCTCCGCTGGCACTACTTGCCTCGGTGCTTTAATTTTTCCTTTGAAGTGGAAAGAAATGGCATAGCTGTACTGCACAGAACAAACAACCTAGATTTTCTAGTCATTCCTGTGACAGTCTTATTTGTGAGAGTAATTTTTTGTCCTCAAATGTGATTTTTTGTCCTTGACAGTGCAAAGACTGTATTCTCCAGTGCAAATTTGCTAATCAAACTTTAATGTATGTTTGGATCGGGAGTTGAGAGAGAACTCTTAAGCCTTTCATTCAAAGGTAGTCTCATTTCAACAAGAGTTTACAGGGAAAAGTTATTTACAGTAAAAACAGTTCTAAGAATGTAAATTCAATTGTGTACTTTAAACTGTCAGTCACACCAGAAATCTTAGATTCAGTACAGCTGCAGTACACAGCCATGCTGGAATGGACAGCATATCGTGCTTTCCTGATATGATGACTCTTGGCATTGCTTGCAAATGTGTTCTTAAAGAAGAATTTATATATCACTGAGCTACAGGACAATTTTAAATAAACAGTGGACAAGTTGCATAGGTCCTGGGGAATCCTGCAGGTAGTATTTAGTTGCAGTACCTCTCGTTTTTGCTGGCAATCAGGAGCTTGTATACAGCTATGAAGCTCTTTCTGTTTAAGAGGACTCCTTGGGGTGCCTACTGGAGTTCAGGCAGAAGAATAACTCTTGATAAGAGTAATCTTAACTAATGTTCTCAGCTGGAACAACCATAACAGGTTTCTTAGTTTCCATAACACAGTGAGCAGTTTTCTCTTATTTCCCATTATTTCTTCACTCCTGTTTCCTGGCATTGCTTAACAAGTAGCTGTGAAGCAGACTTGTTTGCTTAGAAGCTCATCACATGGTTTGGTTTTAAAAAGAAAAAAAAAAAAAAAAGAGTTGCTTAAAATCCTTAGCTGCTGAGCATCATGTCAAGATGGCTTAATGCAGATGGGTTCCCAGGACAGCTGGATCACTGGAGACCTGCTCCAGGGGGATTTTCCTCTGGAGACCAAGCAGCTGTCTGAAATGGCAGGCAAGCTGCTTCAAAACACAGGGGCTACCTCGGTGTGTACCAGACCCATCTAGCAGATTTAGGCTTGGGTTATATCACTCATCACGTTGCAGGCAGTTTGTCTTAACAAGACTGAAGTGCTTGCTGCTCAGCACTTGGAGTTGTTTTGAGCCCTTCGTGCTTCTGGTGTGCCGAGAGAGGCTGGAGCCCTCGCAGGCTGGTGCTCCAAATTAAGAGAGATGCCATAAGAGTGTTCCATTAAAGCTCTCTTAAAGCTGTTGAAGCTTTAGAAAATTGCAGTTAAAAGGTGTTGAGGTAGAAGTACTTCCCAGCGTTGGAGCTGTGTTTTGAGATTGGAGCTGCTTGCAAGAAGAAAGAAGCTGTTGAGCAGAGGCACAGTCAGCGTGTGGTTGTGAGTCACGATGCCAGCACATAGCTGGGGGCCTCGCACAGGAGCTGACATTTGGAGATCTTGTGGCTTGGGGTTTGCTTTCCTCCTTATAAGTTAAGATACTGTTCATACAGCTGTAAGAACTTCAGACTAGGTTATAAACTTAGTTAATCCTTGGTAGCTTTCTGGATGGTTGTAATGCATGCAGCCTGTTCTCCTGCATGGATTGAGGGGGAGTTAAGTCCTTCCTGGTGTGTGCTGGATGGGTTTTGTTAGTGCTGGTGAGTGGCACTACAGCCCCTGTGCACGTTCGGGGTGCTCACTAGGAAGCCTTCGTTATGGAGCTTGATGGTTCTTGGATCTCCTAGCGTTTCCTCATTAGCTTTGAGCAAGTGTGATGTGTGAGACTTTAACTAAAAGCAAGGTGCTCTTCATGCCTCTCCTGTAACAGAGGAATTTGTTCCTTTCACTAGTGATTACAGCAAGTACTTGGTTTTCTGGTTCTTCTTGGGGGAGAGGTGGTGGATGCAGTTTCAGTCCCTTGCTTCTGTCTCTCACTACTGCTGCTTGTGTAGATTGGGAAATGATTTTTATATTTCCAAGGACTTCTTTTCAACTAACCTTTGAACTTGATGGTGTCTTAGTGTATCTCTGCTTCATTTGCTTATTTTATAGTTACTGAGTTACTTTAAAAGAAATAATTTAGTAACTACCTCCTTAAAATAAACAACCCCTCTTTTCAAGCAGTTTTTCAGAGCTCTAGCAAGAATGCCCAAGTCCATGTGGTGTGAGAACTGGAAGCTCCGGGGGTTGCTGCTATTCTGTGTATGAAGCTGAATTTGCAAAGATTCAGAAAACAAGTACTGTTGAAAAGCAGCTGCTCGTCTGCACCCTGTAACTTGACAATATGAGACTCTAAGCATAACTGTTGATAGTAATAAGAGATTTATTGTCACTGTAAACTTTTTAACTAGCCAGATATAATCTATAAACTGTTTGCAATTTATTAAAATCTACTGAAATAGAACCCGGGCCTGGCTTTACTTTTCTGAAGAAGGTTCTCTCCTCCATTCAGACCAAAAAGCAGCCCTGGTATAACAGCACGCTAGCCTCACGACGGAAGCGGCTCACGGCTCACTTTGAGGACCTAGAGCAGTGCTATTTTTCCACAAGGATGACACGTGTCTCAGGTGAGTTCTTGCTCAGTGTTCAGCTCCTGACATTAGTTAACTTCTACAGTCCTAGTCTGCAGAAAAGAGAGAGCAGCCTTTACCTTTTCCCTGCCTGGGAATTTTGCTCTGCATATTTGTGTATAACTCAAATAATCCCACCTAGGTTTTTGACTGATCTTTGAGGTTTTTAAGCTTATAAAATGATTCCATCATTTAGGAGGGAGCTGTATATTGTGCTGTAATGCTGTACTGTGAAAGGGCATAATGTGTAACAAACAACTTCACCGATGCTTGTCCTCAAGGTGTGAATGCTTGAAAGCAGTGCCTGGGTAGCCTTTCTACTAGGTGTGGTATAAACGCAGCAGTTAAAACGTTACTACCAAAGTACTGCAGAAGTAAAAACAAGTTGATAAATGCTTACATATTTAACAGGCAATATGACACTTGCATGTTGTCTAGATCATGAGTCTTGGTTAAAAAATGGCTTGAAGCATACAAGCTGAGTGTGCAGGCATGTCATTATCCCATGGGGCACACCTTAGATTTAATACTTGTTTTGTAGAATTAGAAGCTGTTTTCACAGTTGCCTAGATTGCCTCATTCATAATTGAGTAACACTGTGACAGCAGCTAGAGTAATTGTTACATAGAGGATGGATGGTTCTTAATTACATAAGAAGATTCTCCTCAGAAATGAATGGGTCAAATGAATGCCTCTTGAGGGAGAGGAGGGTTGTTCTCTGGCTCCCCTGGGGAAGAAGCAAGCTTTGGGGGGAAGTTCTGTATGATGAGCTGTGGCACGCAAGAGATCTGCCACACCAGGCTCTGAGCCTCAGCTTATACAAAGAAGGGCAGAGCGCAAGAATGAGTGGGGAGCCACCAGGGATGAGAGAAACCTCAGAGGCTTAAGAGGGAACCAGGCAGAGGTTGCTGCGGCGGAATATCTTCCCTCATAGCCTTGGAAGGCAAGGATCAACCTCCAGAGGACGTATCAGCAAGCAAGCCAGGGCAGAAATTCCTGCTGCTCTCCTCTGTGGATTTAGTTTGAGTTTTATCCACTTCAAAATCATCAAGGTCTTATTTCTTTTTTCATTTTTTTTAAAAAATAGCCTTTATTTTTAAAGGCTACCAGACATTTTAGGGGAGCTCATACTTGGGTGAAAGACCTGGGCATATCTATTTCAGGGTGGTGCCTGGCTCAGGTCTTGTGCACAGCAGCATAACTTTAACAGAGTGTGACACACTGGGAGAGTGCTTCAGGAGCTGGAAGATTGGAGAAGCTGCTTGTGTATGACCAGCCTGTCTGCACTGAAGTGCTAGCAATGCTTTGCAGACTACAGCACTTCACAGATCACACTGAGATGCTTTCATACAGTGTTATCTGGGTGATGCATAACTGTGTTCATGTTAAAATAATACCTTTATTAACAGAGGATAACAAATGGGACTTTTCCCGGCATTCCCTTGTGGAAGGCATCCTTCTTCATAATTGGAACTATAAATATGAATGCGATGAAACTGTTTTATTTGTGTGTCAGCTGCACCAAGAGTGGAGGATTTGCAAGTGTGAGTTTTTCCCTAAATAAGGGATAACCTGTAATACTTAATTAGGTTTTCTTCTATTCGGAGTCATTCCTGCTTTTTGACACATTTTAAATAGGATTTAATGTGGCTATATGCTTTTTGCAAGATATATGTTTTTGCAGGAGATGCCTGAGAGCCTTCTACTAAGGAGTGGAGAAGTAATATAACTGTAATTATGAAATGGCCTTGCACTTTGACAGGGAAAATGTCTTGAGAAATAACACTTGGTTTTCCAGGCATAGATACAGAATAAATTATAGGAGGACTGTGTGCTTGATCTCAAAATATGGGAAATGGAAGAGTAGCAGCTATTTGCGCCTATTAAAGTGTCAAAGGAGGAGGAAGGAGTCTTTGAAAAATACTGACTGATGTTTACATACTTCTCAAGCTGTTTCCTGTAGTGGTCAGGTGCAGATGATTTAATTTAGAGCAGTACTTTGTTCATTTTGCCTATTTTGATCCATCTGACATGGGTAATGTACCCACAGCCAGGACCCTTAAACATGCTAATTACTGGCCTCCCCTGTTCCTTTATACAATCAAACATTAAACAGTGTGTGAGGGAGACTTCAAAATGCCTTATGACTGTGGAGCAGTATAATTATTTCTGATGGCAGGGAATTACCAAGGTGCAGAAAGTGATTATTCTGTTTTCCCACCAGAAATCATAGTTGAATTTTACCATTGAAACCTTGTTTTTCTTTTCACCCCACTATTTCCAAAGACTTCTAGGGAGTTGAGCTTTGTCACTTCCTCATGCTATTGATAAGGAACTGATAAGGATAACTAGAGCATGAATTCATGACTTCAGAGGCACAAGTGAGGAGTGTGCACGCTGCTGCTGCAGTAGTCTAACAGAAGGCGAGGTGTGCAGTGCTGTGACTTGCATGCTGGCCTGCCTGTAAACTGAGGTGCTGTGTGTTAGTGATCACTGCTCTCAGCTTGGTCTCTTACACTATCGTGCAAAAAGACAACAGAAGTGTAGCGTTAGAGGAAGAAAGGGGGAACTGCTGCAAATTCTGGGGGTAGTTGCAAAGCCTGAGGGCTCTGTCTGGTGTTTGACTGCAGATGCGTGATCACTTTCAGGAAAGCTGGCTTGTCCACAGGGCATTGCTGTAAGCTAGGAATTTTTCCTTATTTAGGAAATTCCAAATTTTAAAACAGTTTAAACAAAATTCCATTCGTACTGAGGAAAGTTAGGACTTGAGGTTGCAGGGAATAATTTTTAGTTATCTATACTGCAATTTAGTTTTAACTTTTGTAGCAAACTTCCATTTTCCACAGAATGTTTATCATTATTCAAGCTGGCTCAATTTCACCTTGTCTGCTGAAGGTCATAATTCCACAAAGCTTACAGCTCAGGGAGTCTTCTGGTTTCATGCTTGTCTCCCTTCTCCAGCCATGAAACAGCTCTCCCCTAGCTCTGTTGCTTTTGGAGTAACAAGAGAAATATTTTCTGCTAGAAGTATTTGGAATGTAATTGACACCAAATGTAGGCATATTGTAACTGAAGTACAATTCAGGGGAAAGGGAATATATTTTCACTTCCATTGAATGCTAGACATATTCTTTACGCTGCATGTTGATGTGCTTAAGGATTTTCTGTTAATAATCTTCGTGGCCTACGGGCTTTGAATTTGACTAAAATAAGTGAGCTCATCTACCAGGAAAGCTGTATTTGTGATCACTAGGCGGATTCTCAATGCAGTAGGTTCACTGGAAAGACTTAATTTACACTCTGAAAATCCTGCTGCCTTCAGGGAATGCTAGAGGTGGGAAATAAAACCTGTTTTTGACCAAGAATCCTTCCCAAATAACAGGCAGATGTGGTGTCACATGAAGATATGCATTTTGATGATTGTTTGCTGCTGTGTTTATTCACCTTATTATTCTTCATCCTCCCCAACTCTGGTACCCCTCCCTAGATGACAGCAGAACCACAAGCCAGCTGGATGAGTTTCAGGAGTGTCTATCCAAGTTCACACGCTACAATTCTGTCCGCCCCCTGGCAACGCTGTCCTATGCTAGTGACCTCTACAATGGCTCCAGCATAGTCTCCAGGTAAGAAATACTGCCACGAAACGCGCTGTTAGAGGCACAATACAGGCAGCTGAGGCCAAATTAATGACTTGTATTAAACAAGTTATGGTCTGTACATGCACAACACTTGACTGTGGCTTCCTGAAATAGTTTGGCAGATGTATGGTTATCATTGATCTGTGAAGGCACTTGAGTACCACAGTACTATTTTCTTCCAGTTTGTATTCAAGACCAAGTGCAGAACCTTTGAGATGCTCATGAGCATCTGCAGCCTTTCTGGGAAGACATGAAGCCTGTTGTGGGCTCAGTGCTCTTCATGTTAGTATGGTTGCATTATAAGTGATACAAGTCTAGGATTTTAAGAAACACTTTTTTTTTTTGGAATTGGTAATGATGAATCCGTGCTGGTGTTAAATGGTGTTGGTGGAGCCAGTCATAATGGCAGGTAGTAAATAGCTGAGTTGTTTATAGCTGTGATTGCTTGACCTCTGCTAAGTGTTGAAAGCTGTTTACCGTGCTCAAACTAGTGAGGGGGTGGTTGTGGTGAAGCCAACTTGATAACTCTGCTCTTGCCAACAATATCTCTGCACCCTCTGCCACGTGGGATGGTCACATCCTGTGCACCACTGAAGTTCATCTGAGCCTGCAGTGGACCTGTTGAGACACCGAAGTTGGTGAAATGTTTAACAGGGTTAGTTTCTTCTAGTTTAACACCATGAACCAGCTCTCAAGCCTGAGAGAACACATGGGATGGGGAGAGGCTGGGACCTGCCAGCAGCCCTTACCTTCAGCTGGTTTCAGCAGCTGTGGAAGCATACCCTGAGGGATTTAATTAGTCTGTGGTAGCCTGTTTAGAGCTGTTGGTAGTGTCAGAAAAGATGATGCAATATATTAATTGGTATTTTTTTTTCTATATGGCACGTATTCAGGACCCATTAGCTCTTCCCAGGCACATTTTACAAAATGAAATGCATTTGTTCACAGCAACCTTCTGATGAGGAGTGGTTGTATCATCCCTATTTTATAGGTAGGGAGCATGGGATCCGGAGTGGCCATACCTGAGGTCTTGAAAGAAACATTACAATAATATGATGAATCGAGCTTGGGCTTTCAGAGTCTAGATCTAATACCTTCCACTAGAGCAATTCAGACAGTGACAAAACAGCTTGAATATTTCTTGAAATACTACAAGAAATACGCATTGCATGAAAAAATTGAAGCATGTGTAGCATAAAATATATATATTTTTAAAGCAGCATTGATCCCTTAACTACTGCAATATGTAGCAGGAATGTGTAATGTCCGACTTGTTCACAGAGGTCAGAACACAATAATCACTGATCTGACGTATATTTAACCTGCACTGATTGGGTTCATGCTAGCTGCAATGAAATGCAGATGGGAATCTCACTGCAACATAGACAAACTTCCTTAGCTACCAACTTGAGCATGGATTGGATTTTGCTCCTTTGCCCTTTTCTCTCCTTGACATTCTGCAAGAACAGCATTTTTGTGGTATTTGGTTAGAAAATGCTGGAAGGGCAGTAAATCTCACTCTGGTTTTGAAGGTATTATAATTCTTGGGTGAAATATAGGTTTGAAAAGTATGTGTTTTATTGTTGTTAAAAATGAAGATACTTCAGGGCCTCCCTCCAAGCCAGCGCTAGAATCGGTAGTTATTTAATGTTCAGTGCATTTAACTCCAAAAAGCTTGGATTCCAACTTAATGTTTCTCCCTTGCTTGTACTTCTTATTAGAAGCATTCAATAAATTTTTAGTTGTTTTTAGTATGTGGGCTGAGTAAGAGTTCACATTTGAGTGTGTCCTTAAGTGCTTCGGTAAAGAAATGCTGCCGAATGTTCTGCTGCTGTAACTCTAGTTAGCTTCTGGCTAGCCAAACAGTTCCTTTAAAGTTTGAATTTGTTAATCAAGAATTTGTATATAATATGTGCTGTCCAACACATTCTGCTGTTCACTATTGTTCTTCATCCTAATTAGTAGGCTCAAGTTCAAAGAGAGCCTCTGAAAGTAATAAGTGAGGTGTGTGAGTCTTGGTGAGGGCAGCTTAGGATAATAAAAACTCACAGGTAACCACGGATGGGGTGAATTAATTACCAGGGTGCTTTAAAAAGATTTCTCACTGAGTGAAATGCTGTGAAAAGTTTTATTGTTTAGAGGACCAGATAAACACATACATACACTGATTCCTAAATGTGCTCCTGGGCATTCTGTAGGAACCTTGAAATAAATGACAAAAAGGTGAGTCTTACTGGTTAGTTGTTGCTGTTGACAAAAATCTGTCCATACATAGCAAATAAGGTTTACAAATAAGGGATCATCAATAAAAAAAAAATCCAGCAAAAACACAAAAACAACCAAAACCCAATCACCTGTATTTTAAAGGGGATGTTTTAACTATATTTAGTAATCTAAGTGGGATTTATCTGAAGTTAAACTTCCTTGTATGTAATGTAGCTTTTTTAAATATATCAAATAAAGGGATATTATAAACTGACAGAATACAGGGGTGCTTGGTTTGCATTGCTTTAACGTGCACTGGGCTCTGAAAACTCCGCTGGCTTGAAGTTTAAGATATATTAACTCTGTGTGCGAAGGAAGTTGATGGAAACATGTTTCTTATCTGCAAAACCTAGTTTATTTATAAGGGAAATAAAACTGGATTTATGGGAAAGGAATGAAAAGTGTAATTAAAGACTGTTTATAAGCAGGCTGAAAAAGTCCCCCAGCTGAGCATTAGGAGTACTCTCCTGAGCCACTTGCCACAAGCATATTTATGAATGCCTGGACTACTGGAGGACTAATAAAAGATGATCAACAACCCCCTGCATGTTGTGTTACCTGGAAACATCCCGGTGAAGTACGAGGAAAGCTGCTGTTGCCTTTCAGGCTGACGAGGAGCCAGTGCTCCAGTGCTGGCGCTCCCTGGGCAGCATCCACACGGTGGCAGCCGCTGGTTGCAGTGCAGGGGGTGGGCAGCAGCCGGTCCCTAAGCTGCATCTTCCATCAGGGATTTGCTATTTTATTGAATAAGGTGCGTGCTGCAAGATGGGAAGCCGGGCCAGGTGTTCTTGCTTTGCTTAGAAGCAGGGCACATGCATGAGAATTGTAACCCTCCTCTTCAACCCGTACTTGCTTCAGGAAAGATCAACAGAGGATGAGCAGTGGAAATAAATGGGAAGATTTGCAGTGGCTAGTTGTTTGGTTTTGCTTCTGTTAACATCAGGGTGACTTTGAGCATGCTTTGCAGTATGAATGTGTGTATAGCTCAATATGCTAAATGTCTCTTCTACACCCAGTTTTCCAAGCACAAAGTGTTTACATGGCTTTCCTGAGCATGTGAAGTTTTGCTAGAATTGGGCCAAGGAATAAATTTTGCATTTATTATGCCCCCAGACAGAGCAGTCGTGAGAGCTTAACTTTTCTTCTCTCCACTTACTGAGGCAGTAAATAGTAGAAGGCTTTCTTTTAAAGATGAGACCGTAAACTGCAGCGTTAGCATTACAATGATTTATGTAGAAAATTGCTTTAGCGCTGTCAGAGGCCTTCAGAGAATAATGTGGCAGTCTTTCATATTTCAAAAAAAAAAAATGAACAGAAAAATAGCAGAAAGGCTACAGCAAGATGTCTGTCTGAAATCTGGTTATCAGCAAGCTGGCTGTGCCTGCTGGAGTCCCCGTGTCTGGTGGAAACGGGGGTGCTTCTGTCCCAGAAGCCCTGAAGATTCTGGGGCAAATGGTATGTAGGTTTTCATAATTGCTTATACTTCAAATGCTTCTGGGCTAGTTTACCACTTCTCCAGAAGGTCTTAAAATGACATCCAAAGGGCTTTGTATACAAAGCTCTTTGGATACAGTCAAAGTACAGCCAAAGCTATATTTGCCTAGAGGCTTATTTACCTCATTAAAGCAAAAATAAAATATTTGGCTGCTGAAATCTCACTCATCAAGATATGGCTTTTACCTTTGGGGTCTGCTGGTTTTTTGATTTATTGTTTTATTACTTATTCTGTTGCCTCTAAGCAGTGTAGGGGATCTGAAGAGACCTTCCTGAGCATTCAAACAGTACAATTAAGCCACAGTTTCAAGGTTGTACTTTTTGTTTGTGTTGACCCTTTCAGTAACATGACCTGAAGTCCTTTCTTCAAAGGTGACATTAAAAGAAAAAAACCATTAGGAGGACATTTTCCGTCTATTCACTGAACCACTCTATTCTTTCATTCCCCTTTTTACTTCAGCTTACTTGCTCGTCCATATAAATTCTGAGATCTGTACTTAATAAGGTGCCTTTTAGTTCTGTATCTACCATAACAAGTCTCTTTTGCCTTTTTTTTTTTTTTTTTTTAATGCACTGTGCTGGCTGGGATTAGATGAGCGCTTTTATTAAGTTTGTGACCAGTGATGCCTCTATCTCGGTGGTAAAGATGAATGAAAGAAACGCGCAAGTGGGTTTATCCTTCACAGGATCACGTCTGAGTGCAATAGATGCTGAGGAGGTGAGAAATGAGGAGGGCTGAATTTTTCTTATAGCCTCTTCTAAGTCAATCATTTTTTGAAATGGGCTCTTATTTAAAGGTGGCAGTTCTAAACTGTGGATGGATCTGTCTTGGCTTGTTCTTCCGAACTGGAGAGAAGAGAAATGCTCAGGTAAAGCAACTTTAACTGCAGAGTGGCAGAGGATATGCGAAAAGTAATACCTGAACCTCATCAGTGTTTGAGCCCTTCCTCTGGCTCTGTTATGTTACTTTGACTCACGTGAAGTTTTGGCCTCCAGACCAGAGGCTGTCTGGGGTTGAAGCAGAATTGTGTTTAATTTGAGCTGGGAAAAACAAAAGCAGCTTTTCTATTACTTTCTCTCCTCTTGAGCATAGAACTCATACATTTCCTAGTACAGGGCTGTGGTCTGGATCCTGTGAGCAGAAGCCGAATAAGATGTGTAACCAGCAGGAGGGTTACACAGATGTCAGCTCCCAGCTCTGACTTCGGGGCAATCTCAGCTCAGCAATGTAACCCTCCTGGTCCTGAGGACAGGCCCGTATCCCAGAAGGGACTGTGAAACCCAAGGTGAACTTGCCAGGTCATATCTCCAGTCCTTGATGGAAAAAATAAACTTTCTGGTGCTTGTGTTGACATTGCAGAGAGTCAGAAGTCTGTTCTTACATCTGCATTTACTTTTAGGGATAAAATTTACATAATTTTAAATTGGGAAGCTAATGAATGAAAGTTTCATAGCCACCAGTGGGACGTTCTTTTCTCTAGTAATT
This sequence comes from Netta rufina, assembly GCF_964035555.1. Lineage (NCBI taxonomy): Eukaryota > Metazoa > Chordata > Aves > Anseriformes > Anatidae > Netta > Netta rufina. The sequence continues at coordinate 20,014,629 of NC_140131.1, read as the reverse complement.
TCAGACTATCTGGTAGTAAGACGATCTTTTTCCCATTAAGCTTTTAGTACTTCAAAGCTGTCTCCATCTGCAGATAATTAGATGGGTTTTTTAATTTAAATCAAATTTTATGAATTTTTATGAATAGTCTGAAAAAGTATTGAAGAGTCCTTGATCAATGTGGGAATCAGCTTTTAAACCAAATGTATTAAACAGAATGATTGTTCCTCATGATCTCTTCTATAATGTGGAGCGATTTCCTGCAGCTGATGCGAGCGGTTCTTGGGAGATGCTGCGTGGTGCCCCCTGGCTGCAGCCCTGTGCTGCTGAGCACTGGAGCAGACCTGAAGAGGTGGCGTTGGACTGCAGACCTCCCAGGGTCCCTTCCAGCCTGGATATCTTGTGTTGTGTCATTAGCTAAAGCAACCTGTAGCTAAGTGCCATTTGTCAAGGCTTATAAATCAAATCCAAGCCTGTGGACTGTGGGCTTGCACTAAAGGCATGTGGTCAGCTTGTCGTGTTTGTGGCTTCCTGCTGAGCATCTTCTCTTTGAAGGAGAAGCCATGTCCTCCTGTGGCTCTGCCACCATGCAAAGTGAGGTTTGCTTCGTTGTACTTCGGGATGCCCCGCTTGAGAAGGGGTGTTAACTGGCAGAGGACCATTTATTCGAATGAGACCGGGCTCTTCAAGGACTGGCTCTGTAAAAGCGCAGGGATTGACAGCGGATGCTGTAGTGCAAAAACGTCCTCTGAGAGGTGGATATCCAGGATGGAGGCTGCTAGCACATGGAAGGCAGGTACATCACTGTATCCTCCCCCCCCCCCTTCCTAAGTGCTCAGTCCAACAGGCTTTTCTATGATTTTCTGTGAGGCTGCAGGCAGCTGCCCTTCTGTTCCTGCTCCTGTCTGTGCAACAGGCAGCACTGCTGGCAGGCGATGGCTGTGATCTGACCTCAGAAATAGGACTTGCAGCCGTGGAGGCTGAGGTTTTGCAGCATCTTCTGTGTGGAAAATGGCATTGACAAAGCCAAGGACAGATTTTTCATGAATTTCACAAACTTGCCTCCCCCATTTCCCGATTTTACAGCTTTCCATAACTGTTGAGTTGGATGCAGTGAGCCTCTGGGCTGATTGCTCGAGGAAACAAAGCCCATTGTTAATGGTGCAGGTGGTTTATTGGGGTCTCTTTAATTTCTAGCCATACCTGTTGGAAATGCCTTGCTTTGGCAGCAGGTCATTACCTGAATAATTAGCACACCTTTAGATTTTTTTTTTTGTTTTCCTTCCTTGATTAGGGGAGTTAGTTTGTTAAATGACAGGTTGGCGTGCGGAGATGTGTGGGGTGGTCTTTAACAGCTCAGAGAACCCTACCAGCAGTTCAGCCTGGAGAAGAGGCTTGAGCAAATGGTAATTAAAAATGGTTATTAATGTTGGCTCTAGTAATAAATACAGGGTGAGACAAGGATGCTTTGGATTCATGTGTTGCCTAAGTGTTGTAGAATCAGTTATGAAGTGATACTGATGGATATGATCTTGTAATCATACAAACAAGCATGTATATACCTATTTGTGTAAATGATGGCGGAAGTCATGTTGAGTTTTTCTGCATAAAACATAAATGAAGGATATTGGAGCCTGTGGAAGGACTGTGTTTTACAGTCCCAAGGCTGATGGATGTTTCTGATGCTGAACTCCTTTTTTAATGTTTGTCCCACTGCCCCTTCGGCTGTGTTTGCAGCTGCGGTGCTCTGGTTTGGAGAAACAAAACCTTTGTTGGGGGCATAATAAATGTGGTGGCTTGGAAACAAGCTTGCAAGCTCTTGATTGGTTTTATGCTCAGAGAGGACTTGAATATCTATCAGAAGTGACTCAGTTTATGCCTACTTGATGGCATGATCCTGCTAGGATGGTACTGCTGTACAGACAACCTTTCAACTGGTCTGAGTTAGGCTTTGGTGTGGAAAAAGTTTTTTACTCTCTCAAACCTGCTTCGTATACAGCATGGGAAGAGGCTGCCAGCTTCCTTTCTGAAAGAGTTTCTCAAGCTTGAAAGCAGAACAGGTGAGTATGTTTGGAGACCTAAAACCTCTTCTACCTTAATATTTTATGATGTTCAAGCTGTGCTTGTGCTACTGTCAGAGCTGTTAATAAGCTGGTAATATCAGCAAAGCTGGGGGAAAGGGAGGGTCCTGTTCTTCAAATAGGAATAGGTTACCTGAAATATTACAGCAGGCAGACCGACAATTTGGCTCAAATGTTAAATGGCATCATAAGAAAAAATGATAAACATTCTGCACTTAACCGTTGGCAATTTTTGGTTAACATTTGTCTACCCTAGCTTATTTAAAAATGGTGCTTTTTGAAACAACTGAATCTAATCCTCATTAACTTGCACGGTAGTTGTCTGCAGTGACTTTGGCTCATTGTACTTCTGTGTATCTGGCATATAAACCCTGGGACTGTCGTCGTCTTCTCTTCAGCATGCAGAAGAGCATCGCCTGGCAGTAAAGTGGCTTTTTATCAATATGCTTTATGTTCAGTTGCTTGCAAAATTCAGTAGTTCCCTATAGGTTTTCTCATCATTAGTGCTAATTAAGCTAGGTTCCCCTGAATACTTATATGAATAAAACTTATTTAGTAGAATAGAATGTCCCTAGCTACACAGTCTCATAAAGTTAGAAGGGGTTTTGGGGTTGTATTTAGAGGAGATTAGTTTCAGGGTTGCTTCCCCACCAAAACAGAGGGGATCTTGGTTTTGAAAGCTGAACTATTGCTGGAAGCAGCCTTTTTCATAGCATAGTGCATTCACTCTCTCATTGGGTTTAAAAAAGGAATAATTCTATTTCATCTAGTGATTGAAAAAGCATGGAAGTAGCTATGTTGGTTTTGACTTCAGAACTGAGAGATGGAGCTAAACCTACCAAACCTCAATTTCAGTTTAATATTCTCCTTTAAATATACTGAGTGGATTGGAAGTATTGCTAAGTTGTCTCTGTTAGAACTGATGGCATTTCATTACACATAAAAGGATTTTTGAAAGCATGAAATGGTCTTAGAACTAGGTCTAATGACATTACTTAGTCAACTTGGTACCTTTTTATACCTTTCTTCAAACAGAGCAGAATAAAACTCTAGGCTACAGTGGCTGTGAGAAAGACGCTGGAAGTGTGACTGCAGCATGATTGGTGCAATAATGTCTTTGTGAGAGCTCAAGAGTTGAGGACTCACCTTCTCTGTGCAGTGCAGACTTAATAAACAGTGATGTCTTTTCTTATTTGTTTCCCAGCTGATAGGAGTGGTTATGAGTAAAAGCTTATAATCAACACACAAAGAGCTGACATTCTGCTGGCTTATTGTCATGCTACAAAGAGGCTGCTGCTAAGCAAGCCTCTGTTTCCATCTGCTGCTTGAAGCCTGGAGGAGGTGCAGTGGCAGGTGTGGGTACCTGAGGTCCATTCAAAGAGCAGCTGGTGCTGCTGAATCTACAGCTGGAGTATCCCAAACGGCTCCAAGAAACGGGATCACACTGAAATAGCTCAGGATCCTCTGTGCTGTTGACGGGGAGATGTGCTGTAACCAGCAACACAGGAGTCTGGGCTGTTGGCCAGCACCGTGCCTTCTTGTGGGATGGTGAGGAGTGATACCACTGTAGGAGGGCTGCTGGCTTGCCCAGTTCTGCTACTGGGGCTCCAGCAGGCTTCTTCCCATGATCTGGTGCTTTGTTCCTTGCTGCGGATAGATGGGAAGAGATTCTCTTGGCTCCAGCAGAGGTAGAACTGAAGCTTTGGTGTATTCTCCATCTACTGCCCCGGTTCAGGTCCGGATCTACTTCATACTCTGGTAAGTTAACGGTGAATGCCTAACAGGGAAAAGAAAAAAGGGAACTCTCAGGCATGCAGCTCACAGCCCTCATGTTCTGCACTGCATGCGACTTTCCCAGGCTGTCTGCCTGCTGTTCTGGAGCTCCCAAGTGCTTCTGCCCATCCCTTTCTTGGTGCTACTCAGTTCATGGACACACCCGTGGTTTGGTCAGAGGGAAACATCTAATGGTATTTCTTCATAGAAAGTGATGTACTTAATCTTGGGCAGGAATGCTTACTTCCTAAAGCACTTTCCCTTTGCTAGAGGAGACCTAGATTGAAACTGAGATCTCTGAGCAAGAGTTCAAATGGATGTTCAGCTTTTTTTCCTTGAAAAGCAGTGTGCACAGTATCAAAGGGACTACGAAGTTGGGTATTTCTGCCAGTTCTTGTTAGTCTGGCTGTAGGCAGAACAGAAATAACTGCAGGTACTGGGTGAGCTTCCTCACTGCTGGGGATGAGGGAGCCCTTGGGGGTGGGAAGTAAATGGGAACTGCAGGTGTGCTCAGGGAATAGGAAGGCCTTCCCAAGTGACTGGGTTGTTCACTTCTATGTGTCTCTTTACAAGGGTCAGGAAGTTTCTCTCTTTGGGCTGTTAGGACTAGTGGCCATTTGGGGCTGACAGACTTGTGCTCAGTTGTATGTTCTCCTTCCCTTCTCTCCTCTTTCCACCTGGTTTTGTTTCTGCTGGGTCAGTTATGGAGCTGATGTTACTGAAATTGTCCTTTTCACTTGAACTTTGCACAGAACTTACCCATGTTCCTTTTTGAAAAGAGATCAAAATGAAAATAGTAGAAATGATGGAAGCCCAAAACAGATTCCATCTGCAAGCTACTTTGATTTAAAACTAACTAAATAAATAAAATTGTCTTGACCTGTGGCATAGGGGATGTGGAGACTTCCTATTTCAGAAAAAGTGGCAGATGAGGTTATCTTTCACAAACATTTTATACTTGATAACTCTTCCCCTCATTCAGACATCTTCGTGTCCTGTTGCCTGTTGGGAGGTGGAGGTTCCTGCAGTGTCTTCTGCACAGGTTTCTACATGGCCTGGTAAGGAACACACAGGGCAGCCTGCAGAATCCCCTAACCAAACATGGGGTTAGGTGAAGAGGATGCATCCAAATCACAGCTTGAAGCAAAAAAATAAAATAAAATAAAATAAAAATGTACGGACAGTAAATCTAACCTCTGCAAGTAGTGGAATAGTCCTGGGCTGTTACTATATTTAGAGTGCTTTGTGCTCCACAGGTCGTCTTCTGGGACGTCTCATCCACTGTAGTGGGTTTACGTGGCAAGGTTTTGGTAGCAGGGAGCCATAGGGGTGATTTCTGTGAGAAAGATCTAGAAGCTGCCCCATGTTTGGGAAGGGCCCCATTGTTTTCCAGATCCGAGCCAATAAGCGATGTTGTTTTTCGCCTCTGTGAGAGCATATTTAAGACAGGGAAAAAACGCTGCGCCACACAGCAGCCGGGAGTGAGGAACAGCCTTGCGCCAAGCCCATGGAGTACCACGGTGGAGCAGGGTTCCACGCTGCAGCCCGTGGAGGAGACCACGGTGGAGCAGGTGGCCCTGCACCGATGGAGGCTGCCGCCTGTGGAAGACCCCTGCCGGAGCAGATTCTGGGCCGGACCTGTAGCCCGTGGAGAGGAGCCCACGCAGGAGCAGGTGATCTGGCAGGAGCTGCTGCCCGTAGGGGAGCCAGGTTGGAGCAGTTTTCTCCTGAGGGATGGACCCCGTGGTACGGACCCATATCTGGAGCAGTTCTGGAAGAGCTGCTGCCTGTGGGAAGCCCACGCCGGATCAGTTCATCAAGGACTGCATCCCGTGGGTGGGACCCCACAGCACAGGGGACGAGAGTGACCGAGAAGGAGCGGCAGAGAAGAAGTGCTGTAGACTGACCATAACCCCCATTCCCCCGTTCCCCTGCGCCGCTCGGGGGGAGGAGGTGGAAGAGGGTGGATGGGGGGAAGGTGCTTTTGGTTTTTTTTTCCTTTGTTTTCTCACTTCTCTCGCTTGTTAGTTGTAGGCAATAAATCTTACTATCTCCTTATGCCGAGTCTGTTTTGCCCGTTACAATAATTATTGCGTGATTTTCTCGTCCTTATCTCAATCCTTGAGCCCTTTTCACATATTTTCTCCCCATTCCTCTTTGAGGAGGGGGAGTGAGAGAGCGGCTGTGGTGGAGCTCGGCTGCCCACTCGAGCGGAACCACGACATCCACCAAAATCAGTTCTTCATCAGATCTCAATTAGTCTTGAATCTGATCCATTAAGAGGCCATAATTATGGTAGCTGAGACATCTGTCAGATTTGTCCTCTAATCAAGCTAATTTTCTGATGATCTGGGGTCGTGTCTAACCCTGGTTGATGCGGTTCTTAAGGATGAAGATGTTTGCTGTGAGGGAATCGGTAAGTGGCGTCTCGTTTGGATAGCTAACTTGTCTGCTGGTACAGCACTCTGCAGAACTGATGGGTTTTTCTTTAAGGGGGACTTCCTCAGATTTAGGGACTACAGCGGCCTGGCTGGGGTTGTGGTGTGTTAGCACAGCTGATTTAAAAAACCTCCCTTGCAGCACAGCAACTGGAATGGGGTGGGACATGGACTGATGGTGCTCTATGCGTGTTGTGGCACTGGCTCAGGACTTTGCCCAGTGACAGACTTCATTTAGATGGTGCTCTGCAGTAAGGAGTAACTGATGCAACTGTTGCTTTACAATTTAAAAAGAAAAACAATATTTTAGCCATGTACAGCTTTAGCATAATAGTCTTTTGATACTGAAACTTCATACGCCTTGTCTCAGTAACCTTTGCTTTTATATGTGACAAAACTTTGTCTTTGAGGTGATGAAGCACAAAATGAGTATTGTTAGAGCAGCTTCCTATGCCTGAACGTAGCTTTGTTTTTAAAACCACAAATTAGTATGCTAGTGCACACTTAGTGACACTAATTACATTGCCTTAAAATAAAAGTCTGCTGTAAAAATGGTCTCTCAGGCATGTGATGTTAATACGAATTTCTGTATTGGTCCCAGGTGCCAAACAGTCTGCAATGGTGGTCACGATGTTGGACTGTTACCTATATTTATACTCTTTTGACTTCATTGTTTCTAAATGGATGTTGGAAGTAGGCGAACAGGCTCCAAGGAATAGGCTTGGGGATTGTTGAAGCGACAGAATATCCCTGAGAGGCTGGGGAGTGGGAGCATGAAGTGAGACTTTCAGGAAATGTAAGCAAAGAACAAACACTGCTGCTGTCACCCCACCTGTCTCCCACTAGTTAATGTTTTCCCCAATTTAAAGAGAGCAATCTGTCCATATCCCCATTGAATGTGGGGCCAAGGTAAGATGGCAAATGGGACTGGAGATGTAGAAATAAAAATAGCCTGTTATTAGCTAGAAGTAGAATTGACAGGATTTGGTGTATTCAGTCTTAAATCATATACAGTCCCATGGGAGGGACTGAATTGTATGCTCTGTGGAAGTGGCACCTTCTGCTGCCCCCAGTCTTGTTATCAAGTCAGGATTCATGACTAGTGGTGATCGTAGTGTGTGTGTGTAGTGGAAACAGTGTTCAGGGATTACCAGTGTCAGGTTCTCCCTGCCACCACCACCGTGCCGTGCAGCAGCAAGGATTGGGTGACAGTGGTGGGACAAAGCAAACCTTTGTCTATGCCAAGTGAGTCTTCTGGCGACTGCTTGCTAGTTCTAGTATGAAGTGTTTCAACACCAGTTGTGCTGTCACCTGGTTTGTAAACACTATGGCTTTGTCAGCCTCACTTTTCCCCTCCCTCAGCCCTCTGTTAGCCAAAGCCAAGAGTTCAGCCTTTCTGGTGCCTCCCTTGTAAGGCAGCTGCTCCGTTCCTTTAATTATTCTGATTGCCCATCTGTATGCGTTCTCCAGCTCCAGCGTGTCCTCTGGGCATGTGGCAAACACAACTGCGTGCACCATCGGGATGCAAATGTAGCAAGGCTTTATACTGTGGTAAAAATGGGAAATACTCATTCTTCACTGGGTCCCCACAGGTCTGCCCTCAATGCCAAGCCGAGCTTCCAGACATGTTTCAGAAGCAATTTATTTCCTAATTCCATTTGTTAGCTACAAGTGCTCTCCAAGGTCATGGGTTTTAGAATTAAAATGAAGAAGTTGATTTATAATCTCGGATTGAGAATAAGGAAAAGCAGCAGAGAAATCAGAGTTCTGGAGAGTGCCTTTGCTTTCCATATGAGGCTGGTTGCTTGACTTTGTAGGAAAAATAAAGCAGTGGCTCGGGAATTGGAGATGTCTGTCTTGTTTTCCCTAAAACAGGACAATTGGTTCCTTTCAATTTGATCTCTACAAGTAAATTCTGTAGCGCATTGATAAATCTTTTCAAAAAAGCTCAGCAGTTCTTGTGTCCCCAAAAGATTCCTTATAAAAATTCAGATAGTTGTTTGTCAGAAATGGAGTTCAAAAGCGTTGGCTTTAAAAAGGAGGGAGGAGGAAAAACCAATTGTTAATTGCTTCTAATGTGCACAGATTCGAGGAGCAAGGGTCACTGTTAGTCTGAAAGGAAACTGCAGTGGATGCTCAAATGCTTGAAGTATGGCTTACCTCCAGCACTTCCTTAAATATTGGAAATAACAGAAAATACTACAGCAGTTTCTTGGTTTTATTAGTTTTTCGTGTTCTTTTAGCCTTCCTTCTAATAGTTTTTGAAGCTTGTTTTAAAGTATCTCCTTAGCTCATTAGAAAAATCAAACTATGGGTTTTTCCTTCTTGGGAAGGACAAATGAAGAAAACCATCAAGTTCATTAAACAAACGTTGTTGCTGACATTGACTAACTTGTGACAGTGATGTGCCCTGTCTTTTTACCTGTGGCCCATGCTTTGCTGCCCTGCTATGGCATCTTGGGCTTCCTTCCTTCCTTCTCTGTGCCAGCCAGGCAGTTGTACTCTTTTTCTCAGGGTAAGCCCGTTCATGAGCTGCAGAAAGCAGCCACGTTCTTGGCCAGTTTGGGTATTTCTGGTGAAGAGCTGTCTTAGCCCTCAGTGCAGAGGACAACCTGCAGTCTCTAGAGGTGGTTGCTTCAGGCTGGAGTTGAGGTGGGTGTATAGTCCACCTGCTCTCTCGCATGCTTTGACTGTATAAATGTGTCACCTGAAAACCAGGTTTCAAGAGTTAGCCCCATTGTGTCTGTTGGCAACAAATAAAACCAAGTTCTCTGAATTTCATACAGATAAATGTGTGTAAGCCAGTGTTCATATTGAAACAAAAAGGCTTCAGACAGTAAGTGACAGGAATTCCATCGAGCTAGTTAAATGCAAATGAGCCCTGCTTAATACTAAACACGTTTAGAAGACTTGCAGGAAAAAGCATGGAAATAACTGTTACCATGCAAGTGGGCTGTTTGTCCTAATCCTGATCAGTCCAGGGGGAAGCAGAGCTTTGCAGATATTAGGAATGGTTTTGTATGGTAAATAATCTGCTCCATTAGTTGTTTAAACTGTTCGTATTTCTCTTTTGTAAACCACTTCCTAAAGGCTGACTGGCAGAGAAGTAGAAATGTTTTGTACGAGCGCTGTGTGCCATGCATCGTTTGTGGAGGGCAGGGCGCAATGCTGCGTGAGGTTGCTGTGCTGGGTTTGCCTGCCTTTCTCACGGCCGACGAACATCTGAGCAGGTGGTGGTTTATTTGTGCATCAGTTTTCTCCCTGCAGTGTCTTTGATACTGTTTGAAGGTCGCAGGTCTGGCAATCCGTTTCATTGGCTGATTCTTTTTATTAATTTTTTAATGGTATGTTAACTTTACTGACATATTGAAATACTCATTTGTTATGTCTACAGTATGTCTTTAGCATTAATTCAAATTTCTTATTTGGAGAAGCAAACCTACCCCAGGTGAGACAGTGTTCTGTTCTAATAACTTGGCTTTTTGCAAGACATGGTAATATATTATTTTTCTTCAGCAGAAGGATGAAGGTATAAATTGAACCCAAGTAGATGAATTGCTGCCATCAGTTTGGTTGTGCTCTACCTGAATCTACGGGGCAGTAAACAGGAGCCGAGACAGCAGTTCAGTTAAGATTGTGATACAAGTAAATCCATTCTTTCGGTATATGGACTTTCGATTATAAAATTCTTCCATAGAGCAGAGTGAGCTGGCAAGACAAGACAGGCCTGAAAGGTGCTTTTGTCCTGCCTGTATAAAAAGTGATGGGGCTGACAGAGATCTGAGGAGGGGTGAAAGCAGCTTGCTGCTTTACTGCTTGCTTTGCCTCTCCCATTTTATATAAACAGGTGCATTCTTGCCTACTTTAATCCCCAGCCATTAGCACGTTCATTTTCTTTACCTTTTTCTGGGCTTGCGATTTGGCAGGCTTGGCCTGCCTAACTGACTTCTCCAGCAAACCCAGTCATGGTGGGGCTGTCTCCTGCTGCTGCTCTGGTGAATTTTAGGTTCTGGAGTTAAAAGGCCAAATTTCAAGCTGCTTCATTGAATTATTTTGTGTCATCAGACTGCATATCAACAGTCCTCTGTGGTTTAAAAATAACTGGATAACTTGATCCTTTACGAGGATCTGAAAACTGGCAGTTGAATTTATCTTCCCTTGAAAGCATTGCAGTGCCTTCAGCTTCTCAGCTATTGCAAGGGGTAGTAAAACATGAGCTGTTGAAGCTGTGAGGGCAGCCTGAAGAGCCCCCTCTTTTAACTGGTTCGTTGCTTTCTGACTGTAGGAAGTTACCTTAAGTGCCTCAGCTCAGGATTTACAGGCTGTATGAATGTGAAAATCTGATCAGCCAAAGCTAGGTGTTCTCTGCTGTCATTCAGAACTTGCTGGCTGGTGCGCAAATGCCATGGCTTCTTGAAAAAGTTGTGGTAGGGACCGGTGAGATTGAAATTTTAATTACTGAGTGGGTAAGGCCCAAGAGGGATCTGTGGAAGTAGTAGAAGATTGCTTCGTCAAGAGATTTGAGGAGATCTGGCACCCCATCATAGCAACCTGGGGACTGAGGGCAAATGCTGCACCCAACCACTTTCTAGGAGTAGCAGCAAATTTTTGATAGGTGTCTGCAGGCATCCCTCCTGCTGAACCTCAGGCTCCTTCAGAATAAGGAGCTACTTCTAGAAAGCAGGTTTACTTCTCTGGCTACTGGATGTTTAATGGATTTCTCTCGAGCCCTTGCAAGCTGTGAAAGTAGCAATGACGCGAGCTCTGTATAACCTGCTGCCTGCATCCCTCTCAGATGTGTGTCATGTACAACCCCAGGCTTTTCTCATTTGCAGCTTAACTTTGTTATGAGGTGACTGCTTTTACTTGCAACTTCATTGATATCTATTACAAACTTGCCCTGCAGTTCAAGAAAGTAAGTGCCTATGTTTCCAAGAGCAACCCTAAGTGGAAGTCATAGTGTGCAAGTGTTTTACAGTATCGATGATAGGCATTTTAGCCCTTTGTTGTTGCTTAGGGAATTTAGAGGGCCTTTCTCTACAAGTACTGATTTACTCTGCATTGACACTTACAGTTCACTAAGCTGCTGTATACAAGAGCTAAGGGATGGAGCAATGCAACCAAAAGAAATTAATTGGCAGTTATCCCATAGCATCTTGTTTTCAAAGACCATACAGCTGAATTTTAAGCATGTTTCCAGGGTGAGCTGTCAGCTTTGATGTTCAGGTGCTGTATAATGTAGCTGGTGTAGCTGAACTGTAAAAACTTCTAGAGCACCTGAACAAAAGTTAATTTGTAAATCAAAATGTATGTGCACTTGGAGGGGATTAGAAGATGGTGCCTGAGAGCAAGAAAACTGTTTGCCAGACCTTTCTAAGGTGCTCTGAATGGGGTCTTTGCTAACTGCACTCTTCAGAAGGATCATGATCGTCAGCTCTGCCAAACTGAAGGTTCAGATGGTAAAATACCCTGCTGCTAAGTGCATGTCTTGTGTGGCATGGTTCTCAATCTGTGCTTTTTTTTCCCTAGTATTGAGTTTGACCGAGACTGTGACTACTTTGCCATTGCTGGGGTGACAAAGAAGATTAAAGTCTATGAGTATGGTACAGTCATTCAGGATGCAGTGGATATTCACTACCCTGAGAATGAAATGACCTGTAATTCCAAAATCAGGTAGGTGTTGACTTTGCATTTACACTCGAATCGCCTTTTTTATTTTGTCTAGTGGCTGTTTTGCTTTCTTCATTCATTTCAGTAATGTTTGGCAGGGAAGGGAAGGGTGGAAAGCAGGAGCTGGTAGAGAGCTTGCTTCAAGTTCTGAGTGGGACAAGGTGGTGGTGGCACAAAGGATTGGGTATGCCAGGCTCATCCAAGGGAACAGCAGGCCCAGGTGTTCAGGCAGTAAGAGGGGCATATGGTAGTGAACTGTCTTCATGTTCCTTGTAAATGCTCTTGGATACGCACTTGGTTAAAAGCAGAGTAAAACCAGAGTAGTGGATCTGCTACAGGTAATGACTGAGCTTATCTAAAGATAACTTTTGTCCCTGGCTCTTCATAAGAGCCACCAGTTCTTTCATGCTCTGTTCATTTTGTTGACTGGATCCTTTCCATTGTGCTAAGAAGCTGCTAGTCCTCAAGAAACGTGCCTCATGTGCACCTTCTGCCGATGAATTTATATCTGCTTGAAGTAGTGTTTGAGCCTCCTTATGTTGAGCTTTTGGGAAAAGACTTCGCTTGATTTTTGGCTTTGTGCTTCTATCGTTAACTGTCAACCAGATCTCTAATCTTTTTAGATGATTCAAGTCAAAGAAATTATAGACCACCCCAGAATTTCAATTGAAAGAATCCAACTAATGTAACTTAAAGGCCTAATTCAAAAATTCAGTTACAGTTCAAAGGTAAATAATATAGGCAATCAAACCAATCCCGTGCTATAAGAGAAAACTTCAGCACTCCTGAACTCGTTTGTTTTTACACAGTACTCTACATTTTTAAAACAGTAAAGCACCTGCAAAAGTGTAGGCAACAGATTTATGTAAGTCCAGCTTCTACTAAAATAAAATGGTGTACAACAAGAATAATAATGTTTGCAAGTCTGCTTTATAGCATAAAAGAATAATTTTGTACTTGATATGTTCCATAAGATAGATAAGTCACGCTTCTGTTGGTTATGTTGATTATTGTATATGTGTATTTTATGGAGGAGAAGATGTAAATACAACTACTTAGGGACTAGCTTTCCAGATTTCTCTATTTGAGTGAAGGTGTTCATTATGGACTAGGCAGCATACAAATGTAGTAGGCTCTCTCCCTGTGCACCTGTGTTTGTATACAGTTTGCATTTATTTAAATGCACCCTTTTGCTTAGAATGAGCCTTTTCTAATCAACTACTGGCTTTCTTCATTCTTGCCTGCTCTCTTTTCATGGCATTGGTATTTATGCCAGTCTCTTTCAACTGTCTTTTTCCCCCCTCTGATTTATTGCCTGTGAGGAGATGGACATAAACAGTACGAGAGGAACTTGTATTGATAAGCCATATTGCTGATGGAGATTGTTTTGCTGGACTTGTGAAACGCTCTGCTTTTTTTTGGAGCAAATATAGTCAGTTCATGCTGCTCAGCTCCGTTATTCTGAAGAGAAGAGCAGAATAATGGAACAATCTTGCAGTTGATTAATACCTCTTGCCTTAATTAGAAAGGGAAAATAATATGAACTCCGTATTTCCTTCTGAGTCTACTTCTGAACTCGCTGCTTCACATTTGATAGGAATCTGCCCCGACAGCCCTGCCAGGCGTTAGGTAATTGTTTGTTCTGCCTTCCCCGGCAGTCACTGGCGCGCAGAGCTGCATCACCGCATCCAGTGATGTTACTCCTGTCAGCTTTGCGCTCCAGACAAGACACTGCTTGCGTTCAACACTTCTCTTTCTCAAATTCTATGCACATATATATAAAAATATACAATGATGCTAAATGTATTGTCCTCTGACAGCCTGCCTCAGCGGAGGTGGACAAGGTCCTCTTCGTTTCCTTGCTCTAGTTTCGCTCATTGGTCCCAGGAAATGCTTTTTTTCTTTTTCTTTCCCATTGGCACCTTCACATTATATCAGCCTTCCTTCTGCATGTGGGTGCTCTTGGTTTTGACAAATAAAGTGAGGCTGTCACTCAAATGCATCCTTGCTATATCCATTAGCTGTGCTGCCAGTCACTGGTCCTGTGGCTCGCTGTCACAGTGTAAAAGAGTATAATAATTTGCTATTCTGAGGTGGCATAGCTTGAGGGAAAACTTATATAGGAAGACAGTAATTGTGTTAGGGAATATTGCAATATGCTGAAAATGTGCCTGGGTTGTAGTAAAAAACCAAACAAGTGGAGCCTGCTTGTAGAAAGCCTTGGCTTAAAGCTGTTTGATCTTAATTCGGGTGGCGGTACGGGATCTTCCAAAGGCTTATTCTGACTACTTGCTAGTGCCCTTTCTGATGCCAGGGACAGGTGTATTCTTGTAGTGCTATGTGGGCGGTACATCTCTCCCCCGCTATCTCTTGGGGATTCTGCTGAAGATCTTGGTTGGATTTTTGGACCTTGGTTGGACCCCGGTATGCTGCCATTCAAAAACCCATTTGTCGTAGGGTTGCCTTGTGGAAAGCTTCAAGTTCTCGGCTGTTTTTAGGAGGCCATTTAGAAAGCAAATAAAATGAGCTTGCTCAAGACAGTGTTAGCTGCTGGTGTGGTGCTCTACAGACAGCTGAGGATGTTCAGCCTGTCCCGGGCACGTCCTGCAGAGACGTGGGGACAGCACACATCTGGGATCTGGTGACGTGCTCTGTCATAGCTGGCATGTGACAGCAGCACGGCTTGTAGGGTCCCTTCCCCTCTCTGCAGGCGGCTTTGCTTTCCTGACAGACATCAGGGGATGCTCGCCCTGCGTGGATCCTGGTTAACCTCGTTCCAGGCGGTGATGCTGGAGCACGAGGCGCTACTGCTTACGTCGGTGACACGACTGTCGGGGGAGCAGTGGCACTGAGGGATGTCTGTGAGAGCACTGGAGGGCTGGGAGCAAGCCCGCTGTCCTGATGCAGCTGCGGGGAAGCCCTTGCCCGGCCACCACTGGCACCAGCCCAGCACGGAGCCTGCTGCAGGCTCTGGTTTTGCACAGGCAGTGCTGGGCTGCAGGCTTGCCTGGAGCTGTATCCGAGCCTTTCTTCCTCTTTTCCAGCCCCCTCTCTACACCCACCAGCTTCTTAAATACCTTCCTTTTTCATCATCTGCTGAGCTTTCTGATCTTTATTTTTAAGAATGGGGAGGAAGTTGGTGTGTCAGTGTTCTGGTAAATGCGCGCCACGTCCCCCGGGGATGACAGAGGCAGAAGCTTCCAGGAAAAACACAAGCTGACACACAAATCCTCATAAAAATCCCATTTACAGATTCATAGCTTCAGCGCAAGAAGCAAATCCTGGCATTGTGTAGGAGCTATAAACAGCACCCTGTGAGCTAATTGTGATTTGCGGTGTCCCTGGCAGTGGCAGGCGATAATCTGCAGCTCCCCCCCACCCCAGAGCACGGGGTGGTAGGGGAAAAGAGGGACAGGGTGAACAGCGAGCTGCTGCTCTCCTGGGATTTATTGAAGAAGCAGAATTGTTGCTTACCATAGGTTGCAGGAGGGGGGAAAAAAAACAAACACAAAAACAGGAAAGCTAGCGTTCAGGTAAAAGAAATAAGCTTTAGGCCTTGTTAATCTATAATAGGTGATGTGCAAGTGCGGTTAGGTAAACACGCCTTTGAAATACGTGTTTAATATTCTGCATGCCCACTGCTGTGTGTTTGCAGCACCTGTACTTCGGTGATAGATGTTACCCAAACCTCCCAAATCAGCTGCATCTGTTTAGTCGACTGCAGTAAAAGCAAAGCATCAGAAGGTCTCTTTAGCAGGCTGCTAGTATTTTATTGTTCTCATTTTTTGGTGTCAGTAAATCAAACGTATGATTGCTCTAGCCTAATAGCAGTTCATGGGCACGTTGCTGTCAGGTTTTAAAATGTCACTCGCTTCCCAACATTAAGTTTTAAATTAGTCAACAACTCAGCATGGCGCTCTTCAGTTCGGTCTGCTGTTTGGAGAGGTATGAACTCTTTATGCTGAAAAACTTCACAAATGGTTGTTGGACGTCTGTATTTCCACTGCAGAAAACATGTAACACTAAACAGGCTATAAAAAGTATGCACTCAACTTCTATTAATTCCAGTTTCCAGAGTAGCTGCCTCATTTTGGAGTGAAATGAAGTAGTTGTTCTGCAGAACTATTCCTCTTAAACCTACAAAACACTTCCTTTGGATTGATTAGGGGGAAAAAAAAATGTCCTTAAACACTTGTTGTGATGGTGTAATTCTGCATGTCTCTGAAGTATTTGGTTAGCATTGCTACATGGATGCTCCTTGCCAGTAATGGATTATTCCCTTAAAAGCATTTCTGTTGTAAAATGACTGAGCATCAGTTGACTCATAGTAATAGACTGGATCCCAAGCGTTTGGCACTCAGAAGCACATCAGACCACAGCAGTTCTATGCCTTATTAAAAGCTTTAACTCTGTTTAGGTCACTTGCCAGAGGGGCTGTTGACACCTGCTAACTTGATCCTGGATTTGAGACCTTTCAGCCATAAAAGCACTGGTTCATGGAAGGAACAGCAGCATGACTGGCAGCACTAACTGAGCCAGCCCCCTTGTGTCACTGAATGAGATGAACAGAAATCTTCCTGGGGTCGGGATTTCCGTGTGTCCAGGTCTGATGATGAGGTTAGGAGAATGAGAGCTAATCACCCACTGCTGAAACACTGAGACCTGCTTGTAGCGTTTTTCCCAGCTAATCTCCTAGGAAATAAAGCTGCCAGAAATTAGAGCAAGGTAGATGGCTGGGGTGCAGCTGTTGCACTGTTTCTGGATTGAAGAACAAAACAAAAACTGAAAAGGATGGTTACTAGTGTTTAAAATAACAGCTGACCTTGCATAACCCCTTTTCATTATGCAACAACCCCTTTTTATTATGCATTGTCTCAACCTTAGGTAACTATCTCTTGTATCATACCTCACAGCATCCATATTTCATTTTTTTTAACCCTGTGTGTGGCTGCAGGTTGTCTGCAAAAGGTTGTTTTTACGTGCTCTGGGGTTTTGGTGCTTAATTCATCTGAGGACTGAGGAAGCTGCATTTTTGGTCCATCTCCCTTCACCTTTTCCTTTCCCTGTCTCCATCTTGCTTACCTATACGCTTCTGAGTCTTACCCAATTTGTTACCCATGATAACACCTTACTAACGCACCAGAAGATAAAGGCTTTGCAGGTTTCATCAAAATCCCCCGTGTTGGGCGAGGAAGAGAGATCTGTGCCCCCACAGAAGGGAACACTGCAGTACTATCCAGCCCTCTGTACATCCCAGAGAAGCCCCATTAAAGAGAGACACTGCAATGTCCCAGCCACAGGACAGCTGTTTTTTTTTATTCAGCTCTGTACTGTCACAGATGCCAGAGAATACAACCATGGGGCAGTCAGGGTAGGGGTGTGCAGAACAGCTTGTTTTTCATTTTAATAGGGCGAATGATCAGGTAAGTGTCCTTTACCTGGAGAGGGAGCCCCCCTCTGTCTGATCCAACCCTGAATTGTGCTCTACAAAAAGTTACTTTTGAGGCTTTAACTTATAAAGAAGCTTAAGTACTGCAGTGTCAGGGAGAACGTTTCTAATTTCAGACTTTGCAGAGAGTCAGGTGATGAGGGAAGAATTAAAGCAGAGAGGTGGAACAGGATTGGTTTTGTCTTATTATGATCCTTTAATCATATTCCTTAAAAATGAAAGATTTATGGTGTGTGTGACTTAAAAGGTGTTAATTGAACCACTTAGTCGCTGCAAATCCCCAAACATTTTTCACCTGTCAGTTCCCATTTTCCCTGTCTCACTCTACCTACAAATGCTTTCCAAGTGAGCATTAACCCCTTGTTAGCACCAGCAGGCTTAGGTGGTGCAGAACACACAGCCTGCTCTTCGCTGCGCTAAGTCTAATAAATGTGCTTTTGGGCACAGAAAGCCTTCATTTTTCTCCATCGGTATCGATTGATCTGATAACATATTACTTCTCCCTATAAACTTGACATTACTTACATCCTCAGATCTAGCACGTCTCAGACAGCACTGTTACACTGTAGGTTTTTTTTTTTTACACACTTAATAGTTCTGAATTTTCATCATTAGGGCTGACTTTTTTTTTTTTTTTTTTTTTTTGCAAGATCCAGTGATACTATTACCCTCTGCATAGTTTATTTTGCATTTCCTAGCTCTCTCTTGCAGGTCAGACAGGGCTCTCGTGCTCCCCTAGCACAGATCCCCTAACCAGCCAGGCACCAGCACATCTCCCCTTCTCTCCGCCTGCCTGATGTGCTCTCACTGCTGTCTGGATAGAGGAGTGCATTCTCTGGGACTTGGCCCTGTGTTATATTCTGGCTGCTCATCTATGGCTGAACTTCAGTATTTCGTTCTTCAGCTGTCTCCTTGAAGCCCTGATTCAAGTGGAGGTGAGGGGGCAGGGGAACAGCTTTAAGCAGATAAATGTCTAGTGCATTGTTTACCCCCGCTATTACTTGGAGGTTTCTCCCAGCCCAGGGCCTTGTGCTGTAGCTGTAGAGCTCTGAACCACTTCTCCTTCCATCAGTGGTCAGCTGTCCTACGTATGGGACGGAGGCTGCAGATGTCAGGTGTGGTTATCTCTTATCTCTGGACTGCTGCAGCCTTCATCTCCTCATCTCCTAATCTCCTAGTCCTGGCGAGCAGTGCCTGCCAGCTGCACCTGTCCTCAGGGAGCCCCCTGAGCCTCTGAGCGAGGCTTCCAGTAAATGGCAGACTCAAGACCTGCTTTTCTGTGGGCACCTGAAGGTGGTAGCATCAACATAGTGATGGGTTCCTGGTGATCCTAGTGCTAACTCTGGGGACAACCTTGAACTTGCAAGGTGAGGTGACACTAACCCTTTCTAATTAATGACTTATTCTGGAAGATGTGAAACCAGGAGAAGCACTACCTAAACTGTGTCACCTCAGCTCTCTTCAGCTGATGGTACAAGGTAAAGATTTTATTGGGTAAGTAAAACTTTCAAACTTTTGAAAGCAAAGCTTTAAAAACAATAGAGGCTGTTAGGAGAAAACAGTGTGCAAGTATGTGAGCTGTAGGGAGGTGTGGGCACAGGCAGAAGTGTGGCCATTTCCATAAAGCAAGCTTCCCAAGATGCATGGGGGAAGGAAGGTCCTGAAATTATTTTCCAAGCATCACACAGTGGTGCGGGAGACTTGTGGGAAAATGGGACTGTTGGATGACTTGGTCTTGTGTTTTAAGTTGGAGTAACTTTTACAGACAGAGCATGTCAGAGCTGGAAGTCTTTTGGATTACCCGGTGAAGTTTCCCGTTGATACGAGCACCAACAGCGCGTTATTTTTTTCACACATCTCTTCAAATATCTCTCTTCAAATTTCTCTTAGAAACCAGCTGAGTTTCTTGCCTCCCATTACTCAGCTGCTCCAGAACATCAAAGAAACTTGTTTGTGCCATAGCAATGTAGCAATCAGTTGTGACTGCAGTTGGTGTTCATAGTCCCCCTGTAATTACAAAGTTATATTCATGCCCCAGTAAGCTAGAGAATGGTCAGGAATAGGACACCAGAGTTGCTTGTAGTTATTCAGCTAATCAAAGAACAATAGTGCTTATATTTTTAAACTGCCTTAACAAAGGAAAAGGATTTTCCCCTCTGCAAGTGCCTGACTCCTAAGGAAAACAGGATGCAAGTGTTTAGTGGAACCAAGAATTTGCCAAGGTGAAAATGCTCCTTAGGGATTCCATGTAACTACATTGGACTTCAAAGCGTGGCTGCACTAATCGAAGGATTACTAAAAAGTTACAGGAACGTGGACTTCCAGCATTATTGTTGGTTAAAACTTGGCCTTAAGGCTGCCATAATCTAGTTAACTGTGTCAGAGCTGTTTGATGACCTGCGTGAATTGGCTCTGTCAGTTCAGTTTCTGCTACATGCATCACAGTTGATACCAACTGGCGTGCTTTTGTGCCAGATGGTCCAAAAATTGGTGAACAAGTATTACAAATTTGCTTACCTCTGTCAGATTTTCAGGAGGCAGAGTGGAGGCATAGTGCCAGAACAGTCTGAATGTGACTTGGCAGTATTGTTGCGCTTGTTTTGTCTGCTAGCAGTTAGAGTTTGTCAGTTGAATTGTCGCTTAGTTTTACATAGCCACTTAATTCAGTTTAAAGTATAAGCCATGCAACATCCTTCCTGGTAAGAAACATCTCCTAAACTGCTGTTCCCTTCTCAATTGGAAGGGGGCTTCCCCCCACGTGCAGATAGCTGAAAGTACTTTGTCAGAAGTCACAGGCTTTCATTGTGCGTGTAGGTATGTGTTTGCTGTTGGGTATGTTGTAGGGAGAGGGGTTGGTTTGTCCTCCATGCAGCTATATGTTCTGCGTGTATAGGTTCTGCTAGGCAAGTAGTTATCCTTGTGGTAATGATAAAAAAAGTAGTAGCTCTTGGCAAGAGACAAAGTCATCAAACCCTGAGCTCTGAGCTTTTTGTGGAATTCAAGCAGCAGAACAACAGCATTATTAGAGATGGATGTATCTTAAAATAAACAAAACCAACCAAATCCTAGTATTTCCTGTTGGAGCAACTGACATCACTCAAGCAAGTAAAGCTTTTCTTTTAGCTCATGGTGGAAGGTTTGCTATGTTTCTGGTGAGTTTTGGTTTTGTCACCTCTTAAATGTTTCAGTGAAGTGACTGACCAGATCATAGAATCATCTAGGTTGGAAAAGACGTTCAAGATCATCCCTTGTTGAACATTGTGCAAAGAGACTGACTGACATATTGCAAGCATGATTTTTTTGTTGTAAGGTATGATTTAAGGTAAGACTGACTGTGTCTCTTTTTTTAGCTGTATCAGCTGGAGTAGTTACCACAAGAACCTGCTAGCCAGCAGCGACTATGAAGGCACCGTCATCCTGTGGGATGGATTCACAGGACAAAGATCCAAGGTCTACCAGGTAATGTACAGTCAGTGAGCAACACTTTTCCATGCTATAGACCGTGTCAGGGGAGCAGTGTTAGGGCTAAGATGCAGCTTTTTCTTCAGCAGTAGGCTTACAAGCTTCACGAGGCAAAATAGATTGTGCTTCTGTTTGGCAAATGGCTCATCCATACAGCTTTATGGAGCTGTAGTCCTCTGAAGGAGTCACCTATATCTTCTTGTTACAGGCATGAAATGGTTGATGTTTTCTTGCTGCTGCTCACAGGCAGGGAATCTGTACAGGGAGAAATGAGTTTCTTGAACTTTTGTCTTGCCTTTCTTTAGAAACCTCTCTTTTTCTCTCTCCGTACCTGTTCCATGTCTGTCTTTGTCAAAAGCCTTCTGTAAAATCCTGCAGTGATTTGCTGTTGCAGGTGCTTGTAAAGCAGAAGAGCAAGATGCAGGTGCAACTGGTAAGTCTGGCAGAAGGGACCAGTAGGCAGAAGGCTTCCTGATGGAGTTCTGTGCTCAGCAGAGCAGTGCGTGCGCAGAAGTGGACTGAGCTCAGCAGTGAGGCCCTGTGATCAGACCAAGGAGGCTGCTGGAAGAAAAGACAGCCCATTCAGGGAGAGGTTGGAAGTGCTGCAGGGTCTTGCGTAGGTAGAATACTGCATTGAAAGTGGTCAGTGGCAATGAACTGCAGGCTAGCCTTCAGTTCTCCTTTCTTGACAGTTCAATTAAGTTTTAATTCCTACTTAAGGCTTTGTTTATTCTTTTGTTGTGTTTTAGCCATTTATAATGCTTGTTTTCATTAATCCTCTGCGTATCTCAATTAAAAACAAATTATACTGGACAAAATCTTGTCTGTTTTCCTCACAAATGCCTTTTGCATTTCTTTAAGACTGAATAATGAGCCTGGATGGGACCAGCTGTTGCTTGTGTTAAAACAAACTAATTTTGCTTCTTTATCAGATCACTGGAATTTTTTGTATTTGGATTTACATAGTTAAAGGCATACACAGTGACATCTGCTTCACATGTATTAGAAATCCTTTAGTGACTTTATCCTGGTGAGCTTTTCATGTTATTGTCTTGCTGGCCTGTACAAAGGTTTATTCAATGCAGTGGTTTGCTTCCACGTGGGATATGCCAGCATAGCAGATACAGCTCTTCTGTGTTTTGGGGAGGAGTAGGCTTATAAGTATGCATTTGGAAAAACAGGATTAGACACCAGAAGTTTTGTTTCCCAATTGAATAGGAAGGTAGGGATTTCCAGGACTTCCGGAGAAGAGGTGTTTGGAATGGCTTATGAACACGCATCTTAATCATTATAAGGAGATATAGCTGTGTTCTACTACAATAATTGGCAGCACGCAATGGAACAGCAGCTAAACTGTGCTGGGAAAACAGATCTTTAACGTTTATTTCCTGAACTCAATATTGCTTCAAGATTTAAAAACAAAAGTAAAAATAAACAAAAATAAAAACTGGCTTTAGCTTTCAAAATTGCTGTTCTGCTGTTGTCTTCTTTCATGGCATGTCTGGCATGCCATACAAGCATTGGTCTGTCTGGGAGAAAAGGCTTTTCTTGAGAAACTGCTAAATATACTAAAGTTTTCTGGCCAGGAATCTCCTGATGATTTATACCAAACAGCATGCATTTTTCTCTTACTATTTTATCAGATTACAACTCACTACCATGCAATATTTTTTTTCTCTAAACAGGAACATGAAAAAAGGTGCTGGAGTGTTGACTTTAACTTGATGGACCCAAAACTATTGGCTTCAGGCTCTGATGATGCAAAAGGTATTTTTTTTTCCCCATCTCTGTGCAGAAGGCTTGTGCTTTGTGTATTCCCTTTGAGGCATAAAAATGTGATATTTCAAGTAGCTGATCCCTCAGCTGCCTTCGATATTGTACTTGATGTGGTAATGTGTCAAGATATTCCCAAACTGTTCAGAACTTAGAGAAAGAGAGGCTTTGTTTGGATTAAGATTTCTTGGTATGATGTTCACAATTCTCAGGTAGTATGCTCTCTAGCATTTTCCAAATCACTAAACAAAGCAAAATGTGTTTTAACATTAGTTAAGCTTGTTGAGTTAAAGCCTTGGGGCCTTTTAAAAGAGCAGCGTGTATTTGTATTTCACAAATTCAGTTTTCGGTGAAAAAGCAGAAGTTAAACAGCAGAAGGCATATTTTTACCTGTATTTCTCAATGTTAAAGATTGTGCGTGGTAGGAAGCCTCTTGCTTTCATGATGTGCAGGGTGTTTCTAAGAGTTTAATGGAGCTGGGCCGTGGACTGAATGGGAGCGCTGGGACAAGCTCTCAACTTCTGTGCTCCAGGGCCCATTTGTCGAAGGGCTTTTGGAGATCCTTTAAGGGAGCCTTTTCCCAACATACTGGTAGGAAAATCTTCCTTTCCTAAGAAGCTGTAGGAAACTAATAAAGACAGCACTGAAGAATACGTAACGTTCTTCATCCCTAATGAACAAGATTTCATCTGTAATGTGTTTACAAGATCAAATTTAGTTATTAAGCAGCAGGAGCTGTAGAGTCCCTTTCATAGTCCTTGGGGATGAGCTCTCCTAGATGGGCTAATACAGTTCTGGACAGAGCTGTTCATGGTCTGCTTTGAAATGATAAATTTTATATATCCATTAAACCTTGAAAACCTTTCTTGTGCAGAATGCTTTTAAATTCTGTTTCAAAAGAAAACTGCATTAGTATTCTTCAAATACATTTGACATTCTTCATGTCATTGGTAATTTCATTTACAGCATTGCTTTAATGATTATTTTATATTTAAGGTGCTTTTTAGATGTTTTTGATACACTTGCCTCCTTCTGGTTGAAGTGGAGAGTTTTCTCTGTGCTTAAGTACAGTGAGTGAACATTCACCTTGTAAATTATCAGCCTTTCCATCGCTCTGCTCCCCCCCTCATGCTATGCATTTGAAAAAGCTTATCTTCCAGGTAGACACACACTTATTAGCATGTTAACAAGTTGTCCTGCAAAGCCAGCTGCAAGCAGAGCTCTTGTCTCTAGTTTAACAGTTCACTTTTTCAGTAATAGTTTCTAAAAGTGTAGTATTTCCTTAGAAATGACTGTAGCAGCGTTTGCAAATCGACATAACTCACACTTCAATCCATGAAGGTCTTTTGAAGGTACACCGGGGTTTTGGTGAGCAGAATTGGCCTAGAACATTTTATCCTTTGCTCCTACCACGGTTTGCCTGTGATTTGCATACATAATAAGCAACTGGAGACAAATGGAGTTCTGTGAGTGTTTGAAATAAGCACAGCTTTTAAGTCTTTAAGGTACAGAGCAACAGCAGCAAACACCCAAATCAAACTGACTCTGGAGTCCAACTTCCATCTCAGTCATCATACTGAAAGAGTTAAGTGCTACTTTTTCCTCACATTTGTAAGTTGTCTGAACTTATAAGTCTGCTTAACTTATATTTTTTAATCTGTTTGCTTACCTTAATGAGTGCTCAATTTTGTTCTGGCCAGCTCTGAATATGCATTAAGGGCATGTTTGGCCAGGTACAGTGTCTGGTGGGAAATATAAGAGCTGTGTAACCTTCCTGTTCTTTTACCTCTCTGCTTGTATGAGGCTGCTGCACTGGGCTTTCTAACAAGAAATTTCAGTGTTGATAGATACTGGTGTGACCAGAGCAATTGGAGCTAATCTCTTCATGCTTCCCTGGAAAGCATGGGCATAAAATTTTCTTGTCAAGTGATCAGGACAAGCCAGCAAAAAAGTGACAGCCTTGCCAGTTCTTCCTGCATGCCTGCGTATCTGCTTGTCTTTTCTCAGTCTTTTCAAGTTAGAGGCTAATTTTTAAAGCACTCGGTGTGCTCAGTAGACATGTGTTGGGAAAGGAGCTTTTAGATTAATAATCCTATCATCAGGGCTTCAGAACGGGCTCTGCCATGGCTCATACACAGCAAAGGGGGTGCTGATGAACAGAGTATCACAAGGGATAAAATGCTTCTGATATAGTTGGAAACAACATCCTTGGGTATTCTTGGGTCCTGCATCATGTTCATTAGTTGAAGATGATCCGGGATGTTTATTTGTGAAAGGTCTTTGTACTTTAATAGCAGATAATGAGAGCATAGAAGCATTATTGTATTTGGAATAACTGCATGCATGAAAACCTCATTTTTATCTATGGTTGTCACCCCCTTCCCTTTTAAAGGGGCAAAGGTAGTCGAGTATGTCCCTGGAGATCCAAAGTGTAAGCCCATGAGGCAGCAGTGAGCAAATTAAAATGTTTACTTGTGCTATGAGCAGTTTGGGGAAAGTGCGTGGTCTTAATTTCAGTTCTTATATGTTTCTGGTAATAGCAGGAAAAATGATTCCTCCCATAAGGAGGAAAAGGTGAAGCTGTGCTATTTCAGCGGAGAAGGTTTAGTTCTGTGAAGGCATACAATCAGTATCAAAGGGTTGGGGTAGTGCTGGAGCCAGTGCAGACTTGCAGCTGTTTCCTAATCCAGTATTGCTCTCTGTTCCAGACCAGGAATGCAGTTTGCTGGTTGGGGTGAAGTTAGGACACAAGACAGTGAGAGCAAGATATTACCTAATGCCCTGTGGGTAGAATTTCAACCTCCCCTAGGGTAGTGACCAATTCTGGAGCAGTCAAGCACCTATTCTTTCTTCTGATGTCTTTGAAGCTCTCCGAAACACATGGAAATGCAGGCAACTTTGAGAAACTAAAGGAAGAGTCCTGGTTTTATGTCACTTGTTAGCTGTAGTCCCTTCACTCTTACCAGCACAAAATGGAGAGGTGGAGCAGAACAGGAGCACCTGAAGGCTCAGAGCTGCAGTGGGAGGTTACTTTTCCTTGACTCGTGGCAAGGAGGAATGCAGGTAACTATTGCATTGCAAAAAGGGAGAACTATTTCTGTGCAGCCTTGGTAAATGAGACCACAGCTGCATTACCGGCACCTATTTTTCACAATACCCATGAATTTGGTTGCTGAGCTGGCTTCGTGAAAGAGTGCAGCATTGCTGGGAGCTGCATGTCAGGGTTTGCACCCCAGCTTTGAGGATGTTCAGAGCGTTGGTGCTTCATTTTCAAAGGTAGCTAGCTCCTTCAGCTTCTGCTGCTTTAACTGCTCTTAAAATATCAGGCTGAACTTTGTCTGTTCATTTTCCTGGCTAATAGCGGTTCAATAATTTCTTGGAGATTTGAGGGTCGTATTCAACAGGGAGTGCCTCAAAAGGTCAAGATGATGCTGATGGTTAAAGTGGCAACCAAGATACCTGACTGACTGACTTATGCTTTGTGTGAACAATGAGGGATGCTGTGAAGTCGTTGCCTGCTAACAGTCCTGAGTTTACACCGTGCTCCTGCTCGACTTCAGCGTGGCAGCTGGGTACATCGACCCCTTTGGCTACCGCAGCAGTGCAGGCATTACACCTCTTTCAGTCAGTGCTGGGGCACAGAACTGAGCTATGGAAGATGAATTTATAAACTGACACGCTTGGTGTAAAGCTCCAACCCAATAAAAAGAATATTGAAAAGACTGACACTTTTTAAAGGGGGGGAGTTTTTTTTTTTTTTTTTTTTTAAGAGGCAGCATCTTATTTTTTTGGTGAAGGGACACTTGGCCACAGAGGTGTATCTGTCAGTAACAGCAATACTAGGAGACATACACTTTGGGAACATGTGTTTTAGAAATAGTCAATCTCAGATGGTTGTTTGCCTCATTTACACAATTCTAAGTGTTAAAGACATCTGTGTGTTGTATAATTATTGCCTCGACCTCAGCAAAATTGCTGAAAGCTACAGCAAATAAACTCTACCCTTATGAATTATGCTTTATTAACCTGTCAGTTCTTTTTGCAAAAATAATGGACAGTTCCAGGTAAAACTTGACAAGTTTCATTATGCGTTGTTAGATGTCGCATATATCCTTTTTTATGGCACTGACTAAGATATAATTGGAGCTTAGCGTATCCCACAGCAGTTAGATCACAGAAATTGCTGCAGACTCTAATCTGTGTCTGTCAGTGGTAACGAATATTATGATGGCTTTGAACACACAGGTCGTCTCTTCACCAGGGTAAATGGCTGAGCTTATGACCTGAAGACTTGAACCAAAAATGAGCCAAGTTGCAGCGTAGCCCTCAATTAGCTTCTGCCACAGAACTGAGACCCAACGGCCATTTGTTTAGTAGAGGAGAGGTGGTGTCAAGAAGAGACTTGTCCGCTTTGGACAGAGCTTTAAGTATCGATAAGTAGATAGAAGGCTCCAAGGCAAGTGTGTGTTTTCAGTCCTAGGTTTGGGCAGAACGGTGCTCTGGATGGTGAGAACATTTAACCTCCCTGCACACCTCAGGTTTAAGCAGTATTGTCTGCCAGCATCCTCTAATCACAACCTTATTTGCTCCCTATGCTGTCACTTTCCTAAACGTGTTGTCCTCTACTGCCACTGCAACTTAGACTGAACATCTCTGTTCATTAAAGCAAAATACTGATGTTTTGCTACTGTGCCAAATTATCTTTTTCCTGGCTCTATATTTCTCTGCTGCCCTCCTCCCCCCCCCAGCAGAAACACACTGGGGGAGGTATATCATCCAGTCTCACTTGGGAGCAGAGAGCATCTTAAGCTATGCTTGTAAGGCTGTTTGTTTCATTTAGAAATGTAGCTAGAGCTGTATTATAGCTCAGGTAAATAAGGATGGATTTATTTCTGAAAATCCAGCAACAGGTTGGGGGCTGTTTTCATTGAATTTTACATAATAGTTATATGCAAATACAGCATGCATCAGTGTTTGTTTCTGGTATCTGTGTGCAGCTTTATAATGGTTCCAGGCAGCTGTCAGATGCCAGCAGGGCTGTATTTTAAAAAGCTTGAGTGGTGCACTCTGAGCAGTCGTGTATTTCCTTCATTCTTGAAGCCATTCTCCTACATATGGTCAGAAACAGCACAGTCTTGTTGTGTTCTGTTGCTGGCAGTACTACTTTAAAAAAAAAAAAGGTGCCTTAGAATGAACCTGCCAATGTTCCTCCCTTTCCTTGTGTAAAACCTTGTCTAAAACATGTTTGAGTAATCCATGTGGAAGTCTTGCTTCTCCTTCAAAGCTCCAGGGAACGAATGGCCGAGAGGAGGCATAGAGGAGCACTCTAAGGGTGGGAGGACGTGCAGTCAGGCTACTTATTACCTCATTTGTTTATTGAGGTAATAAACACTGGGGAAACTATTCCTGGTCCTTTCTGCCATTTTTGCTCACTCCTTCACCTCCAAAGTGAGCTTTCTCTCAAAAGGTGGCAGAGGACCCGTTGGCTACAGATCTGAAGAAGCCCAAGCAGTTCTTGGAGCTGTTTAAAGGATTAAGCCTTTGGGTAGCTCCTGCATGTTCAGTCCTTAGCTCTAGCCTCTATCTTGCTCTGCCTACTCCTCAGCATGCTGTTCATGACACTCAAGTGTTACACAACCCCCTTATCGAGAAGAGGGGGAAGGGATAATGTTTGTCTGATTGAAGTCTTTGTAGCAGACCCTGTTGATGCCAGTGTGCTGCTCCCTTTGCCCAGACTGAGGGCAGCGTTTCACCTGCACCTTTTAAAAATAAGGTGCATTATGTGGGGAGCACCTAACAGTCTTCATCTTTAAGGTTAAATGATGCTCAAAATTTTTGTGGAGGGAGGGGAAAGCTAAATTTTGAAAAGCCTGTGGTATTTTCTGTTGGTTTTCCTGGGAGGCCCTGAAGCCAGTACATAGGGGAAGAGCTCACTCCGTATGATGTGGTTAAATCAATGTTCACACAGTAGTCTCACAAAACAGTAGAGTCCTTTGTACTAAGGAAATATATCATCATAGGAAGCTAGCATACTGATTTCTTTTCTGTCTGTGCCAGTTCCTTGAGAATAAAACAAGTTGTTCTTACTTGCTGTGCTTAAGCATACAATTAGGTGTATTTATTCTGTGCAAAGCAATTCTGCTTTGGAGCATGGAGTTCTTCTGTACAGCCAGGCTAGGAAACAAGGAACAAAAAGGGCATAAGTCTTCCTGCTCTTGATTATATGAATCTGTAGTCCTCTAGTCTTAAATGTTAAGATTATAACATGTATTGAGTCACCTGCTCCGAAGAAGCCCTCAGCTGCGTGGGATGTGGACCTTCTCCATACTCACAGGAGATGCTGATGTGTACGTACCTGAGTGTTCTCAGGCTCACTAGCCATTGGTTGCAATCTGACCTTTTCTGATCATTAGCATCTTGGTAACTGAGGTTGTTCAGAATCTTATACATGAAAATCTTACATATAAAGGAACTATGTTTTACACCTTTCAGATAAAGTTTGTTTTTTGCTTATTTATTTCTCTCTTTTTGTTTCTCTAGTGAAGCTGTGGTCTACCAACTTGGACAATTCAGTAGCAAGCATCGAGGCCAAGGCGAATGTGTGCTGTGTGAAATTCAGCCCCTCTTCTAGGTATCACCTAGCTTTTGGCTGTGCAGGTAGGTAAAAGGGTCTTCTGAGAAAGAAATGCTGTTTCTTCTTTGCTTTAAGCTGCTTCTTCAGGAGACTTGAGGTTGGCTGCTGTACCCAGAACTGAGGTGTCTTTGCAGTTAAAATGCCTCTTCAAGCGTGCAGTCACTCAGAAGGCATCAATGATACTCAAGTGTCAACTCTGTTCTGCAGTCCAACTTCTTAATTTGGGTGTCCATCAGAGATAAAAACTCACAAAAGCAAGTCAGAGTGTATTTATTGGGGTAACTAAGGTTACCAGGCAAATCTCAGGTTTGTGAGCCTGGAAGCTAGGTTAATATGTTAACATGGTAGTTGTTCTTCCTGATTTATAGCATTGCTTATGAAAGCTACAAAGCCGTACTGGGAATTTTAACTGGTTTTACCTGAGGCATGCTGTAAAAGATTGGCTGTACTTGTTTCCCATAGCTGCAACTGTAGTCCCTGTGGATGGCTGTTTTCTATGTTGGGCAAAGCATCTCTGTTAATGTTGTGTGGTGGTTTTTTTTAAAGTAGTCAATGGGAAAGGCATGGTGAGACTTCTATTCACTTAGGTTAAATAGGTTTTGGTAATAATACAAAGACTTGAAAGCAGAGCAGATATCACTTTGGGAGGAAACTGTGTCGTGCTATGCGTGCAGCAACTGAAACTCAGAGGTACCTATTATAAATGTTTAACCAACTCTGCATTTCCTTTCTCCTTGGGGAGTTTTAATGTGCTTGTAACTAGATGTTCTGATGGCACTAGCTATCTCTGGACTTCGGGAGATATGTTGATCACATTCTTGCAACCACTGATTTGCCATTTCATTTAGATGTTCCAATTTCCAGTCTGGTTCTACTTAAATTTTGACTCTTAGAAGAGAAAAAATAAATTTGCATTTTGATACACTGCAAAAATGGATTCAAGTTGGAGTGTAAAATATTGACTTGCTTGACAGGCATCTCGCTGAAGGTTAGTGAATTACATGCAAGAATAGAATTGAATTACAATACCTACTAGCAGCATTTGAATGAAAGGGACTATCTGTGAGAGGCTCTAGGGAAAGATGAGAGCACCAGCTCCAAATGAATCAGCTGCTGATTAAAATAGATATGTAATAGCACCACAATACAGAATTCTTCCTGATAAATCAGTAACTGGGATTCCTTTCCACCTGAAAGGCAGAGGGGAGACAAGGCACAGATAAATCTGTGAAGATTTTTGGAGCTGTAGGGCACATAAGATGAAAGCAGAGTGTCTATCCATCAGGCCATGCTTGTGCCTGATGAACCACAATGGTCTTGTCTTCAAGTTATTTTGGGAAAGAGGCATTAGTGAGTGCCATGGGTTAGTTGGAAGTTTTAGATGACTACACGTGTGTTTTTGAGATATAGAGAACGCTGATGGTAAAATGGTACTTGCACTGGGGAAGAACATGGAGGGAGACAGCAGATAAAATTTTAAAGTG
Source organism: Netta rufina (assembly GCF_964035555.1). Lineage (NCBI taxonomy): Eukaryota > Metazoa > Chordata > Aves > Anseriformes > Anatidae > Netta > Netta rufina. The sequence continues at coordinate 19,983,886 of NC_140131.1, read as the reverse complement.
TTTACATCTGCTTGATGCTTGGTAATTAAGTTTTTAAATAAAAATTAAAATGGATATTTAACTATGATTGCTGAAACAATTACATGGAGTAATTGAACTGATGGGAATGATTTTCCACAAAGGAATTGTAATTGATCTTTCAGCCATAAACACATGTGAAAAAATATGTGAAATTAAAAATCCTGGGGTCTTAAAAGGTGGTTTTATTTTTGAACTGAAAAATTGAGGGCAAAAAGTTTATTTTGTTCTGTGTAGAATATGAAAGTAGGCACTGTCCTGTTTAATGTGTTATGGCAGAGATGGATTTTTTTTCTCCTCCATGAGTTCCAAATGATCTTGTTTACTAAATTCATTCAGTCTATGGAAAGAAGTAATATAACTCGTAAATAGTGTGATTTGTCATGTGAGCTCTAATCTTCATAAAGGAAGAGTAAAAGCTGTTTTCTTTAAGCAGTATTAATGCACACACTTTGGACACATGAATTTGGAGGTTCCTGTTTCCCTCTGTAGGAATAAAGATGAGCAGTACAAGACACTAATTCATTGACCACTATAAGGGGCAATTTTAGAAAGTTGGCTTGTCTTTGCCAGGGCTTGCTCATTGAAGTTCCAGTTCTGAGAATGTCAACTACTTTCTCAGTGCTTTATCCAGTGATAAAGGAGCCGAGACTTACTAACACTGTGCTCACAGCAGAGTTTTGTGCAGTCTTTAAGCAGCAGTACTGCTCCTGTGTATACTTGTATTTGTTGATTTGATGGAACTTCAACTTTCCCTATAGCTGCGATCCCTTTTTGTAAGGCCTTGTTCTTTTACATCTTGAGTAATGAAATGTTCTGCTCTGCCCTTGACAAAGGCATCATGCCCACTAGTGTCCATCTATTCAGGATGCCTCTTTGAAGTCAGTCTTCATAATCAGATGCTTCAACTAGACTAGCTTTCTCCTTGAATCTCTGTGGTGGTTCCCCCCTTGTGTTCTCCATAAAAACAGGATGATTATCTTAAGATTCTTTCTACCTTGTCTCAGTTTATGGATTCCTTCTCATTTGTTAGTAAAATGTTGACTCTTGGCTGACTTCTGTCAGCGTTGCCATACAGTTGCGCTTGGGTAAAATATGTGGAGGTAGCTCTGTACTTCCAGACTTGCTCCAGTTTTGGAAGAATTCCCTTTATCTTCATATCTCCCCAAAATTTCAGAAGGTCTACCAACACGTGGTACCAGTTAGGTGAGCTGATGCAGCAGCCTGTTGAAATGGTCATCTGTTTCCCCATGCTGAGTTCCTGGGCAGGTCCCTGCCCTTAGCAACAGCAGGAGAAGATGAAGTGTCAGTCTTAAACAAAATCTCCTGAGAAGGGCTTGATGTGGGTTGGAAATGAAATCTCTTGTAGCTGTGGGTTTCTTGGTTGAAGCCTCTGCTTCAGTCGCTGTGGGGCTCTGGTTTAGATACAGCTGTGGTCAAAAGTGATAACACTATGCTTCTGTGTGGGGAATGCTCCTTTAGCATGAAGTACTGGGTGGGCTTCGAGTTCAATGCATGGAAAACTGTGCTTAGCTGCTACTATAGAAGCAAATCCCAGGATTACCATCTAATATTAGTGATGGATGTTTCTTCTCTGGGCTCTTTGCTCTGAAAGCTTTTAGATGACCAAAAGATCATTTTTGTGACTTAAAACAGAACAAATGAGCAATAAAGTGGAAGAGGAGCCTAAAAGGAGAGAAATGAATATTTGGTTTAGGAAATAATTTTCCTAAAATTCGACAGGCACTTCAGGTTAGAAGAAAGCTATCACATCTGACTGCAACCTGATAAAATCTGTTGCAGTGGAGAGGGCATATAAAGAAGAAAAGATCCCTTTTGTCTGTTACTTCAATAAAATATTCTATTTGCATGCTTACTGAGTTGAAACATTGTGCAGTATAAACTGTAATCACTGCCGAATACAAAATCAGGTAATTTTGTGGTCTTTTCTTTTTAAAAATAGATAGGGCTTTATCCTGAAATTAGCTATATAAATCATGACCAAAGTTGTTATTGTTCTGCCTCAGCAACAGCACTGATGCCCTCAACCTATATATTTTCTAGCAGTACTGTTTCCCTTCTTAAAAAAAAAAAAGGCTGCGAATACATGCAGTTTGCAGCTTGAATGGCCAAGTTGTGCAGCCCGGGTGAGATCAGACTGTCTGCGAACTCGATGAGCTAAGCATAGCTCTTTGTAGTAGCAATGCTTTATCGTGGCGTGCTGTGATACTGTCAGCAGCTACCACTGACCTTTTATTTCCCATCATCAAAACTTCAGATTCCAAAGTTCTTACACTGGAGGCATCTTCTTGAATGCTATTTTTTTTTTCCCTGTGGGACCCACAGATCTGGTAGGTTGGTTTGGGGGTGAGGGGGACTCCTCAGTGCTGCACAGATGCGAGACATAGAGCGCCTGCTCTCCAAGAGTTCTACAAACAAGTGGAAGCAGTACAGGTAGATGGAGAGGTGCAGCAGAACAGCTATGACATATTCAGAGATTAATGGTTTTGTTGAGTGAGTTTTAACCATGGTCAGGTCTTACTGCATTGTCGTAAACCATTGACAGCATGGGTTCAGGTGACCTGACCTGGGAAAACACAGGACAGTGCTGATTTATGTTGACTTTAATGCTTACCTAAAATTACAGCCTCAGAGTTTGAGACCCTCTGCACTGGGGAAGTCTCTCCATAGTGCTGAGGCTTTTACCTTTCTCCTGTTCATGCATTTCTTGCCCATTCTGTCTCTCCTCCTCATTTCCCTACTTGTACAATGCTGCTGTGCCAGAACGCTTCCCAAGAATGTGGTTGGTCTTCCAAGATGGTTTTGCCCTTGCCTAGAAGGTTTTGCATGCTATTTAAAAATCTTGCAACATCTACAGCATTACAGAGCAGCGTCATACTCTGGCTTTGAACGCTGGAGCCTTCCATTTGTTGTTGAAAGGCCACAAAACTAATGATTCTGCTTCACAGCGTACAACATGAAAAGGGCTCCTGTTGCTATGTCAACAGCTTTGTTTTGATTTTCAACTGTTCCATCACCCCTTAAAATCTCTGCACAGCCCTGATGCACTTACAGTTCAGGGTCACGTGTGGCTTCTTTATCAGCATCATTCAATTTTGCTAATATACTCGGTGTCTAAGCAGGACTGCTTTGGAGACCATCCTTGTCCAGTGAAATATTGATTTTTCTGCAGTAACTGGAGCAGTGATTTCTCTCTTCCAAATATCTCTCTGTAGAGCTAGCCTTTCATGCTTCCTCAGATCTGGGTGACTTGCCTGCCTTGTCACTCAGCTTAGGAGAATGATGTGATATTAATGACCAAGAAGGCAGTATGCCTTCTTGGAAGTGAATTAATGTTTTCCAGCTGAAAGCAAGGTCCTACCTTAATAGATTCTCCTGGGTAAGTACTCCGCTCTGTCGAAAACCTACAGTGACTCAGAAAGAGTCCATTTGTGCAAATATATGACATGTTTAGGGTGGAGTTGGGCAGCTTCTTTGAGCTTAAGCTACAACATTATCTTTAGCACGTGAATTGAGTGCAGTATTCAAATGCACAGGCAAGGGTCAGGCATTTCCTCGAAGCATGACCCTGAAGTTTACAGCAACACTTCCAAATTGAGCCTTTCTGAAATTGGCAGGGCATGCAGCAGTCAAGGACTTGCCTGTTAGGTCTGTTGGGCTTCGCGTGTCTTACCTTTTTTGTGGGTATTCAGCAAGTGTCCTCTAGTCCTTAATTTCTGAGGTTGTTGGCAAGGAAAGAAGAGGACAAGGTCCATGATTCAGAAGTGCACACTGGACGTCTTGGGGGCTAAACTCATTCCAGAAACCATGGCAAGTGTTTCAGTTGTGGCAGCCTTTGAAAGCACCTACACTACCTGCTCAATCTGCTGAGGGTCATTTCGCCAAAACAACAAATTCCTTCAGTGGTAACAGTCATATATCTGTACTGACAGTGCATGTGTTGGGGGAAGTGCTGAGCTTAGTGACATTGTTCAGTTTAGAACAAGGTCTTGAAGGTTTGATTTTAAAATGATGCTGGGATGCAATATAAAGTGAAGTATCAACCTGCCTTCTGCTGCCCTGATGCATGTTTGAAGAGACTTTCTGACTCGGATCAGACTTGCTTGGTAGCTCAGTCTGCTGCTGCTTCTGGCGTGACAAAGAGAAGAACTGCAGCCACACGGTGTTACCGAAACCGATGATGTTTGCAGTGAAACCAGCTTGCCTGTTCATGCCCATCTGAGGCCAGGTGAGTCCCTGAGTCTTCAGGCTGTGCTGCAGCGTGTCTTAGTGCTGAGGCTGCTTCCCAGCAGGTCAGGAGGGGACAAGAAACTGCTTGCAGGCATCCAGGAGATATGTGCATGAATTTCACGAAACTTCATGAAGTTATATAAGCTTTTACATTCTGTACACAGAAAACGTCATCTCTGATTTGTTGTATAAAGCGCTCGCAATAATGAGTGAGTCGCATTCTAGAGACCTACTGGGAGTTACCAAACTTTTATCCTAGAGGTTGTCACACTTCAGTAACAAGTGAACAAATAAAATGAACTCAAAGCTCCATTTGATTCTCTGGAGAAAAGGATAAATCTATCAGTGGCAGAAACAAGCGTGCTAATTGTTTGCTTAAATATTCTTTTCCTGAACATTTTGTCTTATGACTGGTGCAGAAGTTATTTATTCAATATTACAAAATCCAAATTAAAATTGAAATGAGCCTTGAAATTCAGGAACAGAATAGGCAACTCTGAGATTCGTCTTTTCCTCCAACTGCCAAATTGTTCTTGCTACTGGTTGCTGCTGTGTTCCTAGTAGTTTAACCCATTTCACACCTGGAGTTTGTGAAGTTAGTTTTTCTAGTAGCTCAATTGGAAGGAATTACTTGTTGGAATGGATCTTCTGTAGCACATTAGTGTGGTACCTCCTTTTCAAGCTGCTGCAGAGATGAACCATTCCAGTATCTTATTTGGGTACAGTGCAGGATTACTTTACAACATACACTACTTTTTTTCCATACAAACTGGTGAAAATTGTTACACTGCATAGGAAAACATGTAACCTGCAAATGCAGTGTGACCTGTCATCTAGAAGGCTTCATTTTGTAGCATCTGAGCATCTAAGCTTTGCACGTGGTTTTCAAGAAGAGAATTTTTAAATGCTTGTGCTAGGTTGAGAGTTCCCCTAAAGAGGAACTGATTGCCATTTGTAACTGAAGCTGATGACAACAAGTAAGGCTGTAGATGCATGTACAAACCCAGCAACCCTTCACATGGCTTACTTCATTGCCTGGCTAGATCACAGATTGCCTCTCTCCCACATTGGATACCTGTGTATCATCTTATAGTCTTCCCATGCTTGTTTCATCATCTGCATACCCCACCATATCTTTAGTGGGGCTTTGGTTGAAGCATTCTCATCTGAAGCTTCAATATTACTGGTCAGGACAGTATCTGTTATATCCATTATTCCAACAGTAGTGGAATCTGCTTTGAGAGCAGTTTAGGTGATGAATCAATGGCCGTCTCCAGAATCTGGTAGCAGGAGGCTTGTCTCCTCAGGCTACTTAAGCACAACGTAGTACTGGGCCAACATCAGCTTTGAGAGTTTGGCCAACTTGTGTCCTCAGCTGCTTGTTGTAAGGCACATGGCAGCAGTCTGCACATTCCCTAGAGCCAGTTTGATTGCTCTGAAGCTTGTTGAATGGTTATTGTATGATGTTCACTGATACAACAAAAAATATAAAGCTGTTGCTTCATAGAGATACTCCTAAAAACTTAGGGAGGATGTTTATTTTCATATCTATCTTTTTTAACATCTTAGGTTACCTTATCTGCATGAACTCATCTCGGAGCACACAGTCTTGGAGTCCAACTGCTGTCTCTCCCCTCCATCGCAGCTCCATGACCTGCAGTACTTGGAGTCAATCAGTAGCCAGTGCTCTGGTTTGCAGTGAGATCAAACATCGTGTCCTGGAAATATCTAGAATCAGGATCTAGAGCTGCTGGCTTTGGATGTATCCAGCAGTCACTGTGCTAGTAGGACTCGTGGTGCTCATGTGAGATGTTTCAGATCTTAGGATATGTAGTCTGTATGGACAGCATGGGTTGGGGCACCTTTTACTATAAAATGACTCCTCTTCACATATTCTAGGCGTTGTAAAACTCATTTTTAGCCATTGATACGCGTGCATTAGCGGATATAGTCAAACATGTTCATAGTTATGGAGAACAGTAGGTTATACTCACTTTTTCTTCATCAGTCTTAAAGAATGAATTCTTCTAAAAGCTGTAGGTTGTTACTGCTGTTCTCTAAATTAGTTTTGTAACGTTGGTACATCTGCCTTATCCGTACTGATTTTTTTCCCCAGCAATCTGGTAGGAACCAATCTTTGAATTGCATGCAAACTAGCTAGCCCTTATTCCTGTGAGAAGTCTCTTATAGTTTTTTAAAACCGTAAAGGTCAAAGTTTCAAAGGAGTTCTAGAGAAATCTGTTTTGCTTCCCTTCCCATCTGAGCCCTTTTTCTCAACTGATTAAGATCTCTAATGCTTTATGTCTCCTCCTTCTCTCCTTAATATGAGGCAAGTTACTTAGTGGAGGCTTTATGGGCTGCTGTGTCAAAAGCTTTTGACAAGTCAATAAAAAATGTCCCCAGTGCATGAAGACCATTATCCATACCCCGGCAAATGTCATCTGTAACTTCAAACCATGGGGAATCTGTTGAATATGAAGGTTAAAAACCCAGTTGGCAGTTCCCATCAAGGCTGCTGTTCCCTTCTTATGTTCAGTAGAGGGAGATATAGATCTTCAGTGAAATGCTAGTGTTGATATACATTAAAAAAAAAAAAAAAAAAGGTGCAGTTGGTGTTGTAAGAGATTAAAATCACTGGCTGAAGCATCGTCTTTACTGTAGAGCTCTGGCAAAATATATCAAATGCTAACCTGTAACCCCCTGCCTTCACATCCCTGAGCCTTTCCTTGATAGAGTGGTTATTGTGGTGTTGGTTTTGCCAGGGATGAAGCTGAGGCTAGCAGATGTGTTGAATACAACTGCAGCTCTCTTGAATTCAGCTTTCATGGAGGTGAGCGTTTCCCATGCTGCTTTTTTATCATCCAGTCAGTCATACAGAACACCATCAGGCATTTCCTTCTCAAAGCTGTGCTCTGCCTTCATTTACATGGAAAGCTGAGATGGATTTGTGTTGGGTTCCCTAAATACGATGGGCGATTGCCTTCTAAAATCATCTGTATCGCGGTGTGGGAAAATGAGATTGAGCTGTCAGAATGCAGTCATCCCCAAATACCTGCACGCCTTCCTTTACTTTTGAAATCTTTCGTCTCCTTTGTAACATCACTGGTTCTGTGCCTTCTTTACTGACAATATATTTTCAGGTTTTGCCACCAGCAAAATAAATCATACAGAGCTTGCTTAATGTTGTATACTTCTAAGAGCATGATGTAAGGGAGGAGCACATGAAGGAGTTCTGACCTACAGGGAAAAATCTCTTGAATGCTTTTCTCAACCTCTGGTCCCTTTTTGGGTGGATGTTGAATGCTTGTAACACCTATGAAGACAGGGTGTGCAGGAGCTCCCTGGGAGTCTTGAACAATGGAGTTTGAGACCACTTGTCTAGACAGAACTCTGATAGCAAACATGAATGAAGTACTGCATCCCAAATTATGTCAAGCACACACACAAAATACAAAATAAGGACTTTGTTCCAGTTCACTGCTGCAGACCAGAGCGTTGCTCCTCGAATAGATTGCCAAAATTCCCCTGGGGCAAAAGAAGATGGTTATTCAGAGAAAAAATGTTCTTTTACTGCTAAGGGAACTCAGATAAAAATAAGAGGTAAAGTAAATGTGTCAAATGGATAATTTTGACTTAGTTACAGAAATTACAAGTACTTTGGTTCTGTAACAGAATGCTATAAATACAAAGCTATATCCAGGAAACATTTTAATTGTGCCTGTAACAATGACTGTATTGGGGTAGATTTTTCTTTTTTTTTTTTTTTGTTGGTTCTCTTGAAGGGAAGGTGTGAGCAGGAAAAATAAATATCAGTTGGCTTTGCCCGTGCTGTGATGATCTTCCAACAAGGAGACATTAGGGTGAGATGGTTTTCTCTGTTCTCTCCTCATGTGATTTGTGCTGCAAGTGGAAAACAGCGTGGTGCGTTCTTCAGCAAAATGCTCTGCACAATTTGGTATGCCAGAGGTTCTTAGCGTCAAGCTGCATCAAACCCATTTTTAATCTCTTCACTTACAGTAAGGGAAATGGTTTGTAAAGAGGATGCTGATGTCAGCTCACTGTCGATATTTATCTCATTTCTTCCTCAGAAAATTCTTGTGTTAATTTTCATTGCAGGGCTTTTGTTCTCTTGAATTCAAGTCTGTGTTATTTCCCATGTTTAATGCATTGTCTTCATTCATTTTCCCAGAGCATCCATGTCTTTTATGTAGTGGAAACTATCACATTGGTTTATCACAAGCATTTTCAGGGAGAGAAGACAAAGCCTGTACTGATCCTAGCCCATTCTGGTATTGCTTTGAGTGAAATGAATCTCTCTTTATAGTGCTTCCTTGGCTGGGGGGCTTTCTTGCCATTCTTTCTTGAATGCCCAAATAACATCTTGGCTTTCTGTTGCTATAGTAAAGATCCACTTATTCCATACTCTCTTCTGCCCTGGAGAGCACCCATTTTTACATGTCTTGGTGAGTTGTATTATTTCCAAAGCTGGAGTGTTCAACTCTGTCCAGTCTTCTCTCCAGAGCAAGACCCACACATGGATGGTCAAACTCCACTCCCACCTCTCTGCTGTCAGGGAGGAAACTTTACTTCATTCATGACTCTTTTGACCAAAGCCACCTCAGTCACATGAGTGTATGTCTTTAAATGCTGTTGTTTGGTATTACAGACTCCGCAAAAGTTAAAATTCAGTAGTTCATCTTAGTTCATCTTCTTTTTTTTTTTTTTTTTAACTAGTAAGAATAAACTTAATTACAGGAGAACAAAGGTTGAATGGCAGTACCTCATGCCTCCTCCAGCATGTGGGAGTACATAGACAAAACCTGAAAGATCTAAGAAGACAAATGCCTTATCTTTCTTATGTCAATAGCAAATAGCTTAGGTAAATTTGGATTAAAAAAATATTCTTCCTAATCCTTTGACATAAGAGCACTCTTCAGGATAGCCAGGACCAGAGAACAGTTTGTAGAATCTCCATCTTTGGAGATGCTCAGAGCTTGACTGACTAGGACTTGAGCACAGTTACTGAACTTGAGTTGAATCTAACTTTGCACATGACCC